>NC_083330.1:56541533-57141533 GCF_963455315.2 Globicephala melas
CAGTGTGTATACTACTTCAGAACTTAAGAAATGTTGGAGAAAATGTGTCAGTGTTTCTAACTTAAGTATAAATTCCTTAAGTATAAATTCCCTTAACTGTAAATTTCGAGTTGAGTGAAACTACTTACATACCTCATTAGAGAAATGTTTAAATCCCAAGTAAACTGTCACCCAAGCAAACTGTCAGTTTGGATATCTTTAACTGATTACAGAGAGAATCATGTTTCATTGCACTCTCCTTCTGGCCAAGGAACATTTGCAAGGTTTTAGTAAAATGTGAGTATAGTAAACTACCTAATAAATAACACTGAGTAAATATAGACATTATTCTGCTTGAGTGAAAACACCAGAAACTGAACCAACAAGGCCCAACAATTTGTTTTAAAATCAGTGTCTCTTTTGTGTTCAATAAATGGGAATACATTCACTATCTTTCTCATTCTATATAATTACAGCAGATGGTAATGTTTTTCCTTAGATTGAGAACTTGGCATTTTACATGTTTAATTTGGCTCAAGATACAACATTTATAGAACTGCATTCCAAGCAGTGATTTTCTAAAAGATTCCCTATTGAATATGAATGTAATTACTTTAAATATTCCACCCAGAAATTACAACCCTAACCCTAAAGGTTATTCCTTGGGTGTAAAACAAAAACATAGGCCTTTTTTTTTTTTTTTTTTTTGCTATATTTTCTAGGCCACAGAGAATTCTATAAATTGCTACTCCAGGGTAATAACTGACTTAAAATTTGTATATAAATACAATTAGCTTTAACACCCAAAATGATATATTAAGCTTACTAATTATGGTTTTTCCCTTTGCATACTGATTAATGTCAAGGCTGTTTCTGTATGACTGGAGGCTAAAGGCCTATAGTAGGTGCAGGAAAAGGGGGAGGAAACAATTTGGAATATCTCAGTTAAGGATTTCTCTGCTTTTGCTCTTTTTCAATTGTTCTGCTTAATGAAGGGGACTGGTCCACTTTCACAACTAGCACAAATCATTAAATCATTGCTTATTTTTAGAAGAATCATCAAGGCTTATGGTGAGAGAAGAATCCAGGCCAACTTAACTTAAAAGACCACCCCCCTTCCCTCAGGTAGCTGGGAAACCTGTAACAAATGAACAGCTTGCTGTAGCATGTTTGGAGTCATTACTTAACCTATAAGAAATTACAAATCTTACTCAGTGCAACTTGATATGCAGGAGAGGAGGTTATCATGAGAACTAGGCCTATTGAGTTTGGCTAATATTTGTCACTCTTTGTGAGGAACATGTTGTGACTATAGGAGAAAGAAAAAAGAGGACAGAAGCAATTTCAAGAAAGAATAAATAAAAAGTGTAGAGTTTGGGATCAAGTTTGGGATCAAGCTGTGCAACATGAAGTAAAAAAAACACAAAACACTTGAGTGTTTATTGAAAGTAGTACTCCACCTCAGATAAAAAAGTGAAAGGGATAAAAGAAGACATTTATTAAGACTAGTTAACTGTGTATTATATAAAGATCTTAAAAAGGATGAAAATAACCTGCACAAAAATTAAGTGTATGAAGGAAAGCAAGGATCGTAAATGAGGTAAAGGTTTTGGTGAAGATAAAGAGCAGAAAACAAAGAGCAGAAAGAGCAGAATCTCTCTTAAATCACAATTTATGGAATGCTTTTCTATACAGAATGGTTTAAAAAATTATTACAGTAAATACTTTCTTTCATATAGAAGCCCACCACCATAAGATAGTTCCCACATAAACTTGACCACTGGCAGCTAAGTACAATTCAAAAACCTCTGATTAGAAGGTGAGCATAGCGCTTGCTCTGCTTTTATTAACAATGGCTAAGAGAAGTTTAAATATGCAAGACATATAGCCCTATGAAAATGGCAAAAAAACAGAACAAAACAACCACAACAACAACAAAAACCCTGGCAGTATCAATTTCTGGCAAGGAGCAAAAGGACATCTCTTTCATCTCTGGTAGGAATGTAAAATTGTAAAACTACTTTGGAAGGTAGTTTGGCAGTACCTTACAAAGCTAAACACAGTCACACCACACGATCAAGCAGTTGTGCTTCTAGGTAGTTACCCAGTTGACTCAAAAATGTATGTCCACATAAAAACCTGCCTACTATGTTTATTTCATCTTTATTCATAATCATTGAAAAGTGGAAACCAGCAAAATATTCTTCAATAAATAAATGTGTACAAAACTGTGGTGCATCCATACGATGGAATGTTATTCAGTGATAAAATGAAATGATTAATCCAATCAGACAAAAACATGGATAAATATTGAATGCATGCTACGAAATGAAAGTAGTCATTCTAAAAGTGCTTTATAGCATTTGATCACATTTATAGGACATTCAGGAAAAGGCAAAACTACGTAGACAGTAAATGAATCTCTAGTTTTCCATTAGGTGCTAGTTGTTTTGGTAGAACATCAATGGCACAAGCAACAAAAGAAAAAAATAGATAAATTGGACAACATCAAAATTGAAAACTCTTGTTCTCCAAAGGATACCAACAAGAAATCTTGTTCTTCAAAGGACACCATCAAGGGAAAAGACAGCCCACCGAATGGAAGAAAATATTTGCAAATTATGTATTTAGCTAAATAAGTGTTGGGAAAGGCAGTCTCATGTGTGCAGTCTTCAGATCCCAACTGAGACACATAAGAATGGGCCTTGGGCTTAGAACACTTCCTTACCAAGAGATAATTAGCCACACAGCTTGTGCCAGACTTATCATCTTGTGTGGGAATATATTTCCCTATTTAATGATCAATAAATGTTCTTTTGTATCTTCTCAAAACATGTGCACATTATGGGAAAACCCAATGCTGCTGTTATATCTGTCCTTTGAGGAGCGTTAACAGGGTCCTTTCACTGCAGTGTGAGGGGGGTGTATGTAGGCAAATTGCACTGCATTAGCTGCAAGGAGAGACCTGCTGGCCATGGGGGCCCAAAGTGATCTACCGAAGTTGATCTTACTTGGTCTCTTCTCTATGTAGGTAAAGCATTGTTCCCTCCAGTGACCAACTGTGTTGTGTTTCCCTTGGGACTCTGACACCAAGATGCAATGGGCCGAAGGGTTTAAAGTCCTCCACTGGGATTGGTAACCAGTGCACAGTACTCTGCTTGACATAAGGAATGTGTATATAGATATATTAAAAATTATTACAACTCAATATTAAAAAGAGGAACAACCATGTTTTAAAAAAAACAGGCAAAAGATATGAATAGACATTTCTCCAAAAAAGATATATAAATGGATATTAAGCACAGGTAAAGGGGCTCAACATTATTAGCCATCAGAAAATAAATGCAAATCAAAATCACAATGATATACCTCTACACACATTCTGTGATGCCTATCATCCAAAAAAAAATTTTAAGGGAAAATAACAAGTGTTGGCAATAACGTGAGTAAATTGGAGCATTTATGCCCTGCTAGTGGCAATGTAAAATGGCGCAGCCATTTTGGAAATAGGAAGTTCCTCAAAAACATAAACATAGAGTTACCATATTACTAAGGCATGTCTACTCTTAGAGAAATGAAAACATATGCCACACATACAAAATATACACAAATTTTCCTAGCACCATTACATATAATAGCCAAAATGTGGAAACAATCCAAATGTTCATTAACAGATTAATACTTAGTGTGATATATTCATACAGTGGAATATTATTCAACCATAAAAAGGAATGAAATGAAAAATTAAATTGTAGTTTCCAGTCTGGCATGTAAGAAACTTGGAAGTTGCCACTCCATTTAACAATAAATAAAAAGCTGAACAAACAGAAAAATCAACAACTCTTCACAGATCAGTAAGTGAATTGAGGTCACAGGGCAAACTGCTGCCCCTAAGTTAGAGAAAACTGCAAGGAATACAGAGCATCACAGCTTACCAGAGCAGAAACAGCCATAGGAACCAGTGCCAGGGTGGAGAAATCTGACCTGGAATTGATGAAATGTTGGAGACTCAATGTGGACAAGTATGAGAGATTAAAAACTCTAAGGGGATCTACTCATTGACGGCCCCCCCCATCAACTTTTATGAATTATACCTCCTGGAACTCTACAAGATTCTTGCAGTGAACATCACAGAAAAATCCCCTCACGCTTCCAGCTGGGGGACAGGAAAAAAGGAACCAGTGTGAAATACACCTGAGCACACAGTTCTTAATAAGATCTGTCCTCAGGAGAAACTATTTAAACAGAGTCTGGGGTTTTATCATAGCCTAAGTGACCTACAGGAAAGGAAATGCCTAATTCTGTCCCACCCTAGCCATCCTGTCCCACCTAAGTGGAGGTTAAAAAAAACAAACAAACAACTGAGAAGTACTTGTGAAGTTTATAATGCAGAGGTTCAGGCTTACTAAAAACCTGAGACCTAATAATAGGACTACAGAATGCTTCCTGGCCCCCCACCATGCACACTACCAACTTACTAAATATCTATTTACAGCAGTCCTCTTATCAAGTATATCAAGCTAAGATATAAAGAAAAGAATTACAAGGCACACCAAAAGGCAAAAAGCACAGTTTGAAGAGAGAGAGTAGCATCAAAACCAGACTCAGATATGTCAGGGTTGTTGGAATTATCAAACCAGGAACTTAAAACAACTATGACTAATATGTCAAGGTTGCTTACCTATGAAGTAGAAAGCATTCAAAAACATATGGGCAAGGGAAGTGCATATGAAAATTTTAAGAGACAAAAAGTAATGATAGTAATTTAAAAACATTGTAATAGAAATGAAGAATGTCTTTGATGGGCTTATTAGTAGATTGGACACAGGTGAGGAATGAATCTTTGAGCTTGAGCATATAACAATAGAAACCTCCAAAACTGAAAAGATAAAAGCAGAGAAGACAGAAAAAAGCACAGATATCAAGAACTGTGGTACAAGTACAAAATGTGCAAAATACACGTAATGGAAATACCAAAAGAGAAGAAAGAGAAAAATGAAAAAAAGAAATATTTGAAACAATAATGACTGAGAAATTCTCTCAAACTAATGTCAGACATCAATCCACAGATTCAGGAAGCTTAGAAAACATTAAATAGTATAAATGCCCCAAACACACACACACACACACCCCCACACACACCCAACACACCCATGCATATCATTTCATTTTCAAACTACAGAAACTAAAATATGAAGAAGTCCTGAAAAAGCCAGTAGAAAGGAACGTTTTACTTTTCAAAGATAAAAATTATATTTGATTTCTCAGAAACATGCAAACAAGATGACAGTGGACTAAAATATTTAAAGTGTTGAGAGAAAAAAAACTACACACCTAAAATTCTGTACCATGTGAAATTATTTTTCAAAAGTGAAGGAGAAATAGACTTTCTTAGACCAAAAAAAATTAAGGAAATTTGTGGCCAGTAGACCTGCCTTGCAGAAAATATTAGAGTTCTTTAGTGAGAATAGAAATGATATAGGTCAGAAACTCAGATCTACATAAAAAAAGGAAAAGCATTGTCAAAGCACTGTCAATAAGTGAAGGTAAAATAAAAATTTTAATTTTTCTTATTCATAACAGATAACATTTTTTTCAAAATAATAGCAACAATGTATTCATTTATGCTTATAAATTTATTTATGAATTCTTATGTATAAGTGAAATGAGTAACAGCAATGACACAAAGGATGAAAGGGAGGAATTAAGATGATTTTTTATTATAAATTACTTGCACTACCAATGAAGATGTATAGTGTTATTTGAAAGTGGACTTAGATTAGTTGTAAATTTATATTGCAAACTCTAGGGCAACTGCTAATAAAAAGTTAAAAAGTACATCAAATATGCTAAGAAATGAGAGAAAGTGAAATAATATAAAGCTCAATTAAAACCACAAAAAGTGTAAAAAGAGTAGAAGTCAAAAATATCATCAAAGAAAAAAGGCAACAAATTGAAAACAGTAACAATATGGTGGGTATTAATCCAACTGTATCAATAATTACTTTACATGTCAATGGTCTAAATGCAACAATTAAAAGACAGATTATTAGAGTGGATCATAAAGAAAGACCCAACTATATGGTGTCTACAAGAAGCCCACTTTAAATATAAAAACATACGGATTTAAAGTAAAAGGATGGAGAAAGATATATTATGCTAACAGTGATTAAAAGAAAACAGGAGTACCTATGGTAGTGTCAGACAAAAGACCTTAAAGCAAGAAAAGTTAGCAAAGATAAAGAGGAGCATTACATAAAGGAGACAATTCTCAGAAGAAAATATAACATTCCTTAATGCATATGTGCCTAACAACAGAGTATCAAACTACATAAGGCAAAAGCTGATAGAACTGCAAAGAGAAACAGATAAACACACTATTATAGTTGGAGATTTCAGAAAGTCTAACAGAAACTAACAGATCAATTGACTCATAACTTATATGTACTACTTCATCCAACAACAAAAGAATACACATTTTTCTCAAACTACAATGGAACATTCAGCAAAGTAGACCACATTCTGGACCATAAGACACACCTTCTGAAGTTTACAAGGATAGAAGTCATACAATGTCTGTTCTTAGACTACAGTGGAATTAAACTAGAAATCAATAACAGAAAGATAGCTGGAAAATCCCAAAATAATTGGAGTAAACAATGCACATCTAAATAAGTCAAAAAAGTGATCTCAAGAGACACTAAAAAATATTGTGAACTCAGGGAAAATGAAAATACAACTTATCAAAACTTGCAGAATGAGGTGAAAGCAGTACTTAGAGGGAAATTTATAACACTGAATGCATATATTAGAAAAGAAACAAGATCTAAAATCAAGATCTATATGAGGAAAACTACAAAATTCTGTTAAGTGGAATCAAAGAATTAGTAAATAAATGGAGAGATATTCCATGTTCATGGATAGAAAGACTCAAGATTGTCAAGATGTAAATCCTTCCTAACTTGAACTATAAATTCAATGAAATCCCAATCAAAATTCCAGAAAGTAATTTTGTAGATATTGACAAACTGATTCTAAAGTTTATTTGGAGAGGCAAAAAATCCAGAATAAGTAACATAATATTGAAGAAGTACAAAGTTGGATAACTGACACTACTGACTTCAAGATTTAATATAAAGCTACAATAATCAAGACAGTGTGATACTGACAAAAGGATAAACAAATGAATTAATGGAACAGAATAGGGAGCACAGAAATAGACACCCATAAATAGATTCAACATCACACTTGTTCTGAATCACATTACCAGATGACATGAAGATTCACAGGAAATTTGCCATGAAAACTTCTAAACGGCTAATAAACATTGGCCACAATGTTTTAACAAAAAGGAAAGCCCTTTACTCAAACTAGCTAAAAATAAAGGGTGAGCACTGTAACAATAGGAGTGTAAGAAGTAGAGAGTAAAAAAAACAAGGGAGTGTTTTCAGCCTTGTGATCTGTCAAAAAAGGAAAACAGATGCCTTAAAAATAACAGCATCAATACAACACTGCAAGTCAACTAGAGAACATAACTTGCAAACTACTTATAATTGGTTGGTATAAAAATCTTACCTTACCACCAAGTTTTGAATAAATATAGAGAAAAAATAGTATATCTATATATCTGTCTATATTTATATCTATTTAGATATATATATATAATAAACATATAAAGTATGTATTTCACTTATCTTATGTTAAAGTAATAACACATATTATTTAAATTCTAACTGACATTTAATTTGTAACTGAAATTCTAACTGAATTCCCGAAGATAGGGAGAGACTTTTAAAAAATATTTTCTTTAATGTTTGACTTTTCTAAAAATATGCATGTATTGCTTTATTAAAAAAAAATCTACCCAGTAATCTATAAATACAGGAATTCATATTGTAATCAAGGAGTTCATGAAATATTGCTACAAAAGTTGCAATAATATGTCATTTCAAATGGAAAATAATACTTTTTCTATGCCTTGTGAATCCTATAATTTTAGGATGCTGGAGCATTAACCAGGAGCAATTTCAGGTGTTTAAGGGTGTGTCCAGAACACATCATTAATCCAATAATCAGTTATAACAAAAACATGGGAGGCCATTAAATGTTACAAAATTTCTTCATGATTTTTATACTGTTACCTTATAATTCCTCTTTTTAGATTAACTTGTTTAAAATAAATTTTTGGAACAGTTTTAACTCAGAGAAGCAGAATTGGAAAAGCATCTTTCCCACTCTTATACCAAGAAAAAGCTGGACAAAAGGCAAATTAATGACCGTTTGTAAATCCATCAGAGCACTGACGTCAATGGACAAACCTGTGGGAAGGAGCAGGAATGTGTGCTAGACCAACCGCTGTACCTGGAAGAGGCCCAGGATCTCTTGTGATGATCACAGGACTGAGAAGTAGGCTCACAGTGCCGTCACAAAACAGGTTTAATCTGAATATCAGGAAAGGCCCTTCCCTCCCAGTCCCGGATCCCATCACCGTGCTTACACCATCAAGTGAAAATAAGTTTGAAATGCAGCTATAACAGTCGCAAGAGACAGATTTTATTGGTGCAGGAGTGAGTGGAGCAGGTTTCAGAAATCAGAAAAATCCTCTAGCCAACTCGCCTTTTTTTTTTTTTTTTTTTTTGCGGTACGCGGGCCTCTCACTGTTGTGGTCTCTCCCGTTGCGGAGCACGGGCTCCGGACGCGCAGGCTCAGCGGTCATGGCTCACGGGCGCAGCCGCTCCGCAGCATGTGGGATCTTACCGGACCGGGGCACGAACCCGTGTCCCCTGCGTCGGCAGGCGGACTCTCAACCACTGCGCCACCAGGGAAGTGTAAAACAAATTTTTCTTGCAGAATAATTTTAGTTAACAAAGTTAGAAGGAAGGAAAATTTAAAATTATCACTAAAACAGTGTAATAATCCCTGCATTCTTTAATACATTGAAGAATGCTAAAATTAATAGAGAAACCATAAAATGAAGGATATTTACATATATGCAGTGTATGCTTCACAAAATATTTATTAATCACTGTGGTGATTTTAATTTATGTCCACAAATTATTTGATACTCCTCCATCCAGAAGGTGGAATTTAACACCCTCCTCTTGAGTATGGGCTAGATTTAGTGATTTACTTCACATTGCAACTTTACAGTGAAGAAGCCTTGTAGACACAGAGTTAATCAGTGATTAACATTAAACTCACCACTGTTATCTCATGCTGATATCATGTACTCCTCTAACAATATATAATTAGGAAGGCACATTACCTCTATATTTCTCTTCCCACAAAATTCATAACCCCAGTTCAATTATGAGATAACACCAGAAAACACAAAACTGACTGACATTCTATAAAATATCTGACCAGTGCTCTTCAGAAGTGTCAAGGTCATAAAAGACCAGGCATGATCTAGAAACTGTCACATATTGAAGGGTATCGGGAGATGTGACTAATAAATGCAACATGGGCTTTTGGGTATGGTCGTGGAACAGAGGAAGCCCAGTAGTGGAGAAATTGGGGAAATCCAAATAAAATATCTAGTTTAGGTCATGAAATTGTATCATTGTTTTTATATCAATGTTAATTTATCAGTTTTGATCTATTAGCCATGGATATATAAGATGTCAACCATAGTTGATTGTGTTAAGGGTACACAGGAAATCTGTACTACCACTGCAATTCTTTTATACATCTAAAATTATTTCTAAATAAATTCTATATAAGCTCTTTAATAAAATTAATTAATGGTTCTTTTGATAATGTGGCTGCCCTGAAAATTCTTAACAGTGATTACTCTAATAAATATAAACAGAAGTCTTAATTCACAGTAGCAGATTCTTGTGCTCAATGAGGTAGAAACTTAGGAGGGGTGAAAGCCTGGAAAGTGTAAGAAAATATCACTGAGGTTGAAATTGTAAGCTCAAGATAAGCAATGCATCACTTTCATACTAATTACTAAACATTAGAATTTATTACCTATTAGAAAATGATCAATATTTTGATGTAGCTATTTTTTCCATGCAAAGGTATGCTCTAAAACCAGTTACCTTCAAATATTTTTTTAAAGCCAGGGAAACTTCTTTAGATTAAACATTATACAAAAAGAAAAAATTAATGTACAAATGTACTTATAATTTAATTTCTCTTAGTTAAAAAACACATTGTGATAGGCAGAATTCTAAAATCAGCCATAAGATTCTCTACGCTCTGGAAAATATACACCTTTTCCTCGTTGTTCAATGAAACACTAATCTGGGTGATGTGTGAGGGGATTTTGTAGATATAATTAATGTCCCAAATTATTTGCCTTTAAATTAGGGAGATTATCTTCACTGGGTCTTACCTAATGGGTGATCCTTTAAGAGACTGGAATATCTCTGGAGGAGACTGTACCAACTGTACCATGTGGCGATTCAAAGCAAAAATGGGATTTGACTCAAGAGAGGTTATCTATTGCTAGCTTGGAAGATGGAGGAGGCAAAAACTGCTGGCACCCCACAATGAAACAGGATTATTAGATCTACAACCACAGGGAAATGAGTTCTACAAATAACAAGAATGACTTTGGAAGTGGATTTTCCCCCAGAGACTCTGCATGGGAACTCAGCCTTCAGCTGAGAAACCAGGCATTCCACACTGTGCTTCTGACCTACAGAACTGTAAGCAAATATATAGGTATTGTATACAACCACAAAGTCTGTGGCAATTTGTTACACAGCAAAAGGAAACAAACACAATAAATCAATGAGAATGAAACTGTATAGGAGCAAACATTTGATACACAGGCTTCTTAATGAAATTTCCAATCTTTTATTAACTTAAATATCATTTTCTATTTTGTTTCAGTGGTATCATTTTGAAAAAACATCCTGATTCACATACATAAGAAGTTGCAAATTCTTACTATTTTTTTTTAACAGTTCACATTGTAACTTCATGATGCTCTTCAATTAAATTGATTGAAAGCTTGGGGTAAAAAGCAGCAGCAGAATATTTCAAGTTTAGACCACTAAAAATAATCTAACATACTTATATCATTTAAGCAGATACACATTTTATAGCTATCTACCAATATGTATCATTCAAAACTTACAATAAGCAGTAAACCTATATAGTGTAATATCATGTTCAATTATGCTGAAGCTTATTTTGCAAAGCTTACTTTTATGTCATTATAAACTGAAATGTTGTATCTAAATCTGACATCATCACTCAAGATGTTAAAAAATCAGTCAAGGGACTTCCCTGGTGGTGCAGTGGTTAAGAATCCACCTGCCAATGCAGGGGACATGGGTTCAAGCCCTGGTCTGGGAAGATCTCACATGCCACGGAGCAACTAAGCCCGTGCACCACAACTACTGAGCTCGTGTGCCACAACTACTGAAGCCTGCGTGCCTAGAGCCTGTGCTCCACAACAAGAGAAGCCACTGCAATGAGAAGCCCGCGCACCGCAACGAAGAATAGCCCCCACTCGCTGCAACTAGAGAAAGCCTGCACACAGCAACGAAGACCCAACACAGCCAAAAATAAATAAATGAAATTATAAAAAAAAAATCAGTCAAATGATCTGAAAAGTCTGGAGTCATTTTGAAGAAATATAGCTTATGACAATATGTATCATGTTGTACTGTCATACACTTTTACATGGAAAGTTTTGCATGTCTGAATTTTTAAAAAGTCAGTACAGAAATACCAGCTCCATAGTCAATTACTTATTTATGAAAGTGAAAGGCATAAATATATGCACAGTGTTGGCAGAGGAATGTTTATTTCCAATGTAAGCACACAAATGCATTGAACTAAATGCATAAGTAAAAAAATATTGTTAATAATTCATGTCCTAAAATTTGGTATCTATAGTACAATTAAGTGTACTTGTTTTTAATTATAGTTTTTAACAAGTAAAATATTTAAATCAAATTTGAATCAAGTATTGTGGACTCCCAGAATCTTTTCCATGCAAATACGTTTTTAAAAATCATTGACTTAAACCATGTAGAGTACAAACCCAGACACATTTGTTCAGGAGCCCTGGAATGAATTATTGACTATGCATGGATCACTGAACCAGAGCTGAAAAACCTCAGGAGACCAACAAAAACCCTTGTAGGTGGAAGATGAATATCTAAACAACAAAACAGATGGTTGCGCTCTTGCTGATGATTTCTAGAGACAATACCTCTATATTCTACATATACCTGAAATTCACAAAGCTCTGCATTATATTTGAATTTAATCTCCCCTATTTAAATGTGTACCATTTCTTGTCATTCAAAAAAATTTTTAATGCCTTTTCAAGTTTCTTCCAATAAAAACTTTATTTTTTGAATTAGGGCTTTCATATTCTTCAGATAAATACCCAGAAGTGTGACAGTTGTAGCCAAGATATGGAAACAACCTAAATGCTCATCAATGGATGAATGGATAAAGAACATGTGATATATATATATATATATATACACACACACACACATACACACATACATAATGGAATATTACTCATCCATTTAAAAAATGAAGTTTTGACATTTGCAACATGGATAGACCTTGAGATAAACTGTTTATAGAGAAATAGATGCAGAATTTGACCACTTTCACACCCCCACCGCTACGACTCTGGTTCAAGCCATCATCATCTCATACCTGGAGCCTGATAATTCTCTCTTAAATTTTCTCCCTGCTTCTGCATTTATACAACATAGAGTGTCTTCAACACAGAAGGCAGAGTAAACTTTCCAAAAGTAAGTCACATCCCATTATCATTCTGCTCGAAACTCGACATTCCTCCGTTTTATTTAGCGTAAAAGCTGAAATCTTTGCAATGGCTACAAAACCCTATATGACCTGTTCCACTGCACATTAACTCTCCGATATTCCTTCTTCACTCACTCCCCTCTAGTTAGGCCAGCGTTATTACCATTATTACCAGTTCTCAAACACCAGAAATTCTTCTGCCTTAGGTCCTTTGCACCATCTCCCCTTAGAGCACACTTCCTCTAAATTTCAGCATTCTTAACGCCCTCATTTTTTTAGGTCTTGGTTTAACTTTAACATTCTCAATGAGCCCTCTCCTAATTTCCCTTTTTAAAGTTGCAAAATGCTCATCACATACTCTGGCATCTTAAATCCCTATTTCTTTTCCTATATTTTTTCTTTCCCTTTTTCTTTCTTCCTTCTATCCTTCCTTACTTCCTGTCTCTCTCTTTTTTTTCCTTTCTCTTTCTCTTTTTTTCCTGTAAAAGTAGAACTTCTTGTGTCCTAATATACTATGTTAGTTAATTATTATGTTTCTTGTTCATTGTTTACCTCCCTTTACTAGAATTTAATTTCTACAAGAGTAGAGATGAGGTTCAAGTAGCTACTAAAATAGTCCCTGGAAGATAGTAGTTGCACAGTAATAATTTGTGAATGAATGAATAAATATTGGGGAGAATTTATGAGAAGAAGTCCACCTTTTTCTTTTCCTTGTCTGGGACAAGAGGACAATCACTGTTTGGGATAAGAAGCTCTAAAAGCTACTGGAAATTTTATGGAGTCAACAGGAAAACAAAGTCAACTTAGGTGAAATTTCCAAGCTTCAGGATAAGAGCTGCACAGTGAGGCTGACAGATTGAGTAAGAATAGATTCTACAACCAGCACTGAACACACTGGGTAATGAAAATACCTGAGAATAGCTAAGGCAATCCCACAACAATCCATGAAGTAGGCAATGTGCTATCTCAGACCACCCTGAGACATCAGGCTTTCCATCTGAAACAGAACTTTCTTGGAGGCAGAAAGCAAGTATTGAAATTTTAAGAAACACAGAAGACCAAGAAACCCTATCACAGTCTTTCTTATTCCTGTTAGCCAATCACTTATGCTGACAATGAAGACAGAGAATGAAAAGCAAAGATAGATCAACCCACAGTCCATTTTCCTTTCAGTCATTCCTTACTCATCAACAAGCTAAAAGAAGAGAATGTTGGTATAAAGTGTGCATTATCAGGAAGTAAGTTAACAACAGTTGTTTGTTCCCATTAGCATTTCTACCCTATTGGTAGGCATAGAATACACAGTCAGGTACACACTAAGAAATACAAACTGTGTAATTTGGGTGATTCTCCATGAGTTAAATGCTCTTATACTTGCATTTAAAACTGGCATTATACAACATAAAGATGAAAGATATAATTCATTAATTTAAAATTGTATTTTTAAAAATTGTGTTTTTTTACTTAGAACTATATTAAATAACAAATAAAAAGCACCATAAAAAGTCAAGAAAGACCATGGAAGAGAGGAAAAGTTTTATATTTTAGTAAGATTAATGGCACTTTTTATCTTGCTTTTTAGAACAAAGGCCTTCATATTTTCATTTGGCGTTGGGCTCTACAAACTATGTAGTTAGCCCTGGTTGTAGAAGAAAGGAGTGGAGACATGATAGGGCTCACCAGAAAAAGCACAGTAAATAATGAATTCGCTGTAAGAAGGTATTTGACTCTAATCCCACTGAGTGAACCAGGGAAAATATCCTCAGGGTATGTATAAATGTGCTCCTCTCTTTTCCTGCACATGAAGGCTTTCAAAATCCACCATTTTTGTTCATTATCCTCCAGTGATAGGGTCTCACAAAATATCTACCTCAGCTGTTATAGCTAGATATCTTTTAGTTAAAACTGGAAAAAAAAAACTAGCCTAAGAAAAAGATCAATCGTTTTAAAATTATTTTTCACATATCTGGACAATCTAGATTCAAACATTATTTTCTGAAGTCAAACTGATTTTTCTCAAACTCTTGGCTGGACCTTCTATTTTGACATCTTTATCAGGATGCCCGTGGAAAAACTTAGCTATGGAAACTCTTATCCCACATACTTTTAGGTTCAAACAGAAAGATAAAGCTTGATTTTCAATACTTCCTCAAAAAGTTCTGAGGTTCATAAAATCAAACTTTCTTAATTTGCATGCTCATCTCTGAGCCAATCATTGTGAGCAGGATAGCAAAATGGACAGAAAGGCTTACATTGGAGCAATGTCTTTCCATCCTGGGGGAGTAATGGGACCCCATGTGGAGTACTTGCAGTGTGCATAATGGCCATATAATCTCAAAAACTATAGGGTATGCCAATTTTTTACCTATTGTTTCTCAAGTCCATGCCTGCCCTTCTATGTTATGCTCCATATTGCAAGGGCTGAGACCGTAAAAACTATAATTCTAAGGCTCAGTTGCCAACTGACTTCCAGTTAAGATTAATGGATGGCGTCAAGAAGGGATTAGTAGTCAGGAGATGGGATCCAAACGCTGCTTTTTATCTCTTCACCACTTAAAGACTCTCTGACAAAAACAAGTTGCTAAGTCTCCAGAGGTTTTTGGTGATTCCTTCCAAGAGAGCAAATGGTGCGTGGTGGTGGATGGAGGCCCCCAAACATCAGCATTTCAAGCATGGATTAAACAGTAGCAGCTATCTCCAGTATATAATAAGTGCAGTTATATGCTAGGAAAACATGACCTCATTGTTTTTCGTTTAAAGTTGAAAATGACTTCCTGCAGTTTCTAATATTTGAGTTACCATCTTTCTGTTTCCACTCCCTCAGCCTTCAAACACCCTTGTACCCAGCCTCTCTTTCTAAAATGCATAGCGTGTTTTCTCTCTTCGCACCGGATTGGCATAGTGGCTGTTCCTAGCTATCAGCATAATGAAGATCAAGAGACCAACAATAAAAGTTCTTCCCTTTGCTTTGAAGAAGAATTGATATTAGAAGCATTTCATTTGGCTTCTCGGATTTTATAAATAAAAGCATGAGAATTTTGCATTGCAAAACTACTGGTATCTGTATCATCATCTGTGTAATTCGGGGCATGATGGGACAGATCTCATACTGTCTTATTTCATGATATGTTTAATTGCAGGTTTTTAAGTACTACATTAGTGATAGTGCCAGCACATAATTTTATATTGCAAACAGCTACTTTTTTATGTTGATGGAATATCAGAAAGACCATGTTTGTGCATCTTTTCAGTTACATGCTTTCACTTCATGAGACCTGAAAATAAAAGTAAACTTCTAGAGAGTCAGTTTGAATTAGTTATAGATGCTGAAGGTAAGGAGATAGGCTTATCAAGCTATAATAAGAGAGTCCATGTTATCATTTAGCTGTGGTTAACATTTAGTTCTGACAGTAATATATGATTTTAAATATCATGGTATTTAAAATCTTTGAAACTTAGCTTAGATGTTTTGACAGATATATGAGACTAGTGACACTTTTTTTGTAATTATAAGAATAATGTGACTAATAAGATATAAATTTTAATATTTTATAAAATATTTTGGATATATGGGTCTTTTATTACTTTTAATAAATATAATAATTATTATTAATAGTAACACTAAGTTAACTAATTAGTAAGCAACGACAAAGTTGTTCTATAAGGTTGGCAGTTAACCAGTAAAGAAACACTGCTTCCTTGTTGGGTCCAGTTTGCTACTTGCATTGACAAGAAGAGCAAGATGGGCTCAGGGGATAACTCCCTGCTATATCCCTTGTACCACAGGATGACACAAAAACAAAAAGTATACCTTAAAAATTAAAATAAATTTTTATACACTTGCAAAAATAAGAAATAAATAAACCAAAAGGGGCCAGATAACACGGCAATGAAAAACACAGTTGGGCTTGTATTGTTGAGGAATTAATTCTGTGCTGCACCTAAGCAGTTTTATAGCCTGCAGCTTTGCCGTAATGTGGGCAAGGCAGAAAGTCTCATACCTCATCAGAACTCTGGAGGTGATAAGAAACTGTCATGACAGCTGTCTGGGAACAGAGAGAAGTGAGTGAGAAATGGCCTTGCAGCAGCTTCTCACTAATCTCCTGTTCTCATGTTCTGGAAGAATTACTGGGTGTTCTGCTAAGACTCATGTCAGCTTTGATTAAACATTGCCTAAATGGTCTATGTGGAGACATGAAACATCAATAGGGTGACACAGCAAAGCCATTCCCCTACAAAAACTACAAATAACACCAAATGAAATAACGTGTTCTACGATTAGAACTAATTACACACATGGAAAGATATAACAACATATCTATCAATATGTAACTTAGATTTGTTTGGTATAAGACATACCCCATCCTAATTTTTCCTTACCTTTTTTATCTGGTTTTGGGATGACTAGCATCAGTTACAACTTGCTGGGATAAATTCTTTCCCTTGCTTTTGAGGGGGCACTATTAGGTTCTTGAAAGAGATTTTGGTTATGAGATGGTCAGAACTAACTGCTAGGCTCCTCTTATGCTCAGTTCCTACTCTGACCATCCCTAGCCTCAAAGAAAGGTTGTGTAATCTATGGTGATCTGAATTTTTAAAACTAATCTATGGTGATCTGAATTTTTAAAACTCAAGAAAAATTATGGGTCAAGGTAAAACTATATGTTTCAAAGAGACTGAATGCTAAGTAGAGATGAATTTTTTTCTCTAATCTGATTACTCTACAATGAAATGAAACAGGCAACTTATAAGGGTATGAGTAACATTGTTCTCTGTCACAGACACACACACACAAATATGTTCCCACATGGTTCTAACCTATACAAGATCCCATTTGCTTCCAGAAAGTGAAAGTGGACCCCCCTCTTACTGAATTTCTGTGAGTCAGGTGTTTGTTTGGGAGTGAAGGTAGATAGAGTGAACCTTTTTTGTTCACTTTGATTTGGGGCCATTATATCCACTTAATCATGCAAACTCATTCAATATTACCTCCCTTGAGTGTGCTACTGAGATAAAGTTGAAGACCCAAGTGATCTTACTATTTTACTCTTTAAAGAAACGTACGTACATATTATCAAGGAAAAAATGATCAAGGGTAATGTATATCATTATTGATACAAACAAAATCATCTTTTTAGTGATATTTTGTTTTGACACCACCTACAACTACTATTTCCAAAATACAGCATTATATTGGCCACTTTACCTGGTATATAGTAAACAGATTAGCAATTGGAAAATAAAGTTCACTATAAGAGCTTTCAAGCTTTCTGCTCTGAGAAAATTCTTTAGTCTTTAAATATCAACATAAAGGCAGCCCCATAACAAGGTTTTCAAGGATAAAAATAAATCTGGGGAGTTCAAAGAAAATAAACTGGTTTTAAACCTAAAAATTCTACATTTAAACTTCTTGTGGGAAAAGACTTTCAACTAGAATGATGCTCATTGGTTATGGAAAGATTTAATTGATGGAGCATATTCTTTAGAATAGGAGTTTTATACTGGGAATGGATAGAGAAGTTCATAGAATTCTCAAAATCTGGGATCAGCCATTCTACACATGGCTGATGTTCTACATGGAGAGTGCAAAGATGAATATCTTTGTTGCTTCTGTTGCTTCATGAGTTGTTATGGCTGAGATTAATTTCTCTGATTTATATAGGCATGTAAGAATTTAAGAAGTATATTCATAGCCTTTTCAGATTTATTGAATATATTAATATACGAAAAACTGAAGATACTTAATGTATACATTTTGATGACTTTGATATATGGATGTACCCATGACAGCATCACCACAATCAAGGTAATAAAATAGTCCAGCACTTCCAGAAAATTAATTTTGTCCTCTTGCTCTTATTTGTAGTAAGAATACTATACTTGGCATGAGACCTACCCTCTTAACGATTTTCTGACTTGAAATATAGTTAATTTAAAATGTCATATTAATTTCAGATGTACAACATAGTGATTTGATATTTTTATAGGTTATATACTCAATTTAAAGTTATTATAAAATATTGGCTATATTCTCTGTCTGTACATTACATCCTTGTATCTTATTTTATACCTAGTAGTTTAAACCCCTTAATTCCCTTCATATATCTTGCCCCTCCCTTGACCTTGCTCCCACTGGTAACCACTAATTTGTTCTCTATATCTATGACACTGTTTCTGTTTTGCCATGATCATTCATGGTTTTTTTGGATTCCATATATAAGTAAAAACATACAGTATTTGTCTTTCTCTGACTGACTTACTTTGTTAAGCATCCATGTTGTTGCAAATGGCAAAATTTCATTCTTTTTATAGCTGAGTAATATTTCATTGTGTATATACATATACCACATCTTCTTTATCTATTCATCTGCTGATGAACACTTAAGTTGCTTCCATATCTTGACAACTGTAAATAATGCTGCTATAAACATAGGAATGGATATATCTTTTCAAATTAGTGTTTTGATTTCTTTGGCCATATGCCTGGGAATGGAATTGCTGGATCGTATGGTAGTTCTATTTTTGATTTTTTGAGGAAACTTTATACTGTTTCCTATAGTAACTGTGCCACTTTACATTCCCACCAACAGTGCATTAGGGTTCTCTTTACTCCACAACCTTGCCAACATTTATTATTGTTGACTTTTTGATGGTAGCAATTCTGAAAACTGTGAGATGATATTTTATTTCATTTCATGATTTCCTTTTGCCTGATGATTAGTTACATTGAACATCTTTTTATGTGCATCTTTTTATATTTTCTAGTTCTTTGTTAAAATCTTCATTGAGTTCATCTATTCTTTTCCCTAGTTTAGTTAGCATTCTTATTTTTATTGCTTTGAACACTTTATCAGGTAAATTATCTCTGTTTCATTGAGGAATTTTTCTCAGGGCTTTTTTTTTTCTTGTTCTTTCATCTGAAACATATTTCTCTGTCTTCTCATTTTAACTTTCTTCATCTCCATGAAATTAGGTGAAAGAGTTACCTATTCTGTTCTTGAATGTGTTTTCTACTGTGAGAGCATCTGTATGCAGCCACCCGTGACCAGTAGCTTTGGTGGGAGAGACAGAACTGAAGTAAGCATGGGATGTGTCTTACTCCAGGGTTATTGGCAGTCATCCCCTTGGTGGGAGGTAGGGCTGGGTTGGGACAGTGTAGAGCTAGCTGCAAGCTCGTGCTTCTCGTATTCTCAATTATTACAATGGCCCTATCAGCAGCAGTGACAGGAGCAAAGGGGCTATAGCAGAAGTCCTGAGAGATTTGTGTTTCTCTGGGGTGTGATGGCAGTCTTGGACTTGAAGTGTGTCCAGTGCATGAGGGCTTGGGATGCCCTTCTGTGCTGGTTTCACCTTTTCCCAGTGTTTGTGCCATGGTTAGAAGCTAGGTTCAGGCTGCAGTGGTTGGTGCCACACTACTGAGCTGGCTGTGCTCCACCCCAAGCGTGCACAGGGACACATGCTCTGGCAATGGTTGTCTCTGCCCTGGAGCCAGCCTCGCTCCTTCTTGAGTGTGCACAAGGACGTGTGCCCTGGCAATGGAGGTCTCCTCCCTGGAGCTAGTTTCGCTTCCTCCTGAATGTGTGCAGTGATGTGCACTCTGCTAATGGCTGTCTCTGCCCTGGTCAGAGTCAAGGCCTGGGTCCAAGCCAGCTCCATTCCTTCCAATTGTGCATACTCTCATTGGCAATGGCAGCCTCTCTACCTTATTGTGGAGCATCCCAGAGCAAGAGGAGCTGAAGCTGGAGCCTGATGCAGGCTAGGGGCATGCTGGGGTTGTCGTTACAAGCTGGCCAGAGCCCCAGGCAGTTTTCAACCTGCTGCCTCAGCACCGTGACTGAGAGTAAGCAAGTCTGCATACGTAATCTTCAAGGGAGGAGTCCTAAGTTTCTTACAGTCTTTGGATAAACCCCACTGGTTTTCAAACCAGTTAATGGGGCTCATCTTTCCAGTGTCAGACTGCAGGGCTAGGATACTTAATATGTGGCTCTAACCCCTCACTTCCCAGGGTGGATCCCCAAGCCTATGATATCCCCCTTCAGTTCTCTGTCCCCGACTAGGGATGCAGGTCCTGACCAGACCTTCTCCTCCCTTTCTACCAAATTTCTTTTGGATATTTCTTTACAGACTTGGTTGTAGAAATGCCATTTTGTCCAGGTCAACTGCAGTGAGAGTTCCTCTATATGTAGCTGTTTTTCTGATGTGTTTGTGAAGTGAATTGAGCCCTCAGTCCTTCTACTCTGTCATCCTGATCTCTTCTCCCCCTGTGAATGAGTTTCTAAGTGCATACAATATGTTGTTAACTATAGAAACTAAGTTGTACAGCAAACATCTAGAACTTATTCATCTAGTATAACAGTAACTTTATATTCATTGAACAGCAGCTCCCTATTTTCCCATTCTGTCCTTCTCTGGCAATCACCATTTTAGACTCTGCTTCTATGAGTTTGACCATTTTAGATGTTTATAGGAGTGAAATCATGAAGTAGCTGTTCTGTGAGTAGCTTATTTCACTTAGCTTAATGTCGTCCAGACCCATCTACATTGTTGCAAACGTAGGATTTCCTTCGTTTCTGAGGCTGAATAACATTCTATTGTATGTATATACCACATTTTTTAATCCATTAATCTATCAATGGACAGTTGGGTTGTTCTATATCTTTGCTATTGTGAGTAATGGTGTAGTAAACATGACAGTACCAATCTTTCTGAGATTATAATTTCAATTATTTTGGATAGATTTCAAGAGAAGGATTGCTGAATTACATGGCAGTTCTACTTTTAATTTTTCCAAGAACATCCATGTTGTTTTCTATAGTAACTACATCATTTTGCATTCCTACCAACAGGGTTACAATTTCTCCACAGGCATGCCAACAGTTGTTGTCTTGTGTGTGTGTGTGTGTGTGTGTGTATGCTATGCTAACAGGTGTGAGGTGATATCTTAATGTACTTTTGATTTTATTTTCCTCATGATTGGGGATGATGACCACATTTTCACATATCTGTTGTTCTTTTGTATATTTTCTTTGAATAAATGTATATTCAAGTTCTTTGCTAATTTTTAAGTCACCTTATTTTTGTTTTGTTTTATTTGCTATTGAGTTGAAAGAGTTATGTTTTCTGGAAATTAACCCTTTATGAGATATATGGTTTGCAAATATTTTCTCCTATAACATAGGTTGCATTTCCACTCTTTGATTGCTTCCTTTGCTATGAGAAGCTTTGTAGTTTGATGTAGTCCTCTTTGTCTATTTTAGCTTCTGTTGCCTGTGCTTTTGATATCAAGTTTATAACTTTATTGCCAACATCATGAAGCTTTTCCCCTATGCTTTCCAGTAGGATTATTATTATTATTTTTATTTTATTTTTTTTACAGTTTCAGGCCTTCTGTTTAAGTCCTTAATCTACTTCAAGTTGATTTTTGTGTATGGTAGAAGATTGAGGTCCAATTAACCAAATGAGATTTATTCCTAAGATGTAAGAATGGTTCAACATATACAAATCAATAAACATTATATACTGTATTAACAGAATGAAGGATAAAAATCATAATCATCCCAACAAATGCAGAAAAAAATTGGCAAAACTTGATATTGTTTGTGATAAAAACAATTAACAAATTAATTTTTAGAAGGAATACACCTCAACATAATAAGGTCATATATGATAAACCCACAGCTAACATCATGCTCAATGGTGAAAAACTAAAGCTTTTCCTCTATGATCAAGAACAAAACAGGGATGCCCATCTTGCCACTTCCCTTCATAATAGCACTGGAAGTTCTAGCCAGAGCACTTAGGTGAGAAATAAAAGGCATCCAAATAAAAAAGGGCAAAGTAAAACTGTTTGCTGATGACATGATCCTATATATAGAAAATCCTGAAGACTCCACAGAAAAACTTGTGAGAAACAATAAACAAATTCAGTAAAATTTCAGGATACAAAGTTAATAGAAAAAAGTTAGTTGCATTACTATGCTCTAACAATGAACTATATAAAAAAGGGATTTTTTTAAAAAGCCCGTTTATAATAGCATCAAAAAGAATAAAATTCTTAGGAATAAACTTAACTAAGGAGAAGAAAAATTTGTACATTCAAAATTGTAATACATTGATGAAAGAAATTAAAGACACAAATAAATGGAAACACATACCATGCTCACAGATTAGAAGATTTAATACTGTTAAAATGTCCATACTGCACAAAGTGATCTACAGATTCAATGCTATTTCCATTAAATTTCAATGGCATTTTTTTTTAAACAGAGGTAGAACAATCCTAAAATTCATGTGGAACAAGAAAAAACCAAAAATAGTCAAAGCAATCTTAGGAAAGTGGAATAAAGCTTGAGGCATTACTTCCTCATTTCAAAATATGTTACAAAGTTATAGTAATGTAAACAGTGTGCTACTGGCATAAAGACAGACATATAGCCGAACAGAACAGAATAGAGCCAGAAATAAACCCACACATATATGAGCAACTGATCTTTGACAAGGGCCAGAAGAACCCACAATGGAAATGATAGTCTCTTCAACAAATGATATTGGGAATATGGGATATCCATACTTTTTTTTTAATTTGCACATTCAACTTTGAGAGGCTGAACCCTATTTGTTAACTCAGTTTGTTGTTTAGCCTTTAGTAGAGATAATTAACAGTTTGATGTGCGATTTCTTCTAGTTAAGTTTTGGTTTCCAAAGAGATAAAATCAAAACAGTGGATATTAATTGATTAAGACACAGGAAAATAAAAACCAACCTTTTTTTTTGTAATTTCTATCATTTCTCACCATCTATTTAAATTCCCTAGATAACACTAATATTCTATTATGGCTTGTAACTAGTGACACATGTATTCTGATTACTTATTCATAGCTATAGATTAAGTTAATTTACTAAGCATTCAGTACATTCCAAGCAGATCCTGAACAAGGTACTACACTAGCTACCCAACCCTCCAACCAGCTGGGTCAGAATTCAAAGAACGTGGAGCAGTCCTGAGGTCCATAGGCTCACATAAGAATATGATTCCCTCTATAATAAACATTATAGTTACTACCACTGAATTAAGCACCTACTATCTGAGTCCTCTATCAGACCATGGACATGCATTTTCGTTTGCTCAGGAAGACCATGGGAGGATAAAGTTACTCAAAGTCGCACAACCCAGCTTGGCTTCTAGAACCCATTTTCTTTCTATGGCACAACTTATGAATAAGGATCTGTCCACCTGGGTCTCCAGGTTAATGTGGCAGTTTCTTCCTTTTGGGGCTGTAGCCCTATTCTGAATGTAGGCAGTCTTGACTGAGGCTCTGACACTCTATAGATGACTTATTAGCCCCTTCCCTGCAAAAGGTAGACCTGACTTGTGGACTCAGTTACTGGCTGGAGTCCTGCTCCTTCAGGGATGGGTTTCTGGCAACAAGCACATCAACTGGTCACTGTCCAGACCAGTACTGCCGGCCCCACCCACCACAGAAGCTCTGGGGTGGAGTTAGTTCACCCAGCCTGATCTACTCTCAACACTTTCTCCATAATAAATGCTGATGAGAGATGTTTGGATGGTCACCTACTGTGGGCCAGCATTACATTAAACGCCTAAAATTTATTGTTGAACTTGAGTGGTACTCATCCACCCTGAACCCTCAGGCTGCCTGTCATCCAACCCCACATCAGATCACGGCCAGAAGCATGAAGAAATATTCCTTTGGTATGTTGACATAGTTGAAAAGGCCTTGTGCAAGAGATATCCCAGGAAACAACAAATGTGAGATGTACACATAGAGACTCTGGGTTCCTACAGAATCATGGGCTGTTGATCAGAGTTCACACTGTCAGCGGGAAACTCACCAAACACAGGTTTGTAAAATTACATCAGTGGCAATAAGATTGGAAAAAGTAGTGATTGGTAAGGTTGAATCAGTCTCAGGTGGGAACAGTTCATCCTATAGGTGTTATACCATACATCAGTTCTTTACAATGTGCATTAAAATCACCTGGGGTTCTTCGCGTCCGGAGCCTGCGCTCCGCAACGGGAGAGGCCACAATGGTGAGAGGCCCGCGTACCGCAAAAAAAAAAAAAAATCACCTGGGGCTCGTTACAACGTGGATTCTAACTCAGTATATCAGAGGTGGGGCCTGAGGCTCTGCATTTCTACCGAGCTCCCCTAACATGCTGAAGCTACTGATCCTTAGATTACACTTCATATAGCAAGGCCACAGACCTGCTTGACATAAGTTTAAAATGGAGAAAAATATAGTTGACTTACTGAGACCTGAGTTATACACATAGGTGGCATTAGACCCTTCCAGACAAGTTGCATGCTCTTACCAGGAAAGTAATCATTCATAGAGGAAAGAGACCAAGCCAGCACAGAGTCTCAGAGCAGGAGGGAGTTGGAGCCTGGGGTTGTCGGGTCTGGAAACACATATTGAAATGAAGAGAGGGAAAGAGGGTATCCCTGGTGGCGCAGTGGTTGGGAGTCCGTCTGCAGATGCGGGGGGCACGGGTTCGTGCCCTGGTCCGGGGGGATGCCGCGTACTGCGGAGCGGCTGGGCCCGTGGGCCATGGCTGCTGGGCCTGCGCGTCCGGAGCCTGTGCTCCGCAACGGGAGACGCCACAACAGTGAGAGGCCCGCGTACCACAAAAAAAAAAAAAAAAAGAGGGAAAGAATAGGCAGCAGTCACAGAAATAGCAACAACATTGTTCAACTAAATAAATAATCTATGTTTGAAAAGCAGAGAAGAAGGTAGCCTGGGGTATTTGATGTTAGGCCCGGGAACGCTAGACCCAGGACACTGCACTTACTGGCACAGAAAAGGCAAACTTCAAGTCTTAACAATAAGCAACAGAAAGAAATCAGCGTAGGCAAACCAAAAACGCCAGAGTGAGCACAGGGTCACAAATGTACAGAAGGCAACCAGGTAGATTCCCAGATCTGGGAAGTGAACTTACCTACTCGTCTTCAGCTTCCAGAAGGAAATGAGCAAGGGAAATCAGTGTCCTAGTCCCAGAGGAAAGAGCGCGCCCAGCAAGGAATCCGGGAAGGGATGAAGTACGGGAGCCGGAAAATTCAGCAGAGGCTCAGCTCTGCTACCCACAACAAAATCTGATAAAGTTACGTCGTACTGAACCAATGAAAGGCCTGTATTCCTTCCTACGTGCGTGGCGCAGAACCAATACGTGTGAGTTAAGTGGCTCTAGCTGTGAAAATAGGCAAACGGTATGAGGCAGGAGGCACGCTGGGAGAGCCCTGAATCTCAGAGTGAGGTCCCAGATCCTGAATCTCAGAGTGAGGTCCCAGATCAGCAGTATGAGCATCACCTGGGAACCTGTTAGAAAATGTAAATTCTCAGCCCTGCTCCCAACCTACTAATCAGAAACTGTGTGGGTGGGTCCAGCAGCCTGTGTTTCTACAAGCCCTCCAGGTGATTCTGATGCACCTCACTGTAGTAGAGTCTATCGAAAACATCGTGGCGAGACAAGGCCAGGTACGGCAAAGCACAGTCATTGTAAGTGGGCTTGCTAATGGAGCTTTTTAAAGAGCTAGTGAGACTAAAACCTGTTCACAGGGAGAAGAAAACCCAGTAGAGATAATGTAAAATTATAATTAATAAAACATGCTCAGTGATCAACAAAACTGGGCAATGATATTCTGTCGTAGAATTTTATCAATGTTGAGGAATTATCCAGCCATGAGTAGGACAATAAAGTTTTGATGCTGATAATGACATCATGAATGTCGAGGGGTCAACTCACAATACGTGTTTGAAAATTCTCTCTTGATGTATTTTTAAGAAACTCACCAGAAAGAAGTACTATTTGGTGTCCAGGCTTGTGAAGAGATCTTGCTGCTTTGACCCCTTTTACACCTCAGAAAACTTTAGAATTACCAGTCTTAGGTGGTGAGCCAGGGTGGTTAAACTGGGAGCCTTTCTTACAACCTTGATTGTGGGTTGGCGGGAGTTTTAAAAAACAAAAGTTTCCTTCTCTCCAAGTGAAATCCCACACCAATATTTGGATTTATAATGTGGCCTAGACCAATGTGTGGTTTTTTTGGTTCTGTTTCTTTTAGCATCCCTTGAGACAATAAATGATAATGGAGAACAATTTCACAAAGTCCTGGCTTCTCTCGCAACACCGTAGCTTCACTTACCTGCTTTTATGTGCACTTTGGTACTGTCAGCTCAACAGACCACGTCCTTACGGCAAGATTGGTGCTTGCAGAAAAAAGACATCTTGCTCTTCTCGCATCAGTCCTAGGTTAGACCCTGTCCAGCCGTGCAGGGGTGTTGGCTTATGAGTGCTGCAGCAGTGAGCGTAATGAATCTTTTACCCAGGGGACATAAAAGACATACCAAGTGAAGTAACTTTAAATAATTGGCTGGGAGTGGCTAGTAGCGAGGGAGTGGCTTTTAGAGATAACCAAGGTTGAGAGGGTACTTTTTTAAAACCATTTGCTATAGATGATGAAAACGTAGGGTTTGCCCTCTTCATGTCTGCTCCTTTCAGATAGATGTGTCCAAAAAAGGTGTTTTTTCCCCCATTCCTCTACCCTGCCATCCTATTAAAATAAACAGGGATTTATGACCCGCTTCTCAGTACATGTGAAATTTGTACAAAAATATCTTCTATGAAAATGATTTGTAATCTGTAGACTTAATACCTGGGAGATATCTTGAGATGTAAAATCCCATCCTTTAGGTTGCGGGGTTTTTTGTTTTCTCCAAATAAATCTGATCTTTAAAGTTAAAAAAAAAAGAGATCTTCTCAGCAAGGAAAAACAAACTTGAGGAAAACAAACATGGTCTTATGGGATCTGTTTGACAAAAACATAGGGGAAGCATTTTGTTTTAAATATGAACACAAGTGTAAGACACAAAACCCAAGAAAACACATAGGGGTTTTAATTACAGGCACACTTTGTTTTATTGCGTTTGGCTTTAATGGCACTTCACAGACACTGCGTTTTTTAACAAATTGAACATTTGTGGCAACCCTGCATCAAGCAAGTCTATTGGCGCCATTTTCCAACAGCATTTGCTAATTTCGTGTCTCTGTGTCACATTTTGGTAATTCTCACGATATTTCAAGCTTTTTCATTAGGATGATATTTGTTATGGTGATCAGTGGTCTTTAATGTTACTACTGCAAAAAGATTGCACCTTGCTAAAGGCTCAGATGTTGGTGATCACTTTTCAACCATAAAGTAAATTTTAATTAAAAAAATATATGCTCCATATTTTTCAAAGTATATAAGGGTTCAAAAGGTAGAGTAACTATTTTGCTCAGAAATATTTGGTCAGAATTGAGAAATGGCAAAAGAGCTACATGTTTAATAGTGATTCTCTATTCTGTTAGCTTCTAGCCATATTGACCATATTAATTTAATTAATTTAAATATTAAAAAATTGTTTCTTAGTCATACTGATCATATTTTAAGTGTTCAATAGTTCATGTGGCTAGTGGCTGCTGTACTAGACAGTACAGATATAGAATATTTCTATTGCTGCACTGGACAACACGGCTGTATATTAATTACCTACACATATATTTCAATTAAAAAAATGTACTATTCTTAAATTATTTGCTTTTCTCTATACTCTGTTTCTATTATATTTAATTAAAAACAATTTTATTCTCTTTGAAATGAATATAAAAATTGAATTCATAAATTATTTTTATTTTATTTTTCTGATAATTTCTCTCTTTTTCTGTGTTTTAAAATAGTATCAGTTGCAGTGAATTGGAAATTAAAAAGAGGGGAAGGAAGGAGGTGGGAATGAAGAAGGGAGGAAGGAAGGAAGGGAGGAAGAAAGGGAGAAAATCCAAACCTTGTCTCTTGCCACAGACTGTAAGAAAATAGAAACACTAGTGTAGAATATTCTGAGCTCAAAATGAAAGACCATGCATAGACATCCATTCATAAATCTGTACCAGGAAAGAAATATTATAAGCTCCTAGGGTAGAAACTAGGTGTTAGCACTCACATACAGTTGAAAATAATAGATGCTTGATGGTGTTAAATTGTATTACCAGTTTTTCTTTCTACACTTCCAGGTCCACTTGTGGTCACCAAATTGCCATTAATAAGCATCATTATAATTGCTTTTTATTAATTGACAAACTATTTTGTATTATATAGAGAAAAACAAATTATGTTTGTTTTGTCAAATGTTGTTTTGTCGAATTATGGTCAAATCATATTCTCTAGATCATAAAACTGAAATATACAGCCCTACTTATAATGAAACTATTAATATACCAGCATCAACTGACATTTTATAGTTTACTATATTTGTTTCCTTGGAGTGAAGATATTCATTGATGTTGCACACACGTTTATTGCTCTATCTGGAGGAAAACCAAAACTCTTGTTTGGGATCTGAGAGTTACTCAGACACAGGGAAAGGCAGGGTTTACTCTTACTAGCCGGATGATGGGAAGTCAATGCTTGCTGCTATACTGGTACAGGGCACCTTAGTCATTAGACTAGCATACCATCTGTTATAGCTAACATTAATAAATTTCAGAGGAAATAAATTACAGAGCAATTATAATAAACATATGTATTATAAATTGTGAATACAGAAGTTTGATACTGTACTGAATCTCAACTTCTAAATCCTTATGCTACAGGGAAGTCACAAATGTGAAAGTGTGCAATTCTGAAAAGATGTTCTCTGTTTTTCTATAGTTTCCTAAATAATACATGTGCATTTTGTTCAGATATGCCAATTTATTTTCCTGTTTGATTTATATGAAAATATTATGGAAACATGTTGATTATTTCACCAGCCAGACCACAGAGCATTCTAAACAACTTAGGGGGAAGGGAATAAAGCATAATGAGTAAATATTTAGACTACCTAATGGGAGCAATGAAGATGATAAAGTTAGAACGTATATTTTACTTTTTGAGCATGATAAATACACATTGAGGGTCTACTATTGCAAGTTGTTTACATATTTTTAAAAATACATAAGAAGGGTTCCCATATCGCTGAAAATTAGTTACTAGAATGAGATAATACATACATTACCACAATTACAGAATGTACCTAGTGCATCACTTGTGAATGATAAATATTGATACATTGTGTTCTATCAAAGGGACAGTGGTTATTTGGCAGAGTATGATTAGAGTAAAATAGAATGACTAGAGTTTATACTGGATTTTAGCTTTATGAACAGAATTTTGATACATGGATAAAGAGTCTAGAGAGATCTATATTCTTTTCAAGATATTTGGCAGGTTAGAGTATTGTTAAATCACCAGCCTACCCTTCTTTTTCCCACACAAACACATACCACATCCCTTTGATTCCATTCCCATGAAAGAGATACATTTTTCTACACTGATCAGATTCCAGTACATGAAAAAAAAAATATATATATATGATGTATATGGGTGAGACTTATTTGATATACTGCTGATTTCCCCTAGAGGAGCACTGATACATCCTTGATAGATAGATAAATAGATATTAAATAACAATCAAGACTTCTTTCTTTTTTTTAAGACTTCTTTCTTACTTACCTCTATTTGAGGTATGCCTGCCTAGCTATACATGATCTATCTTTACTTATCTTTTAATCTATTATTTTAGTCATTATTTGCTACAGTAACAGGTAACCCTAATACCTCACAGATTACAACAAGACATATTTATTTCTTGCTCTTGTTACTTGAAGGCTGCTTGTAGGCTGAATGTCTGGTGACTTGATCTGTCTTGTCTGAGGTGAGCTCACCTTCTTCTCCTTCCAGAACACAGAGATAAGGAATAGACCCTATTTGGAGCATGATGTTCTCTTATGAAAGTGATGAAACGAGGCAGAGCCAAACCGTGAAGGCACAATTTAAGGTGTCTGCTGAGAAGTGGAATATGTCACATCTGCTTATATTTTCCTGGTCAAAGCAAGTCATTGACAGGGCCATGTCAGTGAGGTGAGGAAGTATGATGTCCTAAAGGCAATTGTGTTAAAGGCAGGAAGAAAGTGAATAATTATGAATAAATAATGATACATGCCATATCTATTTACAAATATTTTAAAGTGACTCTTTATAGACTCTGACTTGAAAAACTGACATTGCTTTATACCTGTTTTTGAAAATTGCTTTTATTTAATGTGTCATGTACATTATTTCCTATATATGATTTTTTTACTTTAATTTACTTATTTTCTATACAGCAGGTTCTTATTAGTTATCTATTTTATACATATTAGTGTATACATGTCAACCCCAATCCCCCAATTCATCCCATCACCACCAACCCCCCATCACTTTCTTCCCATGGTGTCCATACGTTTGTTCTCTAGTTCTGTGTCTCTATTTCTGCCTTGAAAACCATTCATCTGTACCATTTTTCTAGATTCCACATATATGCATTAATATATGATATTTGTTTTTCATTTTCTGACTTACTTCACTCTGTATGACAGTCTCTAGGTCCATCCATGTCTCTACAAATGACCCAATTTCATTACTTTTTATGGCTAAGTAATACTCCATTGTATATATGCACCACATCTTCTTTATCTATTTGTCTGTCAGTGGGCATTTAGGTTGCTTCCATGACCTGGCTATTGTAAATAGTGCTGCAAGGAACATTGGGGTGCATGTGTCTTTTTTTTTTTTTTTTTCCAGAGCTAACAAAATATGTTGATTTTTTATTCAGGCCTGAAGTTTCCACAAATAAGACACACTCATTTCTAATTTCATGTGTCTTTTTGAATTATGGTTTTCTCTGGGTATATGCCCAGTAGTAGGATTGCTGGATCATATGGTGATTCTATTTTTAGTTTTTTAAGGAACATCCATACTGTTCTCCATAGTGGCTGTATCAATTTACATTCCTACCAACAGTGCAAGAGGGTTCCCTTTTTCTACACCCTCTCCAGCATTTGTTGTTTGTAGATTGATGTCCATTCCAACTGGTATGAGGTGATACCTCACTGTAGTTTTGATTTGCATTTCTATAATAATTAGTAATGTTGAATAGCTTTTAATGTGCCTCTTGGCCATCTGTATGTCTTCTTTGGAGAGATGTCTATTTAGGTCTTCTGCCCATTTTTTGATTGGGTTGTTTGTTTTTTTAATATTGAGCTTCATGAGCTGTTTATATATTTTGGAGATTAATTCTTTGTCCAGTAATTCATTTGCAAATATTTTCTCCCATTCTGAGGGTTGTCTTTTGGTCTTGTTTATGGTTTTCTTTGCTGTGCAAAAGCTTTTAAGTTTCATTAGGTCCCATTTGTTTTTTTTTTTGTTTTTATTTCCATTACTCTAGGAGGTGGGTTAAAAAAGATCTTGCTGTTATTTATGTCAAAGAGTGTTCTTCCTATGTTTTCCTCTAAGAGTTTTATAGCAAACAGTCTTAAATTTAGGTCTCTAATCCATTATGAGTTTATTTTTGTGTATGGTGTTAGGGAGTGTTCTAATTTCATTCTTTTACATGTAGCTGTCCAGTTTTCCCAGCACCACTTATTGAAGAGATTGTCTTTTCTTCATTGTATATCCTTGCCTCCTTTGTCATAGATTAGGTGACCATAGGTGTGTAGGTTTAACTCTGGGCTTTCTATCCTGTTCCACTGATCTATATTTTTGGTTTTGTGCCAGTACTATATTGTCCTGATTACTGTAGCTTTGTAGTATAGTCTGGAGTCAGGGAGTCTGATTCCTCCAGCTCTGGTTTTTTTTCCCTCAAGACTGCTTTGGCTATTCAGGGTCTTTTGTGTCTCCATACAGATTTTAAGATTTTTTGTTCTAGTTCTGTAAAAAATGCCATTGGTAATTTAATAGGGATTGCCTTGAATCTGTAGATTGCTTTGGGTAATATAGTCATTTACACAATATTAATTCTTCCAATCCACGACCATGTTATATCTCTCCATCTGTTTTTGTCACGTTTGATTTCTTTCATCAGTGTCTTATAGTTTTCTGCATACAGGTCTTTTGTCTCCCTAGGTAGGTTTATTCTTAGGTATTTTATTCTTGTTGTTGCAATGGTGAATGAGATTCTTTCCTTAATTTCTCTTACTGAGCTTTCATTGTTAGTGTATAGGAATGCCAGAGATTGCTGTGCATTAATTTTTCATCCTGCAACTTCACCAGATTCATTGATTAGCTCTAGTAGTTTTCTGGTAGCATCTTTAGGATTCTGTATGTATAGTATCATGTCATCTGCAAACGGTGACAGTTTTACTTCTTCTTTTCCAATTTGTATTCCTTTTATTTCTTTTTCTTCTCTGATTGCCATGGCTAGGACTTCCAAAACTATGTTGAATAATAGTGGTGAGAGTGGATATCCTTGCCTTGTTCCTGATCTTAGAGGAAATGCTTTCAGTTTTCTGAAAAAAACTGTTTGTTTTCCATTAGACTATGCAGTATAATTAAAATATTCTTTTAATCTTTGAATACTTATATCATTAAGCAGGAATAAAACTCATTAATGAAGCATATAATGCCACACCCTGCTGGTCTATGAGTTTCTGCTGAAAAATCTGCTGACAGTCTTATGGGGATTCCCAGGTACCTAACAATTTGTTTATATTAACAATTATGTTATAATTATGTTGATTATGTTAATTATATTATGTTTATTATATTATGTTAATTATGTTATAATTAACAATCTTTTAATATTCTCTCCTTGTCTTTATCTTTTGACATTTTAATGATAATGTGTTGATGTGGGTCTCTTTGGGTTCTCCTTACTTTTTCATATATATACAAAAAAAAAAAAACACTGGATACAATGAATATTTTTACCTTTAGTCTCATAAAATATATCTCATTTAAAAAATTTAGTTCATATCACATCCTGAACATGATGCATGAGCATATTTTCCATATTTTGGAACAATCTCTTTCTTTTATTTATTACCTTCTCATAACCTCTCATTTTTCTATTGGCTTCTATTGTCTCTTTTCATATTCAGCTTTGTGTGCAATTCACATATTATGAAGCTATTTAATAAAGGTTTAATATTGGTAAAATACAAAATGTATACTGTTTAAAATATAAAGAAATAGCACTGATATAGCTGTATCTCATTTAGCAAATACAGTGGCTTCTATAGAGATACAACTTGGTAAGGTGATGAGGCTTACCCTTCCTCACATAAAATGGCCAAGTATAAAGCACACCATCACTTCAAAACTATGCAAGGCTGCCCCCTCCTATATAGCAGATTGCAATATATCCTGGGAATCAATGTATCATGAGTCTTCAGATAGATTTTTCAAATGTAATTGGTCAGACAATTGACTCCGTAGCAACTCAGAGGAGCAAAATACATTAGTCTAAAATGAACAGTTGACAGGTAATGATTAACTGCTGGTTAAAAATATGTATTCTTGTTCCATGTTCCAGCTGGGATTTTCCCTAACTCTCTCTAACACTCTAACACTCTTTCCTTTTTGCTTGATTTCTCATCTTCCTGTCTTGTTCTGTCTTAGTACATGTTATTATTTATGTAATTCAGGGGAGTACAAGTGAAAGCACTTGAAGGACATATATAAGGAGAGAAACACAGAGGCATGTCATCCATGTATATTACATAATGTTTTTCTTTAAATAATTTTAAAATTGCTTTTTAATACAATGTGACTTAGAAATCTGTATATTTATCCCTGTAGCAGAACATTTTTGTTTTAATTATTGGAGGTTTATATTACATTTTTGTGTGTCTATTATGCATTGAAAAATTCTTCATATATTCAAAACAGAATTTATTTTCCCCCAAAGTAATTTGACTTTGGGAAATATGTTCTCATATACTATCTTGAAATACACTTTGTTTTCCATTAGACTATGCAGTATAATTAAAATATTCTTTTAATCTTTGAATACTTAATCATTAAGCAGCAATAAAAGTCATTAATGAAGCATTTGAAATTATTATAAACCTATACACATAGTTTATCAGTTAGGATTCAGTGAGAGAAGTAGAACCACTATGAATGATATAAAATAAAGAGCTCTTTATAGGCATTAAACATTATGCAACTATGGTAGCTGGTTTAACATCTTTGTATGACTATCTTGACTCTATCTCTGGGACTGAGCTTGAAGGTAAGAGGTAGAAAAGTTGTCAAGGAAGATGAGCATGAAATAATAGTGACCAGGAGCAAACTGGAAATCATGAAAGCAAACTGTATCTCTATTACTCTCAACATCTCTACTCTTGATAGTGCAGAAGATTTACAGGTTAAATATGCACTCTTCACAGATCTGCAGGGTCATCTGGCTCAAGACTTGGAGAAGTTGAAGTAGGAGATCTGGGGACCTGGAGAAACCTCTGCTCTAAGCAGAAGGTGAGGTAGTAGATCAGCATTGTGCTGCACCAGCAGCTGGCCTTACACTGATATTCAAAAAATAAATAAATAACAGGTAGTTGTTCACTCTAGCCTATCAAATCCATACAAATTTCTCTTGTAACCAGCTCTAATTTAGAAATATACAGGGCAAGAAACTCTGGGAAATGCAATTATACCTTAACTAAATTGCCACAATTCAAAGCTACCCTGGTTCAACCATTAACAACTTGGCAGCCATACACATCTCTTATAACCATACTTACGTTCTAAAGAAAGACAACAGCAAAATAATCTTCTTCCTAAAACGATGTGTTTAGTCCATGTACAGCCAAGAGCACTCTAATTCTGTCTCTGAAAGAGAACGCAAAGGTTTTCTTTTGAAAGATGTCCATTTCCCTTCTACCTAAATCACATTCCTCTTTTGATGTCTTAAAACTTAAATATTGAGATATAAAGTTAGCTATTATTAATAGTTTTTATATTAGATGGTAAGAGAATAAAAGTGTTGTAGAACAAAATTAATTAATGTTGTAGTGTTTAATTATTAACTTACTATTTGACTTTGTATGATTACACCAAAGAAAAATACTCATAACTATTTTAGTCCCCATATTTATGGTTGGTTGCCTGGTTGTTGCCAGTGTGTATAACTTCCATATTCTAGTCCCTATGTCCTCTTTCCTGTGCCCTCAGCAAATATCCCAGCAATTTGTGACTATTTCATGGTGGGATGACCCAAACTTCTACTCTAAAAGTAGAAAATAAAGCCCACTAAGTAAATCATAGAAAGAAAAAAAAATCGCTAGTGATTGTTTAAGTTATTGATATATATTTTGAGACTGATAAGAAACCAAATATACATAACTTCCAAATAAGTTTTTAAAAATAGTTTTCATATGTGTCCTGCTTAGAAATTTTCTGAAAGTTTTCTCATCAAGAATTATTCTTATAATCATTTCTATCTCCACAAGAAAGACGCATGGTAGGTAAAATTTAAAAAGAATAATAAACACAGATCTTTGGAAATACATATATATGATATGAATACTAGTTCTATTATTTGTTAATTATATTATCCTGGCTAGGATACTAAACATCTCTCAACTCCATTTTCCTCATTAATAAAACAAGAAAATAACACTTACAGAGCTCATGTAAAAATAAAACGAGATTGTATAATTAAAGAACCTGGAGTATAGTCAATTTATTAATTTTATTCCCTTTAGTAGGTAGTCATGCAAACATGACAATGATATTTTCTTAATTAAAGCTTAGGACATGTTCTGACAGGTTTTTCTCTTAATTATGAGTGTATTGATATGAAAATCCTAGGAGAAAAGTTGAACTGTTAATTATATTTAGTAATTAATGCAAAGTGACCTATTCCAAGTTAATCATACACAGCTAAGTCTTTTTTAATGTATCAGTAGCTGTCAATTACTAGAGGTAGGTGAATGTTTGCCACTCCCACTAACTTCATTATCAGTCCAAAAGGAAAGAAACTTCAGACCCTATTCTGTTTCATTACAGACATTCCTAAGTAGATAGGTAGAAACTGTCTGGTATCTCCTTCTGTAATTTAGAATGAAGTCTCAGCCCTTGTTCTTTGTGGTATTCCAAGAGCATCCTCTTTGAAATATTCAGTTGATGTATATTGTAAAAGATTCTGTATGTAAGATTGGGCTAGAGCACTAGGAAGGCACAGGGGATCAAAAATTGCCTGAGTCAGTAACTGAGCTCAAAACCTTTTAGGGACTAAGTCCAGGGTACTCTCCTTTATCACAAGGGTTAGGGTTCACTTAACTTTTATGCCTTGACCATGTAAGAATGTAGAGTTTCTAGGAACTATTAAAAAAATAAAAAACACATAGTTTGAAAAGTACTAGTCTTACCAATGGGATTCAGTTTCTCACACCCATTATGCTAATTTGCAAATCTCTTAGTGTTGAGTCAAGATATAGATTGTGGAAATTCTTGCAGTACTATCTCTGTAATGTGGCCTTTCTGTTTAAATGCTAGCCGACCATCCTAGGAGAATAAATTCAAAATTAGGGCAAATGAATGCCCTAACAGTACAAAGGCACACATTTATTTCACATCATCAATTCTGAAATATAAAATGTCAATTAGTGATATCATAAAACTTGTCCTGAATCATTTTTATTTAAATAATCAATTTATATAATCAGAACTGCCTTAGGAAATACAGATTGGATTTCCATTGGATATATATCCATCAGCTATCCATTGGATATACAGAATTTGCAAATGGCAGATTGATTGACCTTAATGTTGTCACCTAAATTAAATGCCAAACTACTATAAACCTGGCAACGAGTTGCCTGCTCTGATTTTCCCTCATGTCAGTGGTTCTCAAAAACACGGTAAAAATGGTTAGTGCCAAGTAAAAGGTGCTATTTTATGGAAATGCTGTGATAAGGTATTATTTATAGGAGTTGGCTCATCAATTATGCCTTTCAAAAATAGTTGCTTTATGTAAAAATAGTAGTAGTTAAATTTTTTGAGGACTCACTTATGTCGGAAATGATTCTATAGGTTTTTTCATGTGTTTATTTATTCTTCAAAATAACTCTGTAAATTAGATACTATTATCACTGTATTGTGCAGATAAAAGCACTGAGGCAGAGAGATATTAAATAATTTGCCTAAGGTCAAACAGCTAGAAAATTGTGATAAAATGGAAACAAACTTAGGCATGTGGCTCCTGTGGCCATACTCTCAACTAGGCAATATACTGACTCTGTTATAGTGTGTAGTCAAGGCTGGCTTCAGGGCATATGACCTATACAGTTGAACAGGGTCCTATATCTGTACTAGGTTCAATGCTCACATTGCTTAGTTCATAAACTTCATCCCTTCCACTATGGATACATTGTTCTTGAGTCCATTGCGCAAGAACAAGGGAGACTGTCAAAGGAAGTTGGCTGACATCAACAGAATAGTGAACATGTCCATCGGCTTCATGTGACTGTCCTCTGAAACTAAATCTTTGCCAGTTACTAATGCTGCATTAACAAACGGTCCCAAAACTCGGTGGCAAGAACAACTTTAAGTTCACTAATTCTTTAACTGGTCTCATCTCCCTGATATCTGAGACTCAGCTTGTTATACTTGATCCACGAGGATTACTTTATAAGCAGGGGCTGATGTAGTCCAAGGTCTCTTTACTCATATATCTGGTTGTTGATGCTAGAGGTTGTCTGGAACTTCAGCTGAGGTTGTTGAAAAGAGAATTTTCACATGGTCTCGTCCTGTGTCCTGGAATTCCTCACAGCATATTGACTTCAGAGTATTCAGACTTCTAACACCAAAGACTTCTTTAAAAATGGTTAGTGCCAAGTAACCAGATAAGCTGCTGGCCTTTTCTCACCTAGCCTCAGAAATTATCTGGTATCACTTCTACTGTACTTTACTGGTTAAAGCAGTGGCAGATTCTAGGGGAGAGTACTCAACCTCTTAATACGAGAAGCATGAAAATATTACATCATAATGAACATCTTAAATAATTTCTTATAAATGCAGAAAAGCAAGACCCTCTAACCACAATACATTTGAAAAACCTCCTATATATTTGCAATGAATCTATTTTCTATAAATGGATCTGTACAAAGCTTATGATGTAAAACACTGACTTCACATAGTCTCACAACTGACATTCAATACTTAGCATAGAGTTTGACATATAATTGGTGCTGAATAAATATTTGCTGCTGTTGAACTAGCATGTTCACTGTCATTATTGTGTTGAACATTCATAAAGGAATAACATGAGAAGAGTAATACCTTGCACACAGGTTACAAGCTTAACTAGACGATCGGAAAATATAAGGTTGATTAGCAGAGATTTTTCCAGGACTAATAAATTTTAATAAAATCAAGGAAATAGATAGCAATAGAGGAAATCGGCTCCTGAAAATATTATAGTGGAAATTGGAGTCACAGGATGAGAGAATTATGGATTTATTAAACAATGATTTGACTTCTTTACAAAAGGCTAAGTGAATTAACTTTTATTGGATGCAATTTAAGTTAATTCTGTTTTTAAATGCAGGCAGATATAAACCGTTTATAAGATCTGAAAGTATCATAATATGAGAAATGTTTAGCATGGGCATGAGAAAATTTGGATTTTCCATCTGTTGTTTTAAATATAATAATTAAGACTTTCACAAAAGTTAATTTAAAACTCAGTTTTATCAGGAAACGTCATTGCTATGCATAGTTTGTAAAGTATTTCAAATCTTGTTTATTTATGTCAGATTGACAAACTCAGCAAACTTCCCAGCCATGTTTATGAAAGCAAAGGGAAGAATTGAGACAAGTTTCTCCATTACACATGCAATCCGATTGACCCCACAGTGATATTTATTCCAGGAGCTACTACTGAGACACAGTATTAGAGTAATATTTCTAGACATTTTTATAATATACAAAATAAATAACAAATAGTCTCTATATGACCCAATTCTCATTTTTTACTTTCCCTGAGATTTTTTCTTATTCTAAGGAATGAAGGGCAGCTCAACTTTGTTTCCAAAAATATGTGTAAAATTCAAAGGTAAAAACTAATATATTCTTCAAGCATAATTGTTTTTATAAGAAGTTAGATGCAGAAACTCCTTAATATATAATCGAATTAGAGAACTTGGAAAACATTCACTCCCTTCTTAGGGATTAAATACTTATGGATTGTTTGTCATTTATTTTGGACACAGATCTAGGTATTGTGGACACCACCGTATATAAGACCCAGCCCACATTTGTAATATTCTGGGGAAGCAAGACAACAACAACAACAAAGAAACAACCTGAATATAATGAGAGGTGGATGATACAGTTTGGTAAAAACTCTAGAACACATAAGAAGGGCACTATAACCAGACAGAGGAATTCAAAGAAAGCTTCCCAGAGGAGGGCAGCTTTGAGCTGAGACATGGAGAGTGTACAAAAGGACTTTCTTCCTAAAAGACTTATGTTTCTTGAGTGAGGATATTTTTTGATGATTCATAAATGACTGTAGAAAGTTCCCCTATGGAAATACTACAGATAATGCATGTGGTTACTGAAGTAAGAACTCGGAAAAGCAAGTATATAACACAAAACTTAACATATAACTTCTGCTTCCTCTATTTAAATCAGAACTTTTTAACAAAGGCTTTCAAATGAATAGTTCATTTGATCCCAAATCTTTGCTTCTCTTGATCCTATATGTCAAAAAGCTCATAGAATATTGGATCAAAAGGATTGCATAAGTTTTACACAAATTTTGTTCTGATTTTAATGATGATATATATTCATTACACAAAATTTGAAGCATGCTAATACAACAGAAACAGCAAAGAGGAAAATTTCCACATAAACTTCTCCTATCTATAAAAATATTTGGCTAAACATATAGGCTGTGTAATCAGGGGAAGAGAAAAGTTCAAATCCCTGTATTCCCAATATTTAAGAGTCATTTTATTTCACCAACCAGTGAAGAAAAAGGCCTAGTGCCTTGAGACCATATAAGCCTGTGAGCACAAATAATTTTCTTTTCACCTTAATACCCAAATTCTTCTGCCAGGTTAGTCCTTCCATGGTGACCTAAGGGCATCCTCAGAGTGTCTCCAAATCATCTTGGCTTTAGCTGCTCAGAGTGTCACACACACTTATCTGGTCCAGCTTCCTTATGTGAACACATCCTGCACACTTTATGCCTCAGTCTCTGTGGTAGGTACCTCTGTAGACACTGCCCTTCTGCCATGGTGACAGTCTTTGCTTTCCTTCTAGTTTACACATCTAGCATGAGATGACATTGTGTTCTACAGAGAAATGAGGTTACTATACTTTTCTAAGTCAGTGTTGAATCTCGTCATCTTGACCTTGATACAACACAGTATATATAACGTTCTTCAGTAAATAAGGACCCTTTGCTTCAGGATGTATATTTATTATCTATGTATATTTATTTATATATATTTTATATATATATTATATATTTATATATTTTATTTATATATATTATGTATATTTATGCATATTATTATTTATGTATATTTATTATTATTTCCATATGCGTGGAAAGAAGAAACACATTTTTCTATCTCCTCTTTCATCTGAGTCCAAAGTTCCTCTGCATAAATCTTTCTTTCCCTCTGTCAGCCCCAAATGATACCAAGCAACACGTTTCGCAAATGCAATTAAAAATCATATGCATGCACATGTGGAGAAAAAGGATAATTGTTCCTCTTCCAATCTAATTATTGTTAGACTCAGCTTCAACATTCTGCTAAGCATATAAAGAAAATTTTAAAATAATGCAAATATGTGATAATAGATGTACCAGTATAGAAAGCGACAGAAAAAAACTAAACAAAAATCTTCCTAATGTTTTAAATTTTGAAACTGTCAGAAGCACGTTCATTAAACATCAAAAAGAGGAGATGACAAAGTAGGCTGCTCAAAAACCAGAAATTACACTGAGATTTTTACAGCATATGTGAAAAGCAAACATAGCTCTAGGACTGAGAACTCAGGGAGTTCACTGTAAGTTCAGATACAAGTAAAGAGATTAACAATAAGTACAATTTCTGAATTATTACTAGTTGTTACATGTTAGTAGTTGTTACATGTTACATACTCATGTTTCATGAATCCTACAATTATCTAAGGTATGCTTCACCAATTCATCTACATTTGAAAGCTTACAATGAATTTGAATAAAAACCCCAGAAATAAAAATAATTTCACAGAAAAAAAGTTATTATTTTATATTAAATGACATAAAAAGCACAACAATTATAATGGAGATCAAAGCATAATCAAAACTTTAATTTTGCTTAAGACCAAACTGATTAATCCAAGATTATTTAAACAACAAAGTTATAAATTCAGCTTGGTTTAGGGTAAAATACGTTATTTTACAGTACCGCATCTAGATGACTGAAGTAGTTTATCACACAGTTTTTATCTCTTTAGTTTTGTCCTGTGTTTGCTACAGGATGCTCAGGTCAGTGACTATGATGCTAATTCTTCACGCTCAGGCGAATAACTCTTTTCAGCATATCTGGGATTGAAATGAGAGTGGCTTCTCTCATTATTACACCTAACGAATTCCTAGCAAACACTGTTCTTTCTGTCCTCATAGTTCTGGGTTCTGCTGGGTTCAAGGTCTCAGTACTAAAAGGAGGAATGTTTCCAGCAAGGGAACAAAGACTGTTACCATTATATTAGAAAGTGAGATCACGTCTCATTATTTTATGCTTATCGGGCCAGTGGAAGAACAGCAAAAGAAAAAAAAAGGAGAGGAGCTAGAATATTGGTAGGTGTAAATCCTGAAATTCATGAGGAAATAGCGTGGATGCTGCAAAATAGAGCTAGAAGTTGGTAAGGAATCAATGGGACTAAAATATCACATTGGTAAGATCTATAAAGACCTGGATCCCTCAAGAAAGTTATGGTCAATTTACATGTATAAGTACAAACGTACATACATACATACATACATACATGAATGGTAACTAAGATGGAACAAAGTATAAAGGGAACAAGGAAGATAGTGGAGAACACAAGTACTAAGTATAAATCGGAAAATCAACTGCAAAAACGAGGAATGTAGTATTTACTCATTTTCTTCTCTGCTGTGCTATACATATATTTGTATATACTAACTACTTTTGCAATTTAGCCCATATATTATAGAACATTAAGGCAGAATTAAGAGATAATTCTAGAAAGAAGTGGTGGTATACAGAGACTGTAGATTTTGAGCTCAATAAGAGATTTCATGAAACTGTGGTTCTCATTTGGGGACAGAATAAAGATATTTTTAGTTGCAGAAGAGATTTTTATATGGCATAGGCAGAGGCACCACTGTTGCTATTACTGTTTTTGTGGCTTGGATATTTGAGTACGGAATAAAGGTGTATATTGACGTTAAGCAGTCAAAATGGTGGACCATTGCATATATTTTTCATAGTTTTTGGGTGTCTGGAATCTTGAAACACCCTGTGCCAGTGTGAGAAATGTCTAGCTCTTTTTACTGTGCCTTCCTTTGTTTGAAATCAGAAAAGTACTTCCCCTGCCTTTCTTGTAGGCACTTGATGTGAACTCCATCAATCTAAATTGTGATAAAGAGATACAAGTCAAAGAAGTAGGCTTCTAGTTGAATCTCCTCTGGCAAATTAATGTCAAATCCAGCTGCCCATTCTAAAAATGTCAGAGGTTTTAGAAAGAGTGTCCAGTAGAAAGACTTGACTGTATTAACTGCGGTATCTGTGCCTCTTGATCCAGTGATGAAGGTACAAGTGTCATGTACTCTAGACTGGACCATTCTCCTACCTGTATAACTTCCAACTTGGTTGTTAGGCTTCTGGAAGATTCTAAGAGGTATCAAATGGTCTTTTATTATTTTGATAAAACTCGTTATGGGGGGGCTTTCTTTTTTAAAAATTCTGTAGTTTTTTAAATTATAAATTTATTTATTTTATTTATTTATTTTTGACTGCATTAGGTCTTCGTTGCTGCACATGGGCTTTCTCTAGTTGCAGCCAGTGGGGGCTACTCTTCATTGTGGTGCGCGAGCTTCGCATTGCGGTGGCTTCTCCTGTTGCGGAGCACGGGCTCTAGGTGCTCAGGCTTCAGGAGTTGTGGCACGTGGGCTCAGTAGTTGTGGCTCACGGGCTTAGTTGCTCCAGGGCATGCGGGATCTTCCTGGACCAGGGCTCGAACCCATGTCCCCTACATTGGCAGAAGGATTCTTAACCACTGCGCCACCAGGGAAGCCCAGTGGGGCTTTCTTGTTTTCAATTATGAACTCTCTGCAAATGCCCCTAAAGTGACAGTGGCTAAGCACAATGATATATTTCATTCCTGCGTAAGAAAGGGATAAAAGCTATGAACAAAACAACACAACACAACACAACACACAGAAAAGATTTCATTATCTCTTACTCTTCTATAGCAGTGAATACAAAACATACATTAATATCTCAAAAAGGTATAACCTTGCCTATGCATGTAAGTTTTCATGTAATCAGGCAGAAGGTCTCATTGAAACCTAATCCCAAATCCCCCCACTTAATTTTTGAGTAAAATGTGTAAGTATCTACATGTTCAGAAAAAAGGCTGGAAATACATGAAAGAAAAATAATGCATAAAAGTAGTCTTTTCAAGACATGAAGTAGATTTGAATGGCTGTTTCAAGACAAAGCAGCTAAGAAAACAACTTAAGGGCAAAAAATTCCCTTCTTGTTTAAAAAAAAAAAGGTACCTGAGGCAGTTTAATATAATTAGGTCTAAGGCAGAATCTGAAAGAAAGAACAAGATGCTGGCAAGGGAACAAGGAAAAAGAGGGAGTGGACTTCAATGGTTTTGGGTTGGGACTCAGTGTGTCAATTTGTGGGGTTTCCTCTCTGGGAAATTGCTATGGCAAGAGGGATGTTTAGGTAAGGATGCTACCGTTTTCCTGCTCTTTGGGGGGCACAGTATGGACATTCTTCCAGTTGCTGGGAAACTGGCAGAGAGAAGGAGTTCCCAGATATTAAGATGTAGGTACTGGGCTTCCCTGGTGGCACAGTGGTTAAGAATTCACCTGCCAATGCAAGGGACACAGGTTCGAGCCCTGGTCCAGGAATATCCCACATGCTGCGGAGCAACTAAGCCTGTGCGCCACAACCACTGAGCCCACATGCCACAACTACTGAAGCCTGTGCACCTAGAGCCCGTGCTCCACAACAAGAGAAGCCACCCGGTCCGAAGCCTGTGCACTGCAACAAAGAGTAGCCCCCGCTCACCGCAACTAGAGAAAGCCCGCGCACAGCAGTGAAGACCCAACACAGCCAAAAATTTTTTAAAAATAAATTAATTAATTAAAAAAAAAAGATGTAGGTACTGAGCAAATTTTGACATACAGAAATTTGCTATAGGATTTCAGAAGCTGAGAGATTCACAGATCCTGAGATTTAGAGATAACTGGGGAAAATTAACAAATGGCACTGTGGGCTACAATTGCCTTGCATATTGGGTTTGGATCACATTGTAGTGTCGTGCTAGGATGTAAGATTTCTCTGAGAAGATTCTTCCGCAGGTTCCTAAAGGACCAGAGACAAGGACGTCTCCCTAACAAGAATCCAACTATCTCAAGGCATTTGTTTCCCTAAAGAACACTAGGGTTTCAACATACAGATCTAGGTTGCTGTATCTAACAATGCTTTTTTTTTTTTTTTTTTTTTGAAGTCTCACCAGACCAGCTCCAACGGTAGAGGGAGACATAATAGAGGATGAGGTGTTTGATTTTTTTTTTTTTTTTTTCGGTACGCGGGCCTCTCACTGTTGTGGCCTCTCCCGCTGCGGAGCACAGGCTCCGGACGCGCAGGCTCAGCGGCCATAGCTCACGGGCTCAGCCGCTCCGCGGCACGTGGGATCTTCCCGGACCAGGGCACGAACCCGTGTCCCCCGCATCGGCAGCGGACTCTCAACCACTGCGCCACCAGGGAAGCCCGAGGTGTTTGATTTTTAAAGATAAGTCACCTCTCACATCTAGTAAAAAAATAAGTTAGAATAATTTCTTAAAGAAAATTATACTCTATGATTTTATGTGACATTTCAGGGAGATTTTAATTTTCTTTTAAAGCATTTAAGTATGTGACTCCTTAAAACCTCTCCAAAGCTGCAAAATTGTATATTAGCATAGAGAAACATTTAAAGCAGTTTCATTTCAGATTTATATTCATATATGCAAGAATGTCTTAAAGTAAATCTTTCTGCAGGATTTTGAGCTGTTCTAGCAGAGTGGAGAAAAATCACTTTCTGGGTTAGTGAAGTTTCTTATTACTCAGAAAGTAGAAAATTATTTTGGTATCGTGAATTAGTAAAGAGCCGACACCTCTCCAAAATTATTCACTTTAAGTGAAATCTAGAATCATCTGCTTTCAAGATAGAATCAGTAACCTAGGTATCGGCAATGGGTAATTTCAAGATAATTTTAAGACTTTGTATAAAATGTACATTTGATGAAGTCTATAATAGAAAATAACTCATTTAAAAAATCTCTCTCGGTTATTTACGTCTTCATTAAGAACTCATTTAATAAACTCTTGATGTGTGTGAGGCTTTATCCTAGCTACCAAAGAGGACATAAAATGTTATTAGTTCAGTATTTCCCCCCTCCCGAAGGAATGCAAAATAAAATATATACACAGATATTAATGCATGCTTTAGTGCATGGTAGAAGTTTTAAACTTCTACCGTGATAAAAATAATAAAATTTCTCCTCTGGAAAATGTGAGTTCTGTTAAGAAGGAAAGGGGAATAGAATTCAGGGACAAGAATAAAAAAGTCCACTTAAAGGGAATTTTGTTTGCTTTCTATAATCAATTCTGTATAACTATCTCAGCTTTCATATGAGGACGTACTGTAACCCAGTATTAGGCCTGGCACAGATGTAGAACAAATAATCCAGCCTAAGGCAGCCAATCATTCCATTTTTCAGTCTACATTGTTTGGTTCAAGGTTAGCTTGTGATCTAATGATTAAAGTTTCAGAGGATGAGGCTATGAGTTGTAAAAGAAGAATTAATTGTGAAAAAGAGAGTTGTAAGAAATATATGCAGAGAAAGTAGTTTGGGGGGATGTAAATAGATTAAATCCTGCATCAAGCCATATGTAAAATCAAACTTGCCCCTGTTCAGCTGTATGAGCCAATAAAGTCTCCTTAGTGCTATAGCTAATTTTAGTTGAGATTTTATTAATTGCAAAGAAAAGCAGAGGAAGAAGGTTCCTAACTGCTACAATCCATGACATTTTAAAATATAAAACCATTTTTATTACCTAGGGTAAAGAAGAGGGACTCTTGGACTCAGGTGATATTTCCTGACATTGTGATTTTGGGCACATTACTTATTCCCTCAACCTCAATTTCTTTGCTTTAAATTTAAATAAAATAATGTCTTGCCTATAGAGTCATTTCAAGTTTGGAACGATACAGTATATATGCAATGCCTATTATATACTAAGAATATTTTAAAAGCTGTCAGTATAATAACTTAAGAATTACAGATTATCTAATTGAAAGATAACCAGATTTCAGTCAAGTCATGCCCCACATTTCGCAAAAAATGATGATCTGGGTCAAATAATTTACATGATATGATTTTCCCATATGGACTTTTGTGGTTGGTAGTACAGGTTGAATTTGAATCCAGGTCTTTTGAGTGCAAATTCAGTAGCATCTCATTATTCAGGCACTATTTTTCTTTATTTACTTGTTTATTTAATATCCACGGTTTTCTATTTTCAGTTATCTACGTGAATACTTTTTCACAAAGTCAGATTGCCTTGAAAATTTCTAAATAAAGACCACCTGGAAATTCTCAAGGTGGTATTTATTACCATTCAGATATACTGCCTTAACATGAAAAAAGCCTCTTCTTTTTCTTCTCTCAACATTCTCTGAACATTATGAAAGAGAAGTGGAAAAAAGTGTAAGGAAGAGAAATGCAAAGATATGAAAAATATTTTTCATAGAAAATCACTTATATGCAATCAATATTAGCATAAATAATTCAAATAAAAGTAATTTTGAAAAACACATGGACATTATAATCGAGAAGGCAATTCTGCAGTGTGAGTTATTTGTCAACATTCACAAAGCATAGGGGAAAAGATGAACATTCTCTCTTAATTGAGGCAGAGGAGGAGAGTGACAATGTTATGGCCTGCAGCCCTTTGTTTATGCATGCTTCCTTTGGTGATTTATGTTTTTCACAGTAAAAGTCGGGAGTCACTGCTAATATATCAATATATTGTAGGTGTCAAAAGTGAAATACATTCTTGCTGAAGAATAAAATAGGAAGCCATTAATAAGGAAAGGTAAAGAGTGTTCAAAGCAGGCTGTTCATGTCTCACTCATAAAATCATCTCAAACAGAATATGATGAGTTGTAAACATTTTTAAATATCTGCAAGCTATTGTGCAATTGTAATTTAGCAGGTTCAGAACCAATAACTCTTCATTTCCCCTCTTAAATTTAAACACAAAGAAATTAGAGAGATATATATTTAGATTGTATGTATTTATCCATTACCATATATACACACACATACATATATCTCAATAAAGGTTTAAAATTATGTTTTAAACAGCAAACAATTAAAATTTTATATAAAATTGTTATATAAGTTTTGGTCTCAACTAAAGGGGCAAGAAATCAGACAGGAGGCTATTCTTCAAAACTCAGGAGATAATAGATAAAGAAAATGAATTGTGAGATAGAGAAAAGGGACAGATTCAAAATGTAATTAAGAAATTCACTTATTCAATGTCATGTTTCCAGAAAGGTCAGAGGAATGAAATAACACTAAGGTTTACAAACATGAAATATAATGTGGACAATAATTCAATCAATTAGAAATACCAGTGAAGAAGTCCAGTAAGGGAGTAGAGATTCAGATGGTAGGAGTCATTAGCACCTATGCAATATTTAAAATCAAAAGTGTAAATGAGATCAACTTAGCAGAATGCATCTTCTTAAAAGAAAAGAGGATGGATTTTTTGGGAAGCTACATGCCAATATTCTGCATTTTCATTTTGACATGTCTAGCTCCTATCATGATGCCTCACACAAATTTGGGATCCATATATCTACAAATGTTCATAGAACAAATAATTACCAAATTTGGAAAATAGGCAGGAATAAAGGAGCTAAATTAATACTGAAAAAGAATGGTATGGGAGATAGAAAAAAAAAGTATAGTTTCTTGGTAATCAACTGGATTTGAGATTTTTAATAGGATAGAGTTTAAGACTTCGGAAAATTCACCAGGAAAGTATGATAAAATAAGGAATAAAAATAAGCTATTTGGGGAGAAAACATTTGCAAAAGATGCATCTGATAAAGGAGTATTGACCAAATATACAAAGAACTCTTAAAACTCAATTTTAAGAAAACAAACAACCTCATTAACAAGTGGGCATAAGACCTGAACAGACACCTTGTCAAAGAAGAGATACAAATGGCAAGTAAACATATGAAAAGATGTTAAACTCCTATGTCAATAGGGAATTGCAAATTAAAACAATGAGGTTGTACTACACACCTATTAAAATGACTAAAATCCAGAACACTGAAAAAACCAAGTACGTGCAAAGATATGGAACAACAGGAGCTCTTATTCGTGGCTGACGGGAATGCAAAACGTCACAGCCACATTGAAATACAGTTCAACGGTTTCCTACAAAATAAAACATGTTTTTACCATATGATCCAACAATTGTGCTTCTTGGGATTTACCCAGAGGAATTAAAAACTTATGTCCACATAAAAACCTGAACACAAATGTTTATAGCAGCTTTATTCATAATTGCCAAAACTTGGAAGATGCCCTTTGGTAGGTAAGTGGATAAAATGTGGTACAGTTGATAAACTGGTATTCTGTTCTGCTGATAGAATATTATTCAGCACTAAAAAGAAATGAGCTATGGAGCCATGAAAGGACAAGGAGGAACCTTAAATGTATATTACTAAGTGAAAGAAGCCAATCTGAAAAGGCTACATACTGTATGATTGCAACTATATACATTCAGGAGAAAGCAAACTATGGACAGAGCAAAAAGATTAGTGGTTGCCAGGGTTTGGAAGACAGAGAGGAAAGCCTGCTTGAGGACAGTGAAATTACTGTGTATGATGCTGTAATGATGAACACATGCCATATATTTGTCCAAACCCATGGACTGTACACTAAGAATGAACCATAATGTAATTTATAGACTTTAGGTGATGATAATGTATCCTAATATAGGTGTATCAATTGTAACAAATGTACCACTGTGGTGAAGAATGTAGGTAGTGAGGGAAGTTGTACATATGTAGGAACAGGGAGTATATGGGAACTCTCTATACTTTCTGCTCAATTTTGCTGTGAATCTAAAACTCCTCTTACAAAATAATGTTTAGGTAAAGAAAATAAGCCCCGTATTTTGGCAATTGGGACTTCCTTAAGGAACGTTGTGATATATAGGGAAGGTGTAGGGAGCAGAATACAATGAACTAAAGATCAAATGTAAAATATTGGTGACTTTTTCTATGAAAGTCTATTGCTTTTTCAACTCAGTATTTTACTAATATTCACAATGTCTCTTGAACATTGCCTCAGGTTTGTTGTTATGATGGTTCTTCTTAAAGTTTTGTTTTGAACACCAAAGGCAAGGATATGAAGTAACTGAATCACTCACATATTGCTGGTGGGAATGTTAATGATTCAACCACTCCAGAAAAGAGTATTTCAATTTCTTACAAAAACTAAACATACACTTATATCACCTTGCAAATTCTTGAGTATTTAACCCAGAGAAATAAAAACTTATGTTCACACAAAAACCTGTGCATAAATATTCATAGCAACTTAATTAATTATTCCCTCAAGCCAGAAAAAATCTTTCAATTTGTAAATATTCATACTAACTCTGGTATATCCATACCCTGGAATACTACTCAGCAATGAAAGAAATGAAATCTTGATACAAGCAACAACTTTAATAAATCTCAAAGGAATTATTCTGAATGAAAAAAAGCCAATTTCAAAAGATTGTATTCCATATGATTTCATTTATATAACATTTTCCAAATGACAAAATTACATGCATGAAGAACAGATTAGTAGTTGTCAGGCATGGGGGCGGGAGGAGGGAGAAGGGTATATCTATAAAAGGGTAGCACAAGGAATCCTTGTGACAAAAGTGTTCTGTGTCTTGATTGTGGTGGTGGTGACACAAATCTACACATGCAATAAAAGCACATAGATCTAAACAAACACATAAATGAGTGTATGAAAAGAGGAGAAATCTGCACAAGATCAATGGAATGTATCAATGTAAATTAACTAGTTTTGATATTGCACTACAGATAGACAAGATGATGCCACTGGGGAAAATTGGATGAAGGAAATATAAAATCCCTCTGTATTAATTTTTGCAACTGTTTATGAACCTACAGGTATCTCAAATAAAAATTATATTTTAATTTCCATAGCTTCTTAGAACATTTATGTATTTGTCATCAGAGAATCATAGGTTGGTTGTAGTATTTAGAATATTTCAGTTGTTACATTTATTTTCCCCTCTGCACACACCCCTGTTGGTTTTTCACTTTTCAAGAAGCTTTGAGATCAGAAAATATTTTCTCCATAAACAAATCAATCATTAATTTTATTTTTTTAATATTTTATTTTATAATTATTTATTTGTTAATTATTTAAAAATTATTTCCATATTTATTAATTTTAAAATATTTATTTATTATTATTTATTTATTTTGACTGTGCCTGGTCTTAGTTGCGGCACACAGGATCTTCATTGTGGCATGCGAATCTTTAGTTGCAGCATGTGGACTCTCAGTTACAGCATGCGTGTGGGATCTAGTTCCCTGACCAGGGATCAAACCTGGGTCCCCTGCACTGGGAGCAAGGAGTCTTACCCATTGAACCACCAGGAAAGTCCTAATTAATTTTAAATACACAAAGCATTTCAATTGTTTTTGTTCTTCATCTCTTCCTCTATCTCTCACCTTCCATCTGACATTAGTTTCCTATGCATGAAGGACAATGTTTTAGAATTTCCTCTTGTAGGGGTCTGCTAGTGGTGAATTAGCTAAGTTTTGACTTTATTCCTGAATGATAATTTTAATATATATGACTTCTACATTGGGAGATGTTTTTTCAACATTTCTATGACATCGTTTAATTTTTATCTACCTTTCAATTTTCTGTTGACAAATTAGCTGTCAGTCTCAGTTCATTTTTTGTTCCCTTAGGGTAAACATTTTGGTCCCCATTGTGGTTATTTTGTAGATTTGCTCTTTGTCTTTTTTTTTTTAATCAGATTTACTATAATGTGCTTAGGAGTGTTCTTTTAATTTATGCTTATTTGATTTTGTTAGAATAGAATTAAAATATTGATACCTTTCATCAATTTTAGAAAGTTCTGAGTCTTTGTATCTTAAAAATAGTTTTTGCTATATTATTTTTCTTGTCTTTTAGCTTCTTGAATTCAACCTTACAGACCTTGTTTATGTAAGCTTTTGTTAGGGTATAGAGTAGTTACAAATCTCCCCAAATCTCAGTTATTTATTTTCTTTTTTTAACTTGTTAATGTCAGCCTTTAGCTAAGGCACTGCTCCATGTATAATCTCTTTTTCATTCTGGTACCCAGACTAGTGGAGCAGCCCCTGTCACTGCAGAATGCTTTTATTATGTCAGAGGGAAAAATTGTACAGCCATGTCCAATCTCTTAAAACTTCCAGAAATGAGAAATGTTCATTCTGATCACCTTCTATTGTACAAAGCCAGTTACTTAACCAAATTTACAACAACAGAATAATAATCTAATCAAAATGAAACCCGTAGAAGAACTGTAAAAAATAATACAATCTGCCATATACTTTCTCACAATATTCTCTATATCTTTTACCATTTGCTACCTATTTTAATTCTTTTGTTTCTCCATGCTTTTTAATGAATATTTTGACAGTTAATCCACTAATTCTGTCTTTAGTGGTGTCTGGTTTGCTGTTAACACATATTTTGAAATAATAATATGATTCCCATATTTCCTATATCTAGAATTTCATTTCTATTTAACTGATTTTCTCATCATCACTCATTCTTTTCAGTTCTCAGCCAAAATTTTCAAGCTTGATTTTATCTCTTTGAATATGTTAAGCATAGTTTTCACCATCTGTCTCTGATAATTCCACTGTCTGTGGTTCTATGCATCTGTTTCTGTTGTTTGTTATTTCTATGTGTTTTCAACTCTTATTGTCTTATCTTCTTATGGGACTGATTATCTTTAATTATGTGATGGACTTTGGATTTAAAAGCTATTTATAAAAGTATATTCAAACCAAGAATAATGTTATTTTTCTCAAAATGTTTGCTTCTGCCAGATGCATGACAGCTTACACTCTATCATCATTTAAATCCAGTTTTCATGGTATGAGATTCTGTGGTGGGAGGGCTCTGAGTTGTTTTGATGCTGGACAGCAGTTCACATGGGGGTTGGTTGACTTCCTGATTGTTTTACTCTGAGGGCAAATCCTCATAGCCTTCACTCTCAGTGTACCCTGGACGCCAATTTTTTTCTCTCTTTTTCTCTATTCTCCTAGTGCTTGTAATCCCTGGTCCTTATTCAGAATTGGCAAAGTCCCAGGACAAGTGAACTTCCAAGGCCAAACTTATATTTATGCATTTTAGTTTTATCTAGTCTAGTGAGATAAAACCTAGTGAGGCCTAGTGAGTCTTATCTTTGTTTTTAGCTTTCAAATGTTTTAAGAAGTGTTTCTTAAATATTATTGTGCATTTTTAATTGTCTCCAATGAGAGAATTGATCTGAATTACCTATTCTGACATTCTAGATTGTCAGCTTTGATCCACTGAATTGACTCATGCAAAACATTTGCTTGAAACATTTTCTTGGTAAAATAGTTTCTTTATTTAAATGCGTTGCCTAAAATTATACAAAACATTATTCAAAAAATTAGCATCTTCTTCATGTGGATGAACTCTACTCTTACAACTTACAGCCATCTCAGCCTGTGGAAATTTAGTCTGAGTGTTCACATCAGGGGGTTCACTGGTGTCTATTAGGTTCCTTCTCCTGCACCTGGAGTCCAGACATTCCTTCCAGGCAAAAGCCAACATGATTATAGGGTTCATTTTGTTCTCATTTTTTTCAGAGTTCATAGCCTGTGCTACCTTTAATCCAATGTCTGAAAACAGATCTTTCATGTATTTAGTCAAATACTCTAGTTATTTCTGGCTTAAGGTTAAATTCAGTCTTATTTAGTCCATCATGGATTTTTTTTTCATTAAAAACATTACTTTGTTATTTTATTATTGACTTGTAGGAGATTTTTATCTATTTTGGATATAAATTTTGTTACAAATATACACCAGAAGATTTTTCAGCCAATTTGCCGCTTGCCATTAATTATCTTAATGTTGAACAGATCAAGAAATTAGTAGATTTTTATGACATTAATAAAATTCAATGATAAATTGCCTATTTATAGCTAAACTTTTAGTATTGTAATATGTTACATGCTTCCCCCTCTCCCTCTAGATTACTAAAGCCAAAGAAGTTAATTTACCATTTTGGATAATAGGGGAATGGATGTAGAAGAAACAACAACAAAAACAAATGACAATAACTCATGTGATTACACTAATTACACCAGCTGCTGACATCCACTGCTAAATAAACATATAATATTCCATTTCTGGCAAAAAAAAACAGTGTTTAAGTAAAGCATCCACCCCAATACCAGATCAAACTTGAATTTAAGTGTGTGTATATATATAATATAATGTAAGTACTAATACAGTTTTATATTGCTAGCTTTATGACTGGGCAAGATTACTTCCTGGTTTTCATTTTCTTCAGCTGTAAAATGGTAATAATAATCCTTACCTTTCAGATTTTTTTAAACTGTAAGTTACAAATATGTAGTGTGTAGTAGATTATCAACATTGGATCTTAAACTGAGTTTCCTAGGTAGCAAAGGCAGTGCTAACTTTTTTTTACTTCACTCACTCAAATTTTATCTGAATTGACAGAGACCATAAGACAGAACACACAAATACAAAAACTAAACAAATCTGCAAAAAAATTTTTTTAAAAAAGAGAGAGAACAAAACAGGGTTTAATTTAAATCCTTCATTTGATAATCTCTACAGTTTACCATGTTACTGATCCAGTTCTAGAATTTTGCACGTGTCAAGCTATCAAAAAGTACTTGAAGCTTACCCTTCCAACTCACCCTTTTACTATATTTTTACTGATGTAATCAATATATTTTATATTCTAATGTGATTGGTTTCAACGCTTGAAATACAAAATTCTCTGAATTTTTCTATGGATCCTTCTACCTAGATGTGCCTTTCTGAGATCCTGTCATTTAATAGTTACTGCCAGAAAGCTGGACCCATATTCCATTTATACTGGAATGCACAAATGCTTCTCTCTGTCTACATTTGTCTCTCTCTACTTTGCTCTTAGTATTACAAGCCTGGGCGGTGGGGGGGCGGTGGTGAAAGACTGTCTATTCTTTGAGCACTTCCCTGATTATTTTTATACATTATCATTATTTTTTAAAAGGCTTTTTTATTAGTAGAACTGTTGAGTATACACGTATGGAAAGCAAAAGCTAAATAAATAAAACATATATTCTGCCAAACTATCTTCCAAAAAGTTGCATCTATTTTCACTTGCAATGTATAAGCCTACAATGAATATATCATTAAAGTACACTTAGTTAATTTGTGATATAATCCTTTATGTTTATAATTATTTAAGTAATATCACAAGCTATTTTGTTTATTTTGAGTAATACAAAGGTATATAAAATAAAATATGAAGTACCAATGACTGCACCATTTTCAATGCTAAGGCTGCTAATATTTTGGTGTATTTCTTTCCAATCTTGCATTATGTGTGAGTATATATGTTTGTGTGTAGGTATATAAAATATAACTAAATATAAATTATTTATGTTATATTTCCTATTTTGCTTTAAAAATTAATATTATACTATATATGCATATTTCCATTGTGCTTTAAAAAATAAAGGATGCTTTAATCAGCATAAATTTATCAAAAAGATTTTGTAGATCTACTGAGAATTTTGCCCTCTATTCCAAAGATAATTAATTTCTTTGGATATTAATATCACTAAAGAGCTACTTAAATAAATTCAACTTTTTTGTTTTTTTAATTATAAACATCACTGATGTAATCCATTATAGGTATATTTATCTTCAATTAAAAATGCCTTAGTCAGCCAAACATAAGCAAGAAAAGAAAATGTCTGTTTATGAGTCCCTCACAAAGGGAGCTACAGATTAATCTCAGACCTTTTTAAAGTTCACAAATAAAGATGTTTTACATCTTTGCAGTATGCTCTAATAAAAATCAAAATGTCTAAACTATAACAGAAAAGAGATGACGATAGGGGAGGCAAACTTCTCCAGATAAAATAGTTTCCACCTTTGAAACTTTGAAGCAAACTCAAAGCAAATATTTTTATGATTAATAAAGTTTGATTTTAAATTAAAAACGACGTTCTTGGTAAAAGCATAAAGCTAGATTTCAGGAGCTCTGGCTTCTTTGCTTAGATCTGCTAGTTGTATTTTCCAGGTTTGGAGGAGATTTTTGGTTTCAAAAGCTTTCAGGGTTGCATCTCAGTTTCTACTACTTTCAAAACTCTAAAATAAATACTGCGGAAAAATAATATTGAGACTAAATTGTCTACAATTTAAAAAAAGGAACTTGTGTTTCATGCAAGGCCAATAGAAGTGGAGAAAAATAGCAAGGTTTTACTTAAGAAAAGTTACTTTATCTGACTGTAATCCAGAGGTAGTCACTATGTTTCCTTGTGTCTTAGTTTTGAAAATCTTAGTTTATCCCCTGTTGCAGAGGTTATGAGGGTCCTGGTCTTGATCTCTCCACACTCAGCATTCAGCACTCTGCAAATTAAAGACATTGTACTGGAAACACCTAGAAAGCTTGTTGCAGCATGTGGCCTGAGCAAGTTAAAGCTCCCCAAGGTCACCTTTAACCCAGGATGAACTGGACTTGGTGAACCAGTACGCTAGCTTTCTATCCCCATGGCTGGAGAAATTCAGCAACATCATTTACACTGTTTCTTGGATGTTTGCAAAGGTGACTTGCTGGATTGCACGACCTACCTTCACTTCTCTGTCTCACTCTTCCAACTCCCTTCCCAGTGTTTCTGGGATCACTTCCTCCCAAAATTACTTTCATTTGAATTCTTGTTCCAAAGTTAGCTTCTGAGGGAACTTAACCTAAGCTGCTCCTAATGTATTTTCCAAAACGTTTAAACATCCTGTTTTCTATGCAGACTTTGAACACCCACATTTGACCTAATAAAATGATGAATATGAAAATTTTAATCAACCTTCTTATAATTTCATCAGATGAGAGTGTCTCAATATCTCAAAATTTTATCAGGTTTATAATTTTAACATGATATCAATAAATAATTTTTAAAATATTAGAAATATATATATATACATACATATATATTTCAAATGTAACGCTTTACTTTTGGATTGAGTTCCAAAACAGCTGTAGTTTGAATGATGACCCCTTCTTAAAAATTCTGTCATCAGAATATGTATCAGTTCATTGTTGCCATATGACCATTTTCCTGAAATGTTAAATAAAGCAAGTAATAATTTGAAATACTGGAGCACTTCTACTGTGTAATTTTTACCTCTGCCCAAAATACTGTTTGGGACTCAAGAAAAGTCATTTGAGTTTTTCCTTTGTTAATCAGTCATTTTAATGTGAATATTGAATAAAGCAGATAATCCAAACAATTTTACTCTGAACCCCACTCTCATGATATTTGATTATCATATTTGTAGAGCTGGTTTGAAGATATTAATCAAAGGCCATATTTAGATGCTTTCTTAATAGTGCTTTGCTGGCTTTCTGTTTTAATTTGTTCAGTAATGATTTGATAACAGAAACAAATCCCCCTGTATCTTTATTCCTGCCTTACCCCTAGGTTCTTCATGACATTTTTTTTTTCTTAAATTCCATATATATGTGTTAGCATACGGTATTTGTCTTTTTCTTTCTGACTTACTTCACTGTGTATGACAGACTCTAGGTCTATCCACCTCATTACAAATAGCTCAATTTCGTTTCTTTTTATGGCTGAGTAATATTCCATTGTATATATGTGCCACATCTTACCCCTGTAACATATTTTCTTCTGTTTGTATTAGTTGTAACTTAAATATTCCCAAGGGTTTTACTAGGTTGCTAATAAGCAAACCTGGAAAAGATCTAACATTGGCTGCATCGATTTCATAGCATTTCATTCTGTCCCTTATTGAAAAAGTCAATGGAGGAGTCTAAGAAACCCCCAGGGTCTTAACTTAGGTACTGTCAACTCAACCGACTTGATGACGCCACAGGTGGGAGTAGGTCTTCAGATTCTTTGCTGATTAAGTTACAACAAAGCTCCATGAAAGGAAAGACCTTGTTTGTATCACTCAACACTGTCGCCCTATCAGCTGAATGAATAAATGAGCATCTCAATGAACTAATGGATAACTTACTTATGTGGCTCACATGACCACAAAATAGTTTTGATTTTATTTTGTTTTCTCTAAGCTGTATAATTCTATTTAAATATTGCATTCTCCTATTCTTTGGACATATAACTAGTGAACTGTTATCTTCTTTCCAGTTATGTATGGCCACATGACAAAGTTCTCTTCAATGGAATATTAGTAAGGATACGTATGGTCACTTCCACTCTGGCCTATGAAATTCTCCAACATGACCTTCTTCAAGATAGGTTCAGGAGAGCTGCCCCCCCAATCAGGCATCCTGAGTAGGAAAATTTTTGTTCCATAAACCACTGAATTTTAGGGTGTATATCTTAATTCAGCTTAGCCTACTTTAATGAATATATAAATGTAAAATAAATTTAAATACAGTCCCATTGAGGTAAAAGCATGGGCTACATAAATCAATCTGACATATATACATATATATGTGCATGTATGTATGTGTGTGTGTATATATATATACATATATGTACATTATACATATGTATATATAATGTATATTTCTTTTGAAAGATATTTCTAAGGCCAAAGTTTTATTTTAAACTGACTTGTTATTTGTGGCTTATGTCTGATTCAGCTTCATTTCTATTTTTGTATTTTATCAGTTTTATAGGGGTTTTAACTTCACACTTTCTTCCTTCTGTGATGTGAACTTCCTTTAAGTCAGATACATGTTGTGAACAAGTGGGTTTCATGTTAAGATCTTTTTTCTTTTTACTGCTTATCTACATTGCTCTTTAATAGACTATACAAAGCAAAAGGATGGCAATTTGAAATTGTCCCACAGATAATTTTTGGGTAAAGATCTCGAAACTACTTATGAATGATGACATGCAGAATAATGATGAACTTAAAAAATAGAGAAAGCTTAAGCCTTGAGGAAAGTTATTGCTCTATCTCATTATTAGCTCCAAAATATTTTACTGTCTAAAGTTTTCATGGATTTATAAAATAGTTCTTTTCTGTAGAAAAGTTGCTTTTTTAAAGAACTTGCAGTCTAACATATTTTAGCCATTTATTTTATTTACAGAGCCATTGACTAACTTCCAGATACAGTAAATTTCATCAAACTATGTGCATGTTATATGTGATTTTAAAATAATACCTATTCCTCTGACTGAAGAATTGCTTTGTGAATTTCATTTTGATTAATATCTTTAAATGCAATATGACACTTCAATTAAAAGTTACAGTAAATGGTGAAACATTCAATTTCTGAAACTCATCCTGTATCTTCTAGATGACATTTAAAAAAAATACTATGAATGAATAACCCTGTATACCTACATGTCTAGGCAACAGTAGAAATCTGCTGTTCTGACTGTCTTAAGGGTCTCAGTTACTGAGTGTGTTCCAGCGTGGCAGATCTTTTGTCAGAATAGGCCAGTTTAACAGACTAAATCAAATAAGCTTTAGCTCTTGCTCTTGGGATTAATTGTAGGTTTGGGTAAGCAACATCAAGACGGCAGTTCTCAGGCATATTGGATCATACGGAAGTCATTCCCTGATATCTTAGTTTCTCTGAAAAGCTGTCCATTGCCAACTTAGGAAACTTAATAGTCAAAATCTTATCTTCATATTCCTCATCATGAAAGTCTTTGAGGGGGAAGATTTTGGCTTACATTTCAGATTATAAGAAAAAAGGTAAGGGGCAATATGAAAAAAATATTTTAAGGAGTTTGTGAAACCATAAAACTCTAATAATTGATATCTATAAAGTATCTATATGTGTACTAGTACTATTTACTGTTATAATTAATAAATGTACATTTATCAAAATGTCGAAATTGAGACTAAGATTTGTCACTTTGAATTTCCTTCAATCACCAGAAACTAAAAATGAAGCTAATGTCATTTGTCAAAAGAATTAAAGGGTCTTCATTTACTCTTTTTAATTGAAAACCAATTTTCCTTTCATAAAAGACCAAAGATTTTAACTCCTTATTATAAGTTCATAATAGCAAAAAAGAAAGATTTTCACAAATAAAAGACATAATGTGTCTGGAGTGAGGACTACTGAAAACCTTTGAATGGAAAACTGAGATTTAGAAATCCTTTCATTTATATAATCTATGTAAAATATTAACAAAACATTCAACCTACCTACAAATTAAGGAATTTTTTTATAAAACGTTCCTTTCAAACTTCCTTGGTTCATTTCATCAAATCCCACTTCAATAGCAAGGACGTGAACGCCACATGTTCTTCAAACCTCCTTGCATTTTACGTATGAGTGTGTGTATATATGTACGTGTGAATAACCAGCCCCAGATTTTTCTAGAAAAGAAGCTACACATTTTAATGCATTCACAGCAGGTTACTAATTGTAGAAAGCTGAATGATTGCCTTTCAATTTATACAAACTCAAAGGTATCTAAAGTAGGTCGATTTCATGCCTTAATCCTCTGGATTGTAAAAAAGATAAAATACCATGCCCAGGAGTAGGTTAATTTACATAGCTAAAGATATGTGCAGGTATATGCAGGTATATATATATATTGAGTTGACCTCAAGATAGATTATCTTTGATTATCTGGGTGGGCCCAGTGTAATCACATAAGCCCTTAAAAGCAGAAGAGATAATCAGAGGATGAAGTGAAAAAGAGCAGAAAAGAAGTCAGAGACTCAAACTGTGACAGGGAATCTTTGTTGCAAACCTGAAGATGGAGGGGGCCATATGGAAAGCTTGAAGGAATGCAGGTAACCTCTAGGAGGAAAACTGGGCCCCACCAACAGCCGGCAAAGAAACAGAGACCTCCGTCCTACATTGCATGGAAATAAATTCTGCCAACTAGATGAGCTTAGGAGCAAAACCTTTCCTAGAGCCTTCAGTGAGTAACTCAGCTGTGACAAAACCTTGATTTTGGTCTTGTGATTAGTAATTTTGGTCTACTGATTAGTAATTTTGGTCCTGTGATTAATTTTTCACAAACGTAAGGATGGAAACTGCTCTGTGAAGCTAATTTTTTTCTTGATAATGAGAAGGGATAAACAGTCTCAATATTTGGTTATATTTAGACACAATTTATATCTTTTAAAATATCCTAGACAAAAATTGCTTAATTAAAGAACTGAATTGGATTAATGAGGTCTACCATATGCTTATTTAATTGGTAACGATAAACATTCTTTGATTTTGAGGTGATAAGTTACATTGAATTAGTAATGTGAAGTCTGCTGATAAAGAATTCAGCAGTTCAGGAAAACAATCAGGAAATGATTTTTTTAAGTTTAGGTGGGACAATATAACCTCCCTTCACAACATCTACATTTCTTTAATAGTGGCACGCTGTGGTAAGCCACAGGTTGGATTCCTGAAGTCTTGTACACACTATAAAAATTGCTTTTCCTTAACCATAAAGTAGCTCCTGTTCATTCCAGTGGTTATGTTAAGGGCAGCTGATGTGAAGCGCACAGTTTTTCTGATAGAGGCTGCATAGGAGCATAAACTTCAGATTCACTCATATAAGGAGGTGGGGTGACAGAGAAGAACCACTTATTCACCTGTATACTTAACTGTGTAGTTATTCTTTTAGCAGTAATTCTGATTAGTTTGGTAGTAAGTCAAATTGAAAATCATATATGTCAAAGTCTAGCTATTTTTCTCAAATTCTTTGAATCTGAATCTTTTTAATTTTTTTTAAACATCTTTATTGGAGTACAACTGCATTACAATGGTGTGTTAGTCTCTTCTTTATAACAAAGTGAATCAGCTAAACATATACATATATCCCCATATCTCTTCCCTCTTGCATCTCCCTCCCACCCTCCCTATCCCACCCCTCTAGGTGGTCACAAAGCACCAAGCTGATCTCCCTCTGCTATGTGGCTGCTTCCCACTAGCTATCTATTTTACATTTGGTAGTGTATATATGTCCATGCCACTCTCTCACTTCATCTTACTCTTCCCCCTCACCATATCCTCAAGTCCATTCTCTACATCTGTGTCTTTATTCCTGTCTTGCCCCTAAGTTCTTCATAACCATTTAAAACAATTTTTTTTTAATTTTTAGATTCCATATACACGTGTTAGCATACAGTATTTGTTTTTCTCTTTCTGACTTACTTCACTCTGTATGACAGACTCTAGGTCCATCCACCTCACTACAAATGTCTCAATTTCAGTTTTTTATGGCTGAGTAATATTCCACTGTATATATGTGCCACATCTTCTTTATCCATTCATCTGTCAATGGATACTTAGGTTGCTTCCATGTCCTGGATATTGTAAATAGAGCTGTAATGAACATTGTGGTACGTGACTCTTTTTGAATTATGTTCTTTTCAGGGTATATGCCAAGTAGTGGGATTGCTGGGTCGTATGGTAGTTCTAATTTTAGTTTTTTAAGGAACCTCCATACTGTTCTCCATAGTGGCTGTATCAATTTACATTCCCACCAACAGTGCAAGAGGGTTCCCTTTTCTCCACACCCTCTCCAGCATTTATTGTTTGCAGATTTTTTGATGATGGCCATTCTGACTGGTGTGAAGTGATACCTCATTGTAGTTTTGATTTACATTTCTCTAATGATTAGTGATGTTGAGCATCCGTTCATGTGTTTGTTGGCTATCTGTATATCTTCTTTGGAGAAATGTCTGTTTAGGTCTTCGGCCCATTTATGGATTGGGTTGTTTGTTTTCTGGATATTTAGCTGCATAGGCTGCTTGCAAATTTTGGAGATTAATCCTTTGTCAGTTGCTTCATTTGCAAATATTTTCTCCCATGCCGAGGGTTGTCTTTTCGTCTTGTTTATGGTTTTGTTTGCTGTGCAAAAGCTTTTAAGTTTCATTAGGTTGTGCTTGTTTATTTTTGGTTTTATTTCCATTTCTCTAGAAGGTGGGTCAAAAAGGATCTTGCTGTGATTTATGTCATAGAGTGTTCTGCCTATGTTTTCCTCTAAGAGTTTTATAGTGTCTGGCCTTACATTTAGGTCTTTAATTCATTTTAAGTTTATTTTTGTGTATGGTATTAGGAAGTGTTGCTAATTTCATTCTTTTACATGTAGCTGTCCAGTCTTCCCAGCACCACTTACTGAAGAGGCTGTCTTTTCTCCATTGTATATTCTTGCCTCCTTTATCAAAAATAAGATGACCATATGTGCATGGGTTTGTCTCTGGGCTTTCTATCCTGTTCCATTGATCTATATTTCTGTTTTTGTGCCAGTAACATACTGTTGATTACTGTAGCTTTGCAGTATAGTCTGAAGTCCGGGAGCCTGATTCCTCCAGCTCTGTTATTCTTTCTCAAGATTGCTTTGGCTATTTGGGGTCTTTTGTGTTTCCATACGAATCTAGTTCTGTGAAAAATGCCATTGGTAGTTTGATAGGGATTGCATTGGATCTGGAGATTGCTTTGAGTAGTATAGTCATTTACACAATGTTGATTATCAGATCAGATATAAATGAAAAAGAAATGAAGGAAACAATAGCAAAGATCAATAAAACTAAAAGCTGGTTCTTTGAGAAGATAAACAAAATTGATAAACCATTAGCCAGACTCATCAAGAAAAAAGGGAGAAGACTCAAATCAATAGAATTAGAAATGAAAAGGGAGAAGTAATAACTGACACTGCAGAAATACAAAGGATCATAAGAGATTACTACAAGCAACTGTATGCCAATAAAATGGACAACCTGGAAGAAACAGACACATTCTTAGAAAAGCACAACCTTCTGAGACTGAACCAGGAAGAAATAGAAAATATAAACAGATCAATCACAAGAACTGAAATTGAGACAGTGATTATAAATCTTCCAACAAACAAAAGCCCAGGACCAAATGGCTTCACAGGCGAATTCTATCAAACATTTAGAGAAGAGCTAACACCTATCCTTCTCAAATGCTTCCAAAATATAGCAGGAGGAACCCTCCCAAACTCATTCTACGAGGCCACCATCATCCTGATACCAAAACCAGTCAAAGATGTCACAAAGAAAGAAAACTACAGGCCAATATCACTGATGAACATAGATGCAAAAATCCTCCACAAAATACCAGCAAACAGAATCCAACAACACATTAAAAGGATCATACACCATGATCAAGTGGGGTTTATCCCAGGAATGCAAGGATTCTTCAATATACGCAAATCAATGTGATACACCATATTAACAAACTGAAGGATCAAAACCACATGATCATCTCAATAGATGCAGAAAAAGCTTTTGACAATATTCAACACCCATTTATAATAAAAACTCTCCAGAAAGTAGGCATAGAGGGAACTTACCTCAACATAATAAAGGCTATATATGACAAACCCACAGCCAACACCGTTCTCAATGGTGAAAAACTGAAACCATTTCCTCTAAGATAAGGAACAAGACAAGGTTGCCCACTCTCACCACTATTATTCAACATAGTTTTGGAAGTTTTAGCCACAGCAATCAGAGGAGACAAAGAAATAAAAGGAATCCAAATCGGAAAAGAAGTAAAGCTGTCACTCTTTGCATATGACATGATACTATACATAGAGAAGCCTAAAGATGCTATCAGAAAAAAACTACTAGAGCTAATCAATGAATTTGGTAAAGTAGCAGGATACAAAATTAATGCACAGAAATCTCTTGCATTCCTGTACACTAATGATGAAAAATCTGAAAGAGAAATTAAGGAAAACCTACCTAAGGAGACAAAAGACCTGTATGCAGAAAACTATAAGACACTGATGAAAGAAATTAAAGATGATACAAACAGATGGAGAGATATACAATGTTTTTTGTTTTTTTGGGGTTTTTTTGATCCAGCTTAGTTCATGCTCATGGAAACAATACTTAAACAAAATTGCAGGATACGATGTGACAAATGCCAAACGTCTCATGGCATTCATGGTAATAATGGGATAACAGCAAAAGGTCAAAACATCTATTGTCTAATGAGCACAAGTTTGAGAAAACTTAGGTAACTGGGTTTCAACATTACCAACACATTGGAAATACAAAAAAACTTTTAAAAAAATATAGGGCTTAGGATCAATTCCAGGCAGATTGAATCAGAATTGGGGGGGAAGGGGTGATACTTTGGATCAGTATTTCTTTTAAAGTTCCTCTGATAATTCTAATGAACAGCTATGAATAATGCATAGTGATGTTATCCCTGTTCTATTATAATAATGTGTTGCCATGATAGCTACTAATTGACAGAACTATAGGCATTTACTTATGAGAAGCTAAAATGATGTGGTTTTATTGATGAGGTAAAGAAGCATAAAAGCGAACGTAAGATACTCCTCTGCAAACCCAGCCAGACAACCTGAATTATCACTAAGAGACAGTCAGTCATTTTGGTTGAGGCACTATGAATTCATTGTCCCCTGCTACAGACATATATCCCTTATGAAATATAACATATTTGTTTAACATTCACATTCATTTATCCACTCATATATGCAATATACTTCACCTTATATTCAATATGAATACATATATTCAGACGCCCTACTATGTGTCAAACATGGTATTAGGTAGTGGGTATTCAATGGTGAATAAGAAGTGGATATAGCCCTCAAGATGATCAGATGTATTAAAAACTAATTATTAGTAAAACACTATACATTCTTAAAAGACACAGATGTGAGTGATCAGTTCTCTTTTAAAATATAATTTTAACTAGGAATTTGTCCTTGAATAGAACAGATTCAATGGGCTTCCAGGAAAAAAGAAGAGTGTCTGCTAAAGCATGAAGACTCAAAAATAAATTTTATATTTGAGGAAATCCATGTAGTTAAAATGTAAGGTGATCCTAAGAGAATGGGTAGTAGAGATACGTTTGTACAAACTAGGTTAAGTTTATTATTTATATATATACACATAAATCATAGGTATATTTATATATCTATATAAATTTTTATTCACAAATTTGAAGTTGTTTTTATTCTGTAGACAATGGGATAGGCCCATAAAATGTTTACAGGTAAGAAAATTATGGTATATAGTGACATAAATGTGAGTTAAAAAAATTCTACCAGTAAGATGGAGGCTAGAATATGACAGATAATGTAATAAGTTTTTGCAGGAATCTGAGTAAAAGGTAATAAAAATCTGAACAAGGAGAGGGATTGTAGATGTGGTAAGATGGAGTGAAATCTACAATTCTTTGGAAGATATATTTATAGGAGTTAAATATAGATGAACATAAAGATGTGTGAAAGAAGGAGTTAGAAATGCATTTCATTATTCTAAGTGGATGAGTAGTAAAATGGGGCTATCATTGAGATTAAGATATGCAAAAGAAATAGATTTGAAGAAAGACAATGAGTTGTTTGCAATATTCTGAATTAGAGAAAAATTTTATGGCATATAGGTAAATGGTAGATGGTGACCAATTAAAAATGTTGTGAAACAGTGATATCAGCAATAGCTTTAAGAGAAAAATGTGTAACCTTTTCTCAGTAATGGAGTGAGAAACTGTTGACGGTGGAGTCAAGTGAGAAGAAATCCACACTAGCTATTTCATGGTGATTAAGGGTTTACTTATGATTGTAATGATGAGGACTACAGTCCTAGAAGAAAAAATAAACTAAACTAAATCTCAGGTAAATTTACTCAGACTGCCTGTTCAAACTCAATATATTTTAAACTAAATTCCTCATCTTCTATTCCAAACCTCTTTTGTATGCTTAGGTTTCCAATTTCAGTTGATGGCAGGCAGCTCTTTCCTTCTTATTTCTCACACCTAAATCTTGGAATCATTTTTGATTCCCATTTTCCTTCCTCAATCAATATCCAATCCATAAGGAAATCTCCTTGGCTCCACATTCAGTATATCTACAATCACTCTACTTCTCAGCACCCTCCCCATTAGCACCTTATGCTGAGGCACCATCGTCTTGTCTGGACTATTGGAATCACCTCTGATTTTCCAGCTTCTCAATGAAACAAAGTGATCCCTTTAAGATATGTCAGATCATCTCACTTATATGCTCAAAACCTTTCAGGGAATTATCACTATGGTAAGCGCCAAAATCCTTACAATGGTCCACAAAGTTCTACCAATATGACCCCTTCCTCTCTCTCATATCACCTCTTTCCCTCTGTTTTAGTCACACTTGGTTCTTTGCTTTCCTTTGTCATTCAAGGCATGCTCGCACTGCAGGATATTTGCACAGGCTCCTTTGCTTGTCTGGAACACTTTTCCCCAAATATCTACACAGTTAACTCATTTCCTTACTCTTTGCTCACAGGCCACCTTTCCAGTGGGGACTGCCTTGTCTACCCTTTAGCACTACAAACTGACTCTACCCTGCTCTCTCCAGTTTCAGTCCTGCTTCCTCTCCTTTATTTTCTCCATAACATCACTATCTATATCACATTATTTATGTTGCTTATCACTCTCACCAGAAAGTAAATAGGTTCTCAATAAGTATTTGTTAATAAATGCATACTTATAATGCCCATGTTTTGTCTTATTAATATACATAACAGCAATATATCAATGGGTAAAATCTGTATTATACAGTTATTAAACTATTTTCCTAATTGTTAGTTCACATTTATTCCACTTCAAGAATTGTATTCATAGAGCCACTAGGTGGACCAGAATTTGTCTTTCCCTAAGGCTTGAATTCTGAAATTATTTTATCTCAGACAAGTTTTATCTTTTATGGAAGTATTCTCTGTGTTTCAGCAAATATTTCCCTGGTGTCTTCCACTTCTTGGTTCACGTTAAAATTTCACTGCCCTTCCCCATTGACCATGTGACTTGCTTTGGTCAGTGAAGTATGAAAAAAATATTGCATGTCACTTATGAGTAGAAACTTTATGAACAGTGATTGATTTGCTACACTGTCTCATTTTGTTTTCCACAGCAACAAGAAACATCCCAGACAGTAGCTGCTCTGTCAGCTTGGGTCTAAAAGAGAAAACAATGTGAAATAGAATCCTAGCCAATTCACCATCAATATATAGCACGAGTGGGAAAATGGAAAAAATGTTAACGTTTTAACTAAGATGTTCCAATTAATTACTATTTCAACATAAGTTATCATTGTGATTGATATATGCTTTCATCTCACCAATGAGCTCATTCCCACTTAACTTCCTCTTCAGCTTTTTGGCTACATATCTTTCTCCATTGAGTCTGGAACCTGCAACTGATGTTTAAACTCTGTTTCTTAAGTGATAATTTATTTACCCAACAGTTATTAACTTGGTGTGGATAATGGGCAAAACATCTCATGTGACACAGTCAAGCAAGGATACAAACAAAACCTAAATGTTACTCTTTTAAATGTATGAAGAATAAGTATGAAACATATAAGAACTATAAAAGAGTGATTTGCCTTTGCCAAGGAGATCAGAGAATATTTTCTGGAAAAATTAAAGATGGATTTGAGAAATTAATGAATAATAAGTATTAACAAAAGAAAAGGGAAGAAAGAACATTAGAACAGAGTTAACAGTGAATGTGAGAGACTCAAAGGCCAGTGTAACTACAGGACAAGAAAAACAGCTGAGCATGATACAAAATGAGGTTAGGGGAAATCCAGTTTATAGAGCCTTAGAGTCCCTGATAAGGAGTTTTAGTTTCATTTCAGAAGAATGAAAAACTCCTGCAGGATTATAAACTGGGAGGAAACACAAATATTGATGGATCTGAAATTTCAAAGATTCACTCTGGCTCCATCAAAGAAAAGAGATTATAATTCAGCAAAAGTGTGAGTAGTCCTGTCAAGAGCTACTAGATTAACCCAGGTGAGATATGAGAAAGGTTTGCATCAGGTGTATAGTGTAGACTTAAAGAGCAGAAAATGAATTTGATGGGTATTAGAGAGGTAGACTTAGTGATAGGCTATTCATGGGAGTGAAGGACTAACCAAAATAGTTTTGGTTAATTTCCAGGTTTGTAAATTGCATAAGTGAATACATTGTATGGCACTTCATTGAAGTAGGGAACACTGAAGGATCACCTTAGAAAAGAAAGATAATGAGCTCACAGGAATATCACACATTTCTAAATTTATATAATTATTTTTAAATATGTAAGATATTCTCCAATTAGATGTGAAATCTTTATGTTTGGCATTATATCACTTATTTATTTACCCTAAAATACATAGTAGTTTGATACATTCCTTGGTAGTTTGCTATAATGTGAAAGGGAGAAACAAGAACATAAAGGAATGAATGCTGCCAAACTTTTAAATCAAATGAGTAGCAAATACTTTAAAACTTGCATAAGGGAATAGAGCTAGGCAGGAACACTTTACCTGGATGAGATCATTAGCGTTTAGCATTGGGTAAAGAATAAAGAAATAACTGGAGGGAAATCTAAACTTGCCACTATCATTTTTGCATGCTCTTTCTGCTAAACTGATGTTTGCCATTCAAATTAATAATGTTCATAATTATTATAACAATTTCTTGATATATTTGTTCTGATCATCATGGGAGGAAAACAATCACTATTTAGTCACCTGAGCCACACTGTGCCCTGGCTCTTGAGTTGAAAGTTTACACTCAACCAAGAGTTCTATTTGTTGCTGGTGGTGGTGGTGGGTTGTTTGTTGGGGTTTTTAAAAGAAATCATTATTAATCATGTGATGTCTCCCTTAAAACACTTATTTTAGCTGCTGTTTTTCTCCTATTTGATAAAATATCATGCATTTCATTGAAACATATGGCAATAGAATACTTGAGTCTAAACATGGGCATCTGACAGATCTTGTTCCTTGCTGAGAAATAATTATTTCAATATAGTTTGACAATATGGCTTTTTCCTCAGATATTCTATGCTTCATTTTTCCCCTGAAGTAAGCATGCTGTTAAGAAAATTATTCACACAGGATCCTTTACTCAATCTACAGCCATAATAATCAACATTCTTTCTCCTAAATCCTTCCCAGATTTCCCTCTAGTGACAATAAGGATACACTGCATCTATAGATTTAATATGGTTGTTTTAAATTTTAAATGTTTAAAATTTTAAATGTTTAATGGGTAAGTTAACCTTATCCATTTTTTATGTGCCAATGTTTTTGATTGTAGAGTGATTTTGATATAGATTTTTTTTTGTTAGCTTTCCTTGAGATTTCTATCAAATGACATGCCATGTGTTTCCTAAAAATGGGTTTAATAATATTTTCATTGTACTTCTATTCAATCAAGAAAACTACATTTAAAAATTTAATTCAGCTTTAATTTTCTAATTGACCAGGAAACGATTTATTAAAATATGTCCCTTGTTCACATACCATAAATGACATACAAAAATCAAAGTTCTCTTGATTCTTCTGAATTTTTCCTTATGCAGCCTTGGGTCTCACATATAATCCTGATACATGTGTTTTGCTTTCCTTGTGCTTTAATTAATGTATCCTTTTTATCAATATATAATGCTTTACTCACTTTGAATAAATACAGAGGCATTCCTAAATTTATGCCCAAACCTCAATTTATCAGATCTCAATATTCACCTCTACTGCATCTAATCCATATAATAGGTCTGGTAGAAAACATCCACTTTTCCTAATGTATTGAAACCCTATTCTATCCTATCACATTTGTCTGCCTTCCTTATTAGAGTGTTTACTCCACTACTGCAAAGGTCTTAAGTATAATAGAACAGTGAATATGGTAGGTGTTCAATGAACAACTGTGAAACAGAACTGACCTATACAGGAGGTATCTGCAAGTTCCTTATGATGAGGAAAATGGGCCAAAAATAAATTAAATATTTATGTATTTTTAATGTAAATGGAATATGGGTTATGGGAGCAAAGAAACAAGTGGATTGTATTATCTGTCATCCATCATCATTTAGTATCTCCATTATGACTACTCAAAACATTTAATGTTATAAAAGAATACAGAGGTATTTCTAAGATATGGTCAAAGGTAACCGTTTATTCTCTTAGTGGTATTTTGGATAAAGACATGTTCTTAATTTTAATGAGGACTCTTTACAGATATTTTCATTATGGTTAATGTGGTTTTTGTTCTGTTTAAGAAATCTTTCCTATGTCAAAATCATAAACAAGACCCCTGTTTTCTTCTAAAACATTTACCTTTACAATTAGCTCTGTAATATATCCAAAATTACATTTTCTATTATTTGGGAAATCATGTAAAGGTGGATGTTTTCCTATATAGACATCTAGTTTAACCAGCATCATTTAATGAAAATATCATCCATTCTCTACCATACTGCAAGGTCACCATTGTAATAACAGGTAAACAAATAAGTATTAGGTAATATACAAATATGGAAGAGCTGATTGCATTTCTGATTAGTTTAATTGAAGAAAAAATTTTAAAGTCTTATAAAAGCAACTAGATTATAAGAGAAGGACTAGTAAAAGATGAGTCCAAATAGATAAAATCGAGAAACATGGACACACATTTTTTCCTTCTCTAGAAATTGCTTCCCCTCATGGCTTTTGTTAAAAGAGTGAAATGTGTATCATCATTATTCTTGGATTCTAAGGCATAATTTATTACATTTATTATTTCTGAAATTGGGATTCACCATACAGTCATTGGCATCTTATAAGTAAATAGTATTTTTTTTTCTTTCTTAGAGGTACCTGAAATAGTGCTGAAGCTTAAAAATTTAACAGTTGTTATATATTTGATGACATATAGTATATGATTCTATCTCCCTGGCCAGAGATTAGTAACTTGTACACCTGACCTAAGACCATTCAGAAACCAGAGATGGTCTCTCTCTGGAATCTGTGCTAATACACACTAGACATTAGTAATGTTGGTGGCTTGTAATATTGTAATTGCAATATTAGGTAGTCTCAGGGATCAGTCTCAGGGCATGAACACAAAGTCATTTGAGAGAATGCGAGAGAAAACTAGAAGGGTTGAGGAAACAGATCATGAGTCATATAAAGGAATAGAGTGTGGCTTTTCCTTTTCTTCCTAGAGGCTACCTGACTCCAGTTCTCACTATGCATGCATGTATTTCCGTGCTTATATTTACAATATTGCCTGCTATACATAGAAAACAACTTTATATTTGATTTAGTTTAATTATTATTAAATTTTTTTTCTTTTAATTATTATAAAGTACATTGACTTTTATTTAAAGCTCAGTCTCACTTGTACTTAAAGAAACGTGAATGAAATCAATGAGATATCATTTTTCATATACCAAGCAAAGATTTGAAAGAATGGTGTTAAATATGTGTGGTTCATTGTCTGTCAATTATACTCAAAAAGATGTAAAAAATAAAATGACAAAAACTGGTGTTTGGGATTGCTGCAAAATGAAAAATCTCTAGCACATCCAGAGTGTATAAGAATGTTTTTGGTTTATTGAGCTACAAGTGACCATTAAAATTGTATTATATTTAAATTGTACAATGTGATGATTTGATAAACATTGTGAAAGGATTTCCACATAGGGTTAAATAACCATCTATCCATCACCTCACATATTTATTCTTTTTTTTTTTGGTGAGCACATAAGAGCTACTCTCTTGGCAAATTTCAGTTATATAATATTGTACATCAACTATAGCTATCATGCTGTTCATTAGATCCTCAGACCTTATTCTTCTTATAACTGAAAGTTTGTACCCTTTTATCAACCTGTCTCTATTTCTCTTACCCCCAACAACTACAACCACCATTCTACTCTGTTTCTAACAGTTCAACTTTTAAAAAAAAAAATTTTAGATTCCATATATAAGTAATATCATACAGTATTTGTCTATCTCTGTCAGGCTTATTTCATTTAGCATAATGTTTTCCAGTTTCTTCCATGTTGTTGCAAATAGTGGGATTTCCTTCTCTTTTAAGGCTGAAAAATATTTCACTATACGTATATATGTATGTATGTATATATATTCCATTGGTTATATATTCAGATGTAAGATTGCTAGATTATATGGTATAGTTCTATTTTAAATTTCTTCCATAGTAAATGTGTCAATTTACATTCCTACCAAAAGTGCATAATGGTTCCTTTTTCCACATCCTCACCAGCACTTGATATTTCTTGTCTTTTGGATAATAATCATCCTAACAGGTGTGAGGAGGTGATATTGCATTGTAGTTTTGATTTGTATTTCCCTTATGATTAGTGATTCAGTTCCTTTGCCCATTTTTAATTGGGTTATATTTCATTTATTTACTATTGGGTTGTATGTGTTCTTTGTATATTTTGAATATTAACTCCTTCTCACATATATGTTTTGCAAACATTTTCTGCCATTCCATAGGTTGCCTTTTTGTTCTCTTGATGGCTTCCTTTGCGATGCAGAAGCTTTTTGGTTTAATATAGTTCCACTTGTTTATTTTTGCTTTTGTTATCTTTGCTTTTGATATCAAATCCTTCCCAAAAATTATTGCCAAGACCAATGTCAAAGAAATTACCACCTATGTCTTCTACGAGAAGTTTTACAAATAACCCAAATGAAAAATGGGGAAAGGACCTGAACAGACATTTTCCCAAAGAAGATATATAAATGGCCAACATGTCCATGAAAAGGTAATCGGCATCACTAATCATGAGGGAAATGCAGTATTAACCACCCCCCACCACATACACACATATGGGGTTTGAAAAATGGGGAAAGGACCTGAACAGACATTTTCCCAAAGAAGATATATAAATGGCCAACATGTCCATGAAAAGGTAATCGGCATCACTAATCATGAGGGAAATGCCGTATTAACCACCCCCCACCACATACACACATATGGGGTTTGAGGCATAAAAATTTGTATTTTTTATAAAGCATTACAGGTTATTTGTATAGTGACGGTTTGGGAAACATTGGAATATATCAATAACTTTCCACATTTCAAGAACCAGAATAATCTTGTGAAACTTCTTTTTTAAGAAGAATCTCAGAGGCCACATCCCAAAGATTTTGACTTTATAGGTCTGATGTGAAGCCTAGATGCCTTTTTTGTTTTTGTTTTTTAAGAGCACTGTACTCTCATGTGTATTTGGGCTTGCAAACTACCAGAGTTAAAGCTTGTAGGAAAGACAATTGCAGCAGAACTCTGAACTTGGAAGTACAGTGTTCAGAAACAGTGGCCTCCATCCCTGTGGTAACAGAACACATTTTGGGAAGGAATAATATGGTCAACACAGTTTCTGGAATCCATGAGGCTAAATAGGTACACATTTGGAGGAAGAAAGTTTAGAAAGTTTCTTCTAAGCTTGGTCAGAGATCTGTAGGATTTGTTGTTGTTGTTTGTTTTTTCTCTTAGTCCCCAGGAAATTTCTTGCCCTTAATACTGAGTCAAGAACCTCAGAAAATCAAATAAATTTTCTTAGTGTCTTACTGGGCTCAGAATCCCTCTCCTCAGTCTCTAAGAAAAGCAGTTCTGAAGGGACTCCAAAATTTATCAGAGGTTTGAAAATGCATACCTCTTTCAACCCCATCAATGCACTGCACAGAAAAGTTAATAGAGTCCAAAGATAGAAGGGAAACTTCTATTCCTGGAAATATGAAAGGTTAGACCACATGAAAAAACCACACAGTTTAAAAAAAATCCAAAAATGCTGAACAGGATAAGACAAAATTCTTTCTCTTAAAATATTATTTTCCAAAGTCAAAAGTAGAACTGTCATAAATATATAAAATGAACATGCATCAACAATTTATTAACTAACAGACACAGTAAAATGCTAGTGGTTCAAAGAACATTTGAGGAAGAAAGATTTATATATTCAAACAGGAAAGATTTTTTTTTAACATTAGAACAGCATTACTAGCATTACATATAAAATTAATTAAAGTACTCTACGGTAATAAATTATAGCTTTGAGGGTATCTATTTTACTGAACAGAAATTATTTTTATTGCTATCTGAAAAGAATTCTTTTTATTGCTTTTGATTTTCTGTAGGTTAACCTCTACACTTACAGAGTTGTAGAATATTTTAATCAATAATGAATAGAATGCCAAACAGATATATATACCCCTGGAGTGTCAATTCCTGCTAGACAATGCCCAGCACTATAATGAAAAACACTCCACCAGCCCATTTTGCCAATTTCAAAGTTTTCCATATTTTTCTTAACCGTGTTCACCCTTGTAATCATAAATAATTCTCAAAAATTATTATTCACCATAATAAAAAGTAAAATAAAAGGCAGGGTCTTATTATATGTTGGCCTGATTCATTTATATAGGCACAGGAAGGGTTAATTAACATGTATAAATCTCCTTATATTGGTCAGCAAATGTAGAACTATTTGTATTAATCCACTATTAAAGCAGAAAATTAGTGTCTGTCTGGAGTTTTTTTTTTTTTTTGCGGTACACGGGCCGCTCACTGCTGTGGCCTCTCCCGTTGCGGAGCACAGGCTCCGGACGCGCAGGCTCAGCGGCCATGGCTCACGGGCCTAGCCACTCCGCAGCATGTGGGATCTTCCCGGACCGGGGCACGAACCCATGTCCCCTGCATCGGCAGGCTGACTCTCAACCACTGCACCACCAGGGAAGCCCCAGCACTTGATCCTTAATGGTGGACTTATCATTACGATTATGTACGTGGCATTCCCAAATATGACACTCATGGCTTTGGTTACACAATTTATTGTCCAATTATATCCTATTAAAAAGGAGGACATAGTCTAATGTGGGATCTTCCCGGACTGGGGCACGAACCCGTGTCCCTTGCATCAGCAGGCGAACTCTCAACCACTTGCGCCACCAGGTAAGCCCTGAAGCATCAATTATTAATAATTCTTTCACTATTTTTTTGCAGAAAATCTAATTTCTAGCTTGTAGTGCATAGCAGAGTTTTCAGGGAATAATCAGGGGAAAGAAAAAAACCACCAGTTTGATGATAAGATGGTCCAGTTCCAAAGGTCTGTTCTTTTCAATGGTCTTGACCTATTTTCTTAATTAATTAGAGCTAACAAATAGAAAAACAAACAATATATATGGTAACCACAACAAAGAAAAAACATTTAAAACCCTATTTCCTTTCTTCTCTCACTCAACAGAGAATAGAACCCCCTTTCTATTAACAGAGATCACCAAATAGATCACAAAACTCAATTTCTAATCCTTGTGGCCGCTAATAGAGAAAAGGTCAAAAACAAACCGAAACCAGAATACAACTTAACAAAGAACCACAAGAAAACAAAGCCATAAAATCAGAAACTATCAATCTCTCTCAGGAATCACTCAGGAGCCAAGAATTACTGCGATTAACAGCACATGAGGTGTTCTTGTTCTTCTTGGGCAGCATCCTAATTGCCATTGGCTAGTTAGTCATCATGAGCATCTTGGTGGAAAAGCCCCAAAACATTTAAAGTATAATGTTCAAAAATCTAAAAACATGATACTCTAAAACATGTAAAATTACTGCATGTCAAGGATTTATTAAATAATTTATGAACAGGGAACCAGAAAATTGGCAAAGCTGGTTCAAAGGCATTTGTGAGCAAAGTTTCAATAGAAACTTTTTTATAAATGGCAGATTAAGATTGCCAAATAAGATACAAAACCGTAAATGTTTTCGAGAGGCAATAAAGGGTAACCTTTGAGATTTATCTTTTTAACAGGACAACAATCATTTACACTGATTGTAAATGGTTTACAATTGGTCTCAGACAAGAGTGATTTGCACTGTAATAAGTCTTCCACAAGTTAACCTCTACCCTTAGAAAGTTGTAAAATATCCTAATCAATAGTAAATAAAAAGTCAAATAAACTCCACGTCCCTATAAAATCAGACATCCTCAGCACCACGCTCATCAAGCATTCAGTAAACCCTTTTGACTATTTCCAAGTTTTTGATATTTTTTCTCAATATTTCAAATACATATTTACACTCCCACAGGATTAGTGTCCACCTCCTCCTCCTCAAAAAAAAAAAGACAGATGGTGTATTAATTTGCTAGTGCTGCAGTAACAAAAGACTGGGTGGCTTAAACTGCAAAGATCTATTTTCTCACATTTCTGGAGGGGGGAAGTTCAAAATCTAGGTGCCAGCAGGTTTGGTTTTTTCCTGAAACCTCTCTCCTTGGCTTACAGATGGCCATTTTCTCCTGTGTACTCACATGGTCTTTTCCTTTTGTGCACACAACTCTAGTGTCTCTTCCTCTTCTCATAATAAGGACAACAGTCCAACTGGATAAGGACTCCACCCTTATGATGTCATTTAATCCCAATTATTTCCTTAAAGGCTCTATCTCTAAATATAGTCACTTTGAGTGTTAGGGCTTTAATATATGAATTTCAAAGGGAAATTCAGTCATTAACAGATGGAGTTAAAAGCAATAAGGCACAACTGAAGCTTTATCTGATTTGTTGTCATTTGACTGGCACATTATCAAAGAGGTTTGCATTTTAATTTCCCTGAGAAAGGATTCAGGTCATGAGTCCAAACAAGATGTAAAGTTGTAACTGAGAATGCTACAGATAACTAATGCACTCAATATTTTTACTGTAAGAAAAAAAACCAACTAAAAAACAAATTGCTGGTGACAGAAAGAGACAAGCAAAGTCTGTTTGAGAATAGGTTCTGTGTTTAAAAAAAAAAAAAATCCACTCAAAGACTAACACTTTCTCAAGGGTTTCAGATTTAGATTTCTACCACCAGGGTAGCTCAGAAAAGCTCTAGTAAACTTGTATAAAGTGATCCCAGTTTGGGAACATCATTGGAATATAAGGTCAAAACAAATACAAATTCTCACTGGATTTGTTTCTTAAACTAGATATATCATTAAGCACATAAACATAAACTTACATCCATGAATTATAAAACACAATAGCAAACAACTGGTAACAAAACAAACAAAAAAAAACAAGAAAATTCTGCAAGATTTCCAAAGAATATAATTATCAGATGTAGACTATAATGAAAGCACGTTTAACACATTTAAGAAGGAAGTACTCAAAAAAGTTAAAAGGAAATAAGATGCTACTTATAAAAAATCCTCAACATAAAAAGATACATAAATGAATGAACTCCTAGAAATAAGAGTATAATACTGAAATTAGAAATGCATTAGATGGTTAAGAAGTATTATAGATAGGGCTTAAGGACAATTAATAATTTTAAGAGAGATCTGAATAAATTAGTTCTCTGAAGCCTAGAGAATAAAAACAGCAAGATGCAAAATTATTAAGTAGACGTAAAGGAATCTGGAGGAGAGACTACAACTAATATTCATTCCACTAGAGTTCTGGAGAAAAAGAATAAGCAGAAATATTTGAAGATATAATGACTAAGAATTCTCTAGAATTATTGAAAGAGATATACTTATATTCAAATCTGATAAGCACAATGAATCTCAAACAAAATACACAAAAATATATCCAGGCATAGACACATGATTCTAAAACAGGATAACACCAAAGACAACTAAATGAAAGCAGCTGGGGTGAACAGACAGCTTACTTATGAAGCAATTATAATTAGACTGTCAGTAGGCTTTCACAATGTAAGAGTATACGCCAGAATACCAAGATATAATATCATCAAAGTTGAGGGGAAATGACTGCCAACCTCAATTTCTGTATCCTAGAAAAACTTTTATTCAAGCATGGGCTACAGTAAGACTGTTTCTGCAAATGTGCCTCAAGAACATAATACTTAGAAACCTTATTCTTTGAAATGAAACAGGATATTTTATAATACAAAACAACATTACTGAGAAAACTTACTCTTTAAAACCTTAAGATTAAGGAAACTTTGCTCTTTGAAAACATACCAGGGACTAGAAGACCAGAATAAGCCAGCTTTGAACTGGAAAAGAATAAAATAGTGAAATGATTGAAGCAGCCATAATTCTGTATAGCAGCCAAGGAACATCTTTCCTTGCTTCTGTTAGAAATAATCATATCTGCTCTAACTGCTTGAGCGCTGTTCAAGGAAACTCCATCCTAATGCAGGAGTCCTTTACCTGGAACATTTCATAAATTCAGCTCTGTCACTAACAATTAGTGATCCTTTTGTCCTACCAACACTCACTGTATCAAATTAAATATGTATCCAAATAAATAAAACCAAGCATTGATAATACTAACAGATCTAGTAGGGTTGTTCCATAAAACTTTCTGTGTGATGAAAATATTCTATATTTGCACAGTCCAATACAGTAACTGCTAGCCACATGTCTCTATGTTGAGTCCTTGTCACTCCCTAATGTGAAAGGGTAGCAGAATTTTAAAGTTTCTTTAATTTTAATTTAAAAATTTTTTTAAATCAAGACACTTGATTTTAAATCTAATTCTAAACTGAGAGCCACTGTTAATTATTTTCAATGCCTAGATAGGAAAGACAAAAGTAAACAGAATAATTTAAAATAGTCTTAAACATATATAATACATGGCTGTGAAATGTATATCAATTAGTTCACATATATTAGGAACGTTGGATTAAAGTTTAAAAAACAAAAAAGATGGAAAAGGCAGGTAGGGAAGACACCAAGGGTGACCTATATTCTCAAACTGAAAATTCTATAGGATATCAGAATTGTTTAGAAAAGCTATGATGTTTTGACAAAATCTTATTGAAGTCTTTACTTGAAATTAGACCAGGCCATAATCCAGTTCCATAAGAAAAGAAAAGATAAATCCATTGTAGACTTCGGAGAGAAATTTTCAACACCTTTACACATGATTCAGAGTTCCTGACTCTGATGTGACACTAACTCTCTTCTTACTTTGTGTGAATTGCCTTAACCAGACCATTAGAGGATTTGATATATCAGCAAAGACTACAAAGGGAGGAGCCCATTGCTGGATACATAACACTTTGCTAAAAATGTTGAATAAGTCTTAAAACAGTAGTAGAATAAGACCCAGAATAAACGAACGGCTTTACAGGTTAAACAAGTATATGCTCCCATCCAGGTGAAAGCTGTCAATGGAGAAACCCTTTTAATAAAGACACCTGTAGATGTTGTAAGGGGAAAAGAAATTGAAAAAATAACACACTGCATTAGCCAAGAAAATAAAGGTTAAAAAAAAAGGAGGGGGGGCAGTGAACAATGAAAGTCTCCAGTGAAAAAAGAATCAAGTACTTAATCTTTCCATTTAACTCTTAAACTCACAAGAAGAAATACCACCGGTGGGGTGCACCACGCGGGCCTACAATCCTGTGCTTGCCCAGCTTCAAGACCAAAGAAAGAGCCCGGAGTCAGCAACAGAGACATCGATGGTTTAATGGATAGAGGAGCTTACCCGTCTGAAGCAAGGTCCTGGAGAGACACCCCACCTTGTGCAGCGGTATGCGGGCAGGACATGGCGTCAGTCTTTACTGGTAGGTGGGGGGAGATTGCCAGTTATAGGGGGAATTACGTAAGGTTGGCTCACTACTTACCAGTGAAACCAGCAGAAGTGCACGCCCCTCACAGCCCCTTTGATAAGAACAATCCCTAGCTGGGGCCTGGGGCAGTCATGTGAGCAGGGTATAGGTGAAGCAGTCACTGGTCTAGCTAGGGGTGTACAGAGAGCAAGAGAACAACCATCTTGAATGGCCGGACCATACAACCACAAAATATTAAAGAATAATTTTGAAAAATTTTAACTAAAATTTATTTTACAATGTTTACTTTAAGTTCTTGAACCATCTCATAATTTTCCCCAAAATTCCCATGCAGCAGATAACTTGCTACATGGAAGTGGTAAGTTGTCTGCTACATGGGATAACATAGCAGATAACTTGGCAATAATCTATATAACTATAATCTTGGCAATCCCTAGGTTTCATCCTATAACTCTCACGCTTAATTTTTAAAAAAGGATTGTTCCTCCTTTGTGATATCCACCAACTTAGCAGAGAGGGTATGCTAGAATTAACTTGCACTGTCTTATGGGAGCTGACTGTGCTCACTTCTCCCCCAGTCTGAATCCAGTGACATCATGTTGCTAAAATGAAATTGAGTAGTATTGCATTATAGAAATCAGAACTTTTTTTAATGTAAGCTAGTTGTTAAACATAAATCACTATGCAAATAAAATGCCAGATTATGTAGTTTCCTGAAGGCATCTTCCTGTTAATTCTCTCTTTTTGTCTTAACATATAAACCATCAACAAACCATAATAAATGTAGAATTTCCACAAAGGTCTTTAAAGTCTGATTGTATCATGAGCAGTTCTAGAACAGAGGATAGGCAGGAATGAGTTTTTCCCTCTTCTAATAATGAAAAGATAACAGCAGTTTTTTTTAAGTTTTATAATGTTATACACAAAGGTGTTTGGGACAAAGTAACTGAATTTCTTTTTTTTTAATTGCCTAGTAAACGTTTTGTATATTCAACATGCAACAAATTCTGCATGGTTGAAGAGATCATCAAAGTTAAAAACCAAGTTTGTGTTAGGTCTCTACTTGTTAAAATGCAGCTGTTATTGCCCATTTATTCATAATCCAGTCATAGGTAATTTGGACATTGATTACCAGTATCCTTGGGTCCAAATCTAACCTAAATTGAAGATCTCCAGGAGGTACTAGAGTATTAATAATGTATACTTAATATGTGTAGAATTTGTGGGATTGTTATCAAAGCTCTCAGCAAGGCCCTGATTAACCCATTCAAAACTAGACTCAATCTATGCATTATCCTCTGAAACTAGAAGTAAAACTAAACCTAGTACTTAAGAGCCTAATAGAAAAAACACTAATCATACCTTGTCCTGGTCCTTGTAACAAACGAATCCTCCCAGTCAAGAAAACAAATGGACAAGAATGTAGATTTATTCATAACTTCAGGACCACACACAAAAATAATAATTCCCTTCCTTCTATACTTCTAAACGCAAGTACTATTTTATCTTCTGTACCCTTGGGGCGATATCTTTAATAATCACTAATTTGTGACTATAAAAGTTCAGCTTTCCTTAATGTCCTTGTAGATGGAGGTTGTCAATACCCAGGTACCTTTCCCAGGAAAATCAACGACGTGCCTGGACAACAGCAACAATTTACCTCAGAATTTTACTGAGGCACCCTCCTAATTGTCACAAGCCCTTAAATAGGACTTAGGAGCCTCAAAACTCCTTATAATGCTTCTCCTTTCCAATACATTGAATCCAATTACTTTTTGCATTGTTATAAAATGAGATCAGCTCTAAAACAAATTCCATCTACTTGCTGATTTGGCCCAGTTTGAAAAAAAAAAATCCAAAGTTAATTTTCCATAACAAAGTGCCTAAGACTTTATTTATCCCAATGACATAAATCCCTCACTTTTGACAGCCTATAAGCCGTTCAAAAATTTCTCGTATCAGTTACTAAGAAAAAATTAAAAGTATTCCTCTATCTCCCTGTCTACCGCCATGAAAGGATATCCAAAATTTCTGAAATTATCACACTGCTATATGACTTAAGCCCCTGGTAAGCAAATCACTTCCTTGGAACCAAAATGTGAGCAGTCACTGTGGACAGCAATCACCGTCCAGTAACCACTCACACTTACTATCATAAACTTTGTTACCTATTTATACATGAGAAATACGGACAACTGATATTTTGATTAAATGCCAAAGGCATGATCAGAGATTATGAGTTAATTAGTCATTCTCTTCACCGAAGGCCAATTTTCCCCACTTTCTATCAAGGCAATAACAGCTGCATTTTAACTAGTGGAGACCTAATACGAACTTTTAGTTCAATGACCTCTTAAACTGTGCAAACTTGGCTGCACTTTGAATACACAAAAAGTTTACTAGGGAAGTAGGCCTACCACTTATCAAACTCTATTACGTTTACCCAAAAACATTTTCACGTAACGTTAAAAAAAACCCCTAAAAATCTGCTGTTGTCCTTTCATTACTAGAAGAGGGAGAAAATCATTCCTGCCTAGCTTCTGTTCTAGAATTGTCCATAACACAGTCAGACTTTTAAAGTCTGATTTCCTTGTGGAAATCCCACATTTATTATTGTTTGTTGATGGTTTATATTTTAAGACAAAAATAGAGAATTAACAGGCTGCAACCACCTTTACAGATCTTAACTTCCTTGGTAGAGTAATACCCTTTGCTAGAAGCAAAATCAACTTGGAAGATAATACTCATTGCACTTACCAGAGCCTGCCAATTAGCAAGAGATAAATGAGTTAATACGTATAATGATAACATGTCCATGATTTTGGAAGACTTAAAAAGGTTGAGTGTTCTTGACCTCAACAGGCACTTCAGTTTAAAAAGTTAAAGAGATTAAAGAACTCTTAATGTTTTCTGAGGATTTGACGATAATGGTACAAACGATACAAAAAGAGATGACAAAGAGGCTAAAGTACCCTAAATGATAATTATGCCATACAGATAGATTTTACTAAGATCCTTGAATCTATAATAGCACTCAAAGACGAAATCTTTGGAAATGTGCAAAGACATGATTATGGAATGACAGTGATTGGCTCCAGAAACAGAAAAAAGAAAAAAATTTGCGGAAAAATCTGATTGCAAATCATGAGAAGATGACATCAAATGGAAATTTATAAAAATAAAGTTGTATGAAATTATCCATTACAGCAAGGAAAAATTGGTATGTACTTAATATTTGAGAGGAGAATTTTTAAAATTGTTGAGTTTCTGGTGCATGGTTTACTTGTCACCAATATAGTCCTGCTAAAAGTAACAATATTGGATATGGACAAGATCCCAAGCTTCAGGATTCCTGATCATCTCCAAACAAACTTAATACTCTACTCCCATCTCCATAATGGATTTTAAAAATGAATCACTCACTGCTTGCTTATTCACAGAATTGTCTAAAGCTCTGCCTTGCCAGAGAGTTACAGCTCTGAAGGTTAAACAGGAAGAGAAATATTTGATTTGGTGTTCCCAGTCTGGAGAATTTCAACCCACCCAGTGATGAGGATGCACATTTTGTTGATACTCTCATTAAATAGCTTTGAAAACTTTGCAGCTTACTCAGAAACTTCACTATCATATCACCTCTAACCTTTGGGAAAGGTGCAAAAAACAAACAGACCACTAAAACTAAAATTAGTGAAGTTCTCTTAAGACACTTGAACTTCCATTACTTAGGTTATGCTACTGGTTTTAAGGATAGGATTGACCCCCGCTGGTGTTCATCAACTCTCTCTTTGTTGAAATAGTTAGTCAAAACCATATAACTACTAATTTCACTTCCTTCTTAGATATTGCCTGTTGCGAATAGATGTGACAAATATTGCAAAGGGCTTATCTAAAATAAAGCCAGTCTTATCACCCAAGGTACAAACTATGAACAAACAGCTTTTCCTCAATATCCTCCTAACGAACACTTTTAAGCTGTAAAACCCAAGAAGTAAATTCTGCTCTTCTGGAAGAGATGTCAGGAAAAGACAGCCTTCAAACTTTAACCAAAAAAAAACAATTTAAGGTATTATTCACAGATGGCGCATCAATAAAATTTCAAATGGTCAAACCTTGGATCCACATCTTTTTAAGAGACACAATTATCACATTTCATTTCTTTGCCACACTTTTATCTTTTATTTGTGGCAAATTTTGGAAGTAAAATCCAAATAATTGTAAATAAAGTTATAGGAGAAATAGCTGTCCATGGGAATGTTGACATTGTTTCCTTTTGAGAGATTCTAGAAATACATCTAGAGGAATTTAGTGAACATAAACTTATTAAAATAAACAAGGAAAATGGTTGTGAATGAAGAGGCCATAGAGGAAGTGACATCAGCAAGAATATTTGTGTTAAAAAATTGTTATAGATGTTTCACACACTGAAAGCACAAAGGATAAATGTTGGAAGCTGACTGAAACTTAGAAGTATGACAATTTCAAAGACAGTAAAGATGCTCAACCTGTATCATAAGCCATATGATGAGAAGAAGGCAAATGCTGTTCCAAACTCGTTTTTGCAAAGAAATAAAGCACTTTAATTACCAATGTTTCTGATATTTTATTACAGGGTACTAAATAAGTATTAGTTTTACTAGCTATTTTTCATTTCTGTATACATTTGTCACTGGCAGTAAGAAAGATTTTAATATTTTGACAATGTTTTGAAGATCTTGGAAAATTGTAACTTTCCATTGATATTCTAAGTTCCCTTGTCTCAGTTTCAGTCTGTAGAGTCATTATTATGGTCCCACACTATCATGCAAAGAAAAGACTGCAAGTATGCATACATATACGCATGTATACATATATAATATATGTGCATGTATCACATATATGCATGCCATATATATAAGTATATATACAATATACATAAAAGTTTTAAAATATCATAGGAAACATCAAGTTCAGAATAACAGATGCATGCAAGTTAGTTTATGTGCACAGAAACAGTAATTTGCATTGAGGAGAGAAACATATATCTTCTATTGCATTTTTCATTTATTTTTCTTATTTATATTTATTTTTGGCTGCATTGGGTCTTCATTGCTGCATGCAGGCTTTCTCTAGTTGTGGTAAGCGGGGGCTACTCTTCATTGCGGTGTGAGGGCTTCTCATTGCAGTGGCTTCTCTTGTTGTGGAGCATGGGCTCTAGAGCACAGGCTCGGTAGTTGTGGCGCACGGGCTTAGTTGCTCCGCGGCATGTGGGATCTTCCCAGACCAGGACTCGAACCTGTGTCCCCTGCATTGGCAGGCGGATTCTTAACCACTGCACCACCAGGGAAGTCCCTATTTTTCTTTTACTAGGTTGTGATTACACACCTGTTCATTATACTATTCTTTATGAACTTTTGGATGTCTGAACTACTTTGTAATTTTTGTTAAGAAAATAAAATTAATATAAAGAAGTAGAGTTATCTTCTTTTAGCCATTTTACTCCCTACATACAAACCATTAATAGAAGGACCTAATTACTTTGTTCTACATTTTCAATGGTGGTCTCAGCTCAAAATCACTAATAATAAGTGCTTCTTACACAAAATCTGTAAATATATTTCTGTAAGTAAAAAAGTGTGCTAGTTTGATGTCATGAATTGAATCCTACTTAGTTCATGAACATTATTTAGCACCTGAAAAATAATAGTGTTTAAAATAAAGAAGCAAAATAAAAAGATAAAAGAAATAGGGAAACTTAGTATTACGAGGATTTTTTAATTTCTCGGGCTATAATAAAGAACACACCAGTGGCATTATCACAACACCACAGACTAATTAAAAATTGAACCAATCTACACTGTTAACTCTAAAACTCTAGGGTCATGTTTGGTCAAAGGCAGAGGAAAAACCACATCAGTGGGAAAACGTTTTCAGTTATCTGAATGTATTATGGATTTGGCTTTGGAAAGAGTACATCAGAAATTGTAAAATATATATTTTTTGATTATGTGATGTTCTTGGTTAGGACAAAACTGAGAAAGAAAAATTCAAGGAAGACAGTCGAATCTAATAAAAAGGCAATTCATACACATGGTGGAGAAGAACAAGAACCCACCTAACAAGCTGTTAAAAAATCAGGTCATCCCATCATTAAAGTTACAGACAACTTCTAGAGAGATAAACACAGAGTATGAGAGTGACGTGCAAATCACAGGACAGTGACATGGAACAGCAGAACAAGTACTGACAGGAATAAAAAGGAGCTAATAAAAAAGCTTTTTAGTTTTCTTGTCACTATGGTAAAGTTTGCTCAAATCTTAAGAGAAATTCCAAATCTAGCAAAGGAAAAGTATTCAGGAGGGATTACTAAGTAGTGGATATATCCATTTTTGGGGGGGGGCCCGGAATAGTAGCTTCAATAGCACAAAAAGCAACAGCTGAGATTCAGAACTATCAAAAGACTCTTCACCTTGGTAACTATATGATGGGATGGGAAAATCTGTCTGGGTGTCAGGGCTTAGGGAAGGATTTCTGAGGAGTAGATGGAGAGAGAAGACGTGATGGCAAGAAAGACAAGTCAGATGCAGAAGGTTTGGGGATCCTTTTAGGGCTAAAAATATATGAAGAGAAAATTAGGTATGACAATCATAGAGTAAATGCTATTTTATATATATACTATGACATATATGCAAGTACTATACTATATATATGCATATACCGTATGTGTATACTATATATATCTTGTCTTAAATATATTTGCCACTGTTAGAGAAAATATAGACTGAGCTTCTAAGCGTGTCTAGAATTCAACCCTGCAATTGGGATGCCCAGAGCAAGTGACTTACCCAAAATAAATTTACATAATAAATATACTGAGTAGATAACAAAAAAAGAAAGGGCCCTCCAGAAAAGTCTAAGGCTTGGAGATCCCATCTTTTTTTTTAAAGTTGAGATATAATTGTTAAAATCAAATATAAAATGGTGACTTGTCTTGAAAAGTCCCTGAGCAGATAAAACCAATCAAGCCATACAAGTGAAACTTAATTTCGATTTTTCTGCAGAACAAATGAAATTCAACTTGGGCTGCTTCTTGTATATACCTCTGAAAATCACAAACAAAACATAAACTGTTCCCCAAAATTGACATGAAATAACCACTTTTAACCAATCCTCTATCACTAGGGAGAGCTCTAATGTTTAAGCAATCACTTTAAATTATCAACAGCCTGTGTGTTCTCACTATGCAAGCTGTCTTATAAACAATATACCTCTAAGCATCATTCCACTGTCAGTTTAAGAGCTCCCAGTTTGCAAACTGTTTTTATGTGTACAATAAATTCCTACTATTACTGTTGGGTAATCCAGTGGTTTTACTTCTACTATTTCTGAATTTTTGACTTTACTGACATATATCATTGCGTAAGTTTAAAGTGAAAAATGTGTTGGTTTGATACATTTATATATTGCACATGATTACCATTATAGCTTTAGCTAACACGTCTATCATGTCACATAATTATTATTTATTTTCTGGTGACAACAGTTAAGATCTAGTCTCTTAGCAATTTTGAAATATATATACAAGCATATCTGAGAAGTATTGCGGGGGTTTGGTTCCAGACCACTGAAAAGAAGCTGACAGAGCAAAAAAGCTAGTCACACGAATGTTTTGTTTTTCCAGTGCATATGAAAATTAGGTTTGGGGTGATGTCAGCAACATGGCAGAGTGAAAAGCTACCTTTCTCTCTCCCCTTCATTCTACAACCAGTAAAGCATCCACAGCTCAACAAAGATGCCTCTGCCCAACACAAGAGTATGCTGGAGAATTCCACACCTCCGTACAGCGGGAGGTGAGAGGTGGAACCTAGGGAACAGTAGAGTCAGTACCAGTAATCCTGGCCTGCTGACAGCAGCAGCTAAGACCGCAGCTTCAGAGACTCCAGCAGCAGAGGAGGCAGTGCACACAACTCCAGCCCCTGACCACAGTGGTCCTCGTGGCTACAGGTAACTGGGCAGCAGTGGCAGTGGGGCCTGGGACGCCATGCACCGTCTGCTGAAGCACCCACCACCCCAGCGCCAGGTCCTCCATCCGCAGTGGTAGAAGCGCGTGAACCTTATAACATTGTAGAGGCACCTGCACGACCGACCCCGGTTCCACACACACCCCTCGTGCCCCTCCCTGAGTCTATGACTCAGGGGATCCTGGACACAAGGGAAGATCTCACAATCCCAGTGACAACAGGAGCTCTGGCAGAAGCAAGGCAACCATGACCCTGGAGGCACAAGAAGTGACAAGGAAGACACAGAACTATACCTCTTACAGAGGCAGGGAGGCCGGAAAGTGCCAACTCTCAAATAGAACCAGAGGCAGCGCAAGTAAAAGAAATGAAAAACTTGTGTTAGAGTGCCACCTACCAGAGAACAAAAGAAAGGACTCTAACTATTAACCTGTCATTTAACTTCAAATGTGCCAGCAGAGGAATAATTGATCAAGTCATCTGCAAACAATGACAGTTTTATTTCTTCTTTTCTGATTTGGATTCCTTTTATTTTTTTTATCTGATTGCTGTGGCTAAAACTTCCAAAACTATGTTGAATAAGAGTGGTGAGAGTGGGCAACCTTGTCTTGTTCCTGATCTTAGTGGAAATGGTTTGTTTTTCCCCATTGAGAACGATGTTGGCTGTGGGTTTTTCATATATGGCCTTTATTATGTTGAGGTAACTTCCCTCTGTGCCCATTTTCTAGAGGGTTTTTATCAGAAATGGGTGTTGAATTTTGTCAAAAGCTTTTTCTGCATCTATTGAGATGATCGTATGGTTTTTCTCCTTCAATTTGTTCATGTGGTGCATCACATTGATTGATTTGCAAGCATCATGGAGATCCACAGCAGCACTGTACCATAAAAAGGAAATGACAGTTCTCCAGAAACCAAACTTAAAGTGATGGAATAGTGTGGCCTAACAGATAAAGGACTCAAAATAGCTGTCATGAAAAAACTCAGAAAGGCAAGTTAATGAACTCAGGAATAAAATTAATGAATAGAAGGAATACTTTACCAAAGAGATTGGAACTCTTTAAAAGAACCCAACTGAAATTCTGGAGCTGAAGAACTCAGGAAACAAGATGAAGAATGCATAAGAAAGCATCAGAAATAGAGCAGACCATGAGGAAGAGAGAATTAGCAAGCTCAAAGATAGAAAGCTAGAAATGAAACAAGAGAGACAAAAGATATTTTAAAAATGAGGAAATTCTATGAGAGCTTTTTGACTCAAGAAGGACATCATTAGGGTAATGGGTATTGCAGAAAAAGAAGAGAGGGAGAAGGGAACAGAGAGATTATTTAAAGAATTATAGTCAAGAAATTCCCAAACCTGGGGAAGAAACTGGATATATAAGTCCATGAAGCTAAGAGACCACCTAATTACCTCAACACAAAAAACTTTCTCCAAGATACATAATATTAAAACTGCCAAGAGTCAATGACAAGGAAAGAATTTTAAGGGTCTCCAGGGAAAAAAAGGATGATAACCTACAAAGGAATCCCAATTAATCTATCAACAGATTTCTCAGAAGAAACCCTATGGGCCAGGAGGGAGTGGAATGGCATTCTCAAAATACTGAAAGGTAAAAACTGTCATCCAAGAATACTCTTTCCAGCAAAGTTGTCATTCAGATATGCAGGAGAAGTAAAGAATTTCCCAAACAAAAGCTGAGGGAGTTCATCAAAACTGGAACTGCTTTGAGAGGTATTCTTCTACCAGAGACAAATCAGCAAAAATACACAAAACTTTAAGCAAGATTATAAGCAGACATAATCAGAAAATTTCAATTATTTATCAGAATAGGTTTTTAAACATTTTATTAAAGCATAACGATTAAAGGGAGAAAATAAAAGAAAGCAGAAAAATAACAATAGCTATTTCAGTTTGGTAACAAACTCAAAACATAAAAAGAAATAATTTGAGACAATAGAAGAATAAAAAGGGCAAAGAAAAAGGATGGAACTCACATAAGTAACTTAAGATGCTATCAGCAGAAAAAGAGATATTTTATCTATGGGACTTTTTATACAATCCTCAGAGTAATATCAAAACATAAACATAGAGCAGAAACATGAAACAAAAACAGAAGAAACTGAAAAAAATATCACAGAAAATCACTGAACCAAGTGAGACAGAAACACAAGGAAAAAGAAACAATGGATATAAAGCAACAAGAAAACAAAAGGTAAAATGGCAGTACTAAGTTCTCATCTCTCAATAATCACCCTAAAAATAAATGGACTGGATTCACCAATCAAAAGACACAGAGTAGCTGGATGGATTAAAAATCAAGACCCAACTATATGCTCTCTCCAGGAGACACACCTCAGCTCTAAAGACAAACATAAGCTAAAGTGGAGAAATGGAAGATGACAGTCCAATTTCCAAAAGGGAAGTGTGGCAATTTCTTAAAACAAGACAACAATGAATTTTGCCACATCGATTGACTCTTCCTTTCAAGAATGATTCCTCTGTGGCATGCAATGCTGTTTGATAGCAATTTACCCACACTAGAAATTCTTTTCAAAATTGGAGTCAGTCCTCTCTGACCCTGCCACTGCTTTACCAACTAAGTTGATGACACATTCTAAATCCTGTATTGTCATTTCCACAATCTTCACAGCATCATTACCAGGAGTAGATTTTATTTCAAGAAACAACTTTCTCTGCTCATCCACAAGAAGCAACTCTTCATCCATGAAATTTTTATCATGAAATTGCAGCAATTCAGTCTCATTTAGACTCCACTTCTAATTCTAGTGTTCTTGCTATTTCCACCACATCTGCAGTGACTTCCTCCACTCAAGTCTTGACCCACTCAAAGTCATCTATAAGGTTCAGGTAAACTTCTTCCAAATTTCTGTTAATGTTTATATTCTGACCTCTTCCAATGCATCACAGAGGTTCTTAATGGCATTGAGAATGGTGAATCCTCTCCAGAAGGTTTTCATTTACTTTGCCCAGATCCAACAGAGAATTCACAGTCCACGATAGCTATAGCCTTACAAAATGTATTTCTTAAATAATAAGGCTTGAAAGTCAAAATGACTCTTTGATCTGCAGAATGGCTGCAGAATGGATGTTATGTTAGCAAGCATTAGAACAACATTCAACTCCTTGTACGTCTCCATCAGAGATTTTGGGTGAGCAGGTGCATTGTCTGTGAGCAGTAATATTTTGAAAGGAATCTTTTTTTCTTATTGGTAGTTCTCAAAAACAGGTTTAAAATATTCAGGAAACCATGTTGTAAACAGATGTTCTGTCCTCCAGGCTTTGTTTTCCCACTTATAGAGCAAAGGCAGAGTAGATTGAGCATAATTCTTAAGGGGCCTAGGATTTGGGGAATGGTAAATGAGCATCTCCTTCAACTTAAAGTCACCAGCTGCATTCACCCCTAACAAGAGTCAGCCTGTCCTTTGAAGCTTTGAAACCAGTCATTCTAACTATGAAAGTTCTAGATGGCATCTTTTACCAGCATAAAGCTGCTTCATATACACTGAAAATGTGTTGTTTAGTGAAGCCACCTTCACTAATCATCTCAGCTGGATCTTCTGGATAACTTGCTACAGTTTATACATCAGCACTTGCTGCTTCCCCTTGCACTTTTACGGTACGGAGATGGATTCTTTCCTTAAACCTCATGAACCAACCTCTGCTAGCTTCAAACTTTTCTTCTGCAGCTTCTTCACCTCTCTCAGCCTTCTCAGACTTGAAGGGAATTAGTGTGTTGCACTAAGTAACCTCTAAGAGTAAGGCTTTTGGCTTAAGGCTCTTCTATCCATGAAAACTTTCTCCATAACAGCAATAAGGCTGTTCAACTTTCTTATCATTTGTGTGTTGACTAAAGTTCCACTATGAATTTTCTTCAAGAACCTTTCCTTTGCATTCTCAACTTGGCTAACTGGTGCAAGAAGCCTAGTTTTCAGCCTATCTCAGCTTTCAACATGCCTTCCTCACTAAGCTTAGTCATTTCTAGATTTCGATTTAAAGTGAGAGGCATGGTACTTTTCCTTTCACTTGAACACTTAGAGGCTATTATAAGGTTTTTAACTGGCCTAATTTCAATATTGTTTTGTTTCAGGGAATAGGGAGGCCTGAGGAGAGAAAGAAAGAGAGGGGAACTTCAGGTTGGTAGAGCAGTCAGAAAACAAACAACATTTATTAAGTTCACTGTCTAAAATGGGCGTCGTTCGTGGTGCCCCCAAACAATTACAGGAGTAACATCAAAGCTCACTGATCACAGATCATCATAACAAATATAATAATAATGAAAATGTCTGAAATACTGGGGGACTTACCAAAATGTGACACAGAGACACAAAGTGAGAAAATGCTGTTGGAAAAATGGTGTCAATAGACTTGCTCTAGTAAGGGTTGCCACAGACCTTGACTTTGTAAAAATCACAATATCTGCAAAGCACAGTAAAAACAAGATATGCTTGTAATAAAGTATTGTTGCCTGTAATCACAAGGCTGTGCATTAGACCTCCTGAACTTATTATTTATCCACTAGTTGCAAGTTTATAATTAAAAAAAATATTACAGGGTAAGATTGTTTCATATTTGCCTTTAAGGAGAAGACTTAAATTGTGTGTGGGTGTTTTGTTGCCCAAGGTATGGCAATTTCAGAGAGATAATGATCCTCTTGACAGGGAATTTCTTCCCTAATGAGCTTAAAGATACATAGAGTAGACTGAGGCTGGGACATTTCATTTTTGCTCTTTTCTCTCTCTTTCTCTTTGTCATATATCTTATAAATTTTATTCTCTTTTCTCCATTTCTCCATATGGATGTTTACTCCAGTCTTTTTAACAGCAATTTGGTCTAGAATATAATTAATGCATTTAATTTTGAGAGCATCTCTTTTGTTAGTGAAATACAGCTATAAAAGACAATTGATGAAATGATTGTGCAGTTCCTATGTTTGGTTTGAGAACTTGGTTCTGATTTCTGAATTTGGTGAAAATAGTTGTTTACATTATTTTGTGTGCTCTTTGTTTTCTGAAAAATTTTATATAAAGGACACATGAGATAGAGGTACCCCAGTTAAAAAGTGCTTAAATTATGGTTCTAGGAAAAATACTGCAGACTACCTCTGATGATGAAGAAACCTATTCTGAAAAAAATGCTCCTGAATAAGCCACCTTTGTCTGGAATAGAGAAGAAAAAGAAAGTCGGGAAATGCAGATCGTGATTTTATTTTTTAATATTAAGTCCTCTGTGTGATGAAAGGTGAGGTTAATTTTATCATTTCTGAGGGGATACAGAATTTGTTAATGGAAGGATATTTGCAGTGATCAAATTTGTCCTATCCTATAAAATCTGAGAATTTTATATCACTGGGATTTTATTATTTAGATTATATTGATATTAATTATATACTTTATCATGTAAATTTTTTCTAGTTAGTTGGGTGGAACCATTCATCTGAACAGTATACAAGATGGAAAATGGACTAAGAAGTGATTTTTAGCTGAGTGTGTTTTGTGTCCTTAGATAAGAGATTTTCCCAGAGGAAACTGAGGGGTTGATTTGAGGCTAAGAGGGTAAAAATATATGAATAGCAGTAAACATAATCTATGGATAGATTGACTATGCTGCTATCCATATGGATGACCCTGTACTCCATGCCAAGATGGACACAGAGCTGAGCACTTATTCAGTGTGCCCAGTGGTTTCAATGGATCTAAAGGACTACAAGCCATGTATACTTTACTGTATATGTTAGAAAAGAGGTGATGGAGTTTCTAGCATTAGGTATGTTTGTTTTCTATAGTCCGGGCCACCCTCTCTGTTGTCCATGGACTTTTTTAAAAGTCCTTTTCATCCAGCTTCACAAGCTCCAACTTATTTTTCAGAAAATGAGCTGATCCTCTCTAGTTTCTGCATCCATATTTACATACCAACTTCTTCACCGAGAGCCATTTAATTACTAGTATCTAACCTTCCAGGCAGAAGGTGTTAATAAAAAATTTTTAAAAAATCTTTCACAAGTATTAGAAAAGCAGATCTGTAATTATTGTGGTAAATGGGACTTTCTTTGCTTATTTTCCTCTGTGAGTAAAACAGCGTAGTCCCTTCCTTGAAAAAAAACAGTGATGTCCTTCTGCACACCTGCTTGTCTTTTGAATCACTTCTTTTTTAAATCCAGAAGAATAAAAGGCTAAACTCATAAGGCAAGCTCAAGTTAACCTTCTTTTCACTGTGCAGTTCCCCCTCTGATGGGGATGGAATTCAAAGGGATATTTATTGTGCCCAAGTAACAAAAAAATGGGCAGTAAACTTTGTCCATAGACCATGGTTAGTCTTAAGCAGAACCTCTGTTGATATATTTTTTTCAAACACTGCAGTTCACATGCCGTTACATACAAGCTTTTTAATGGGTGCCCATGTGCCCAGCATCACCTGCCAGGACTGTGCATCATCACAAAGCTGGGCTTCTTGGCCCCAGCATCCCTCACCCAGATGTGATAGATGCTCTGGCCACACGTGCGGGAGAGAAACTGGAAGGGACCGAGGAGCAACATGAATGTGGTATAAGCTTGGGGCAGAGTTAAATCCCTCTACTCAACAGAGCCCAGGAAGAGCCATGAGTGAAGGAAGAAGATAATTATTACTGGTAGGGAAGGGAGAGGGAGCTAGAGAGAACAGATATGCTGAATGAAGATTTAAGAAGTCGCATATTCTGTGGGCTGTGACATAAACCTCCATATATATTCCATTATAAAATCTTAACTAGAGCCTAAAAGAAGAAGTCACAAATAGCTAGATGCTGTTAGAATGTGGTTGGAAATTCTGGAAAAAAATTGTAAGAATCAAAGGTCGGTGTATTTTTTATCACTCATACGGAACAGAATCAGGCCATTAGAATACAGTTCTGGCAGACCTCTAGGTTAAATACCACACTAGAGTTCCAGTAGAGAGCTGGTAGCGTGCATTATTTTAACAGCAAATTTTTGATTTCCAAGAATTCAACCAAAAGCAGGTTTTATTTTATCTTATTAACTATTGGGCTTTGCACAGTGAACCCAGTGTCACATAAATAAGTAAAATACAGGACAGCTTTAATGTTGCATGCTTCCCTTCTCTGACCTTGTGAAGGGAAAAATGATAGTACTCCAGCCCAAATGGCAGAAAGAATTTTAGCATCTCACGTCCACAAGCAAGGGTGGCCCACATGCTGAGGATAGGGAAGAGAGTTGGGCTTAATATTGAAAGCCTATAGATCTCCCAGGATCTGAAACTTGCCCCACCTATTCAAAGGAAGAACAATAATTCTACCCAAAATTTGTATTAAAACAAAAAAGATCTCATGGCAAAAACTAGATGAATTTCCTGTTATCTAAAGCAACCATATAAAGATGATCAACGGATGTAACTTTCAATAGCTTGGCTAAGTATTGTCTAGATATTCACTGAGCAGACATGATTCAGAAGCCATGATGCTTCCTTGTAAAATTCAGCTTTCTATTTAAAATGTATTGCTAAAAGCCAATTGGGTTCTTACATTTCAAATATGGCAACTGTACGTAATTCAAACTTCTACAGTATAAACAAGTTGCAAACACTTGTTTTATCCTGAAGTCCTAAAGCCTTAAGACAACATAGTAGACAATTTAGTGACAACATAAAATACCTCACTACTTAGCAGCAAATAAAAGAAGAGCCTGGATTCTCGAGTTTTTCCAAGAAAAATCCAGCACATTCAAAATCTGGGACTTTTCACCTGATTAAATATTTGTAACAAGCACTTGAGAATTGAGATCACCCCATCCATCTTAACTATGAAGACTGAGAGTTGAGACCAATTGCCAACATTTCTTAAATATCTGCTACAAAAAAATCTTGCCCAAGATGATAAGCCTGGAATAAATGACATAAGTATTTACTTCAGGACTGTCTATAAAAACAATTTTTGGGGCAAAGAGTTTACTTATTTGGGCAAACAGTTTATTTTCATGGCAATTGATTGGTAACTTGGGCAAAAAGCTTGCTTTTCAAAGAAATGTTTTACTCGTCAAAATTTACTTCGAGGTCCTCACCAGTACTCAAGTCTTATATCATGAACTTTACCCAATTCTAATCAGTTCCCCATATTTAATAATATGCCTTAAACCACTTACTGCCAGACTCCAAAACCAAAAAATATGCTACTAATCTCCATCTTTTATTTTATACACTACTGAGACTCTATCAAGCTGGTGTTCTTCCTTGCTGTACTAGGTTTAATAACCTCACCTTTGCTTGAACAACAGGTAAATTCCAGTGGTTTTATTTTGGGGAAGACGGGGAGCAGGCAGCTGACACACTAAATTATAATAATACTATATCCAATTTATTTGAAAAACAACCAGTAACGCTGTTAGTGTATGCAGAGAGAAATGAAAATGATGAATACATTGTTTCATTCACTAACAATGCCTTTTCTGTTTCGTTCTGATTTATTAAAAATATTCCTCCTGAGGTTCATGGTAACCAATAAAGCTTAATTTTATTTATTTTTAATTTGACTATTTTCTGTAATTCTAAAAAAGCAAATGCCCATGTTTCTGCATTTAACCTTATTTTTAGTATATGAAAACCAAACTAATATTGATATATTAAATATATTAATAACAAAGGTGAATTTTAAAACTTAAGTTCAATAACTTTAAAGCAGATCAAAAAAGAGCACCCAGTGGACTTAATTTGTAAAAGGAAGGATTTAGGCTGGAAAAAAAATCAACAATTTTCTGATTCAGAAGAACAAAGTATAAAGAGTTGCTGCAGAATCTCCCTTTCTAGCAATACCAGTTATCCTGGATGTTCTGAATGTACTAACGAGCTTTCCTGAGGGGTGAAAAATATTCTCTAAGGTTTTTCAAATTTAGAATTTCTATTGTTTGCAATAAAACTTAATTTTCATGTAAGGAATTCTACAATTCCTTGGACAAAACATGCATACTTGGAAAACGAAGTCATATATTTCACAACATTGAAACTCATGTTTCTTTCTGAAATAATTTTCCCCAAATGAACCAGATTTTTGTATTTCTTTTATAAATGTAAAATTATTTTTACTTTTCTTTTTCATTAATTCAAAATAAAAGCAAAGAAGGAAGGTGTCTTAGTTGGCTCAGGTTACTATAACAGAATACCATAGACTGGATGCTTAAACAATAGACACTGATTTCTCACAGTTCTGGAGGATGAGAAGTTCAAGGCCTAGGTGCTGGCAGATTTCAGTTTCCGGTGAGAGACCTCTTCCTGGCTTGAGGAGAGCTGCCTTCTTGCTATGTCCTAAAATGGGGGGAGGGAGGGAGGAAGAGAGAGGGCAAGAGAGAAAGAGAGAGAGAGAGAGAGAGAGAGAGAGAAGGAGAGAGAGAGAGGGAGAGACAGTGCTCTGGTTTCTCTTCCTCTCCTTACAATAATCCCATCATGGGAGCCAAATCCTCACGACCTCATCAGAGTCTAATTACTTCCCAAGGTCTCTACCTCCAAAACCATGACATTGGGGATTAGGGCTTCAACATATGACTTGTGGAGGAGGGCACAAATATTCAGTCTGTAGTAGATAGGTTACCTGGGTATCATTTCAACAACTTTCAGGAACTGCTGCTTTTATAATTGTAACCATGATTACACATCACTTCAGGATATTTGGTCCATAGATCACACCCTCATCCTTATCTTTGTCTCTACATCTTCAATGTTTCCTCCTCTAAAGATCTTGTCTCAGTGTGAGATAATGTTTGTTGTTTTATCGTCTTACAAAAGATATGTTCTTTTCTAACTGCTGTCTAAATGATATTTTCTTTTTAGACCAAATTTTAAAGTGTAAGTTCACTGCAAAACTACATTATAATCTTCTCTAACGTAAAGACCTCAACATTTTTTTTTTTTGGTATTTCCAGTACCTAAAAAAATACCAAGCCTTTAGAAAATATTGAATATACACAGTAAATATTGAATACATAACATAAATATACAGTGAATAAATGAGTGAATAAATGGAGAGATGTCTCATTCTTTTTTAACTTCTTAATGCAAGTTTTACCTACAATACTATCTATCTACTGAATCTGATCTCATCTAGTTTACAAATTACTTCAAAAAAAAAAAAAAGAGTTTAAGAAAATAGGTTCTGGAGTACCCCAAACAATGAGTCATTGAAGAAATCAAAGAGTAAATTAAAAAAAAAAAATCTGGAGACAAGTGGAAATGGAAACACAACAATTCAAAATCTATGGAGCACAGCAGAAGCAGTTCTAAGAGGGAAGTTTATAGTGATACAAGCCTATCTCAGAAAACTAGAAAAATCTCCAATAAACAACATATCCTTACACCTAAAGTAACTAGAAAAAGAAGAACAAACAAGATCAGAGCAAAAATACCTAAAATAGAGACACACACACACACACACACACACACACACACACACACACATACACAGAAAATATCAATGAAAGTAAGAGCTGTTTTTTTAAAAAGATAAATAAAATTGATGAAACTTTAGCCAGAGTCATTAAAAAAAAGGGGGGGGGGACAAATAAATAAAATGAAAATGGAGAAGTTACGATCAACACCACAGAAATACAAAGGATCATAAGCCATTACTATGGACAATTATATGCCAATAAAATGGACAAGCTACAAGAAATGAAGAAATTCCTAGAAATGTACAATCTCTCAAGACTGAATCAGGAAGAAATAGAAAATATGAACAGACCCATAACCTGTAATAAAAGAGAATCAGTAATTTAAAAAAAACAGACTCCCAGAGAGGAGATCAAAATGGCAGAGTAGGAGGATGCTGAGCTGACAACCCCCAATGAACACATCAGAAATACATCTACCTGTGGAGCAATTCTGACTGAAAACAAACTGGAAGCTGGCCGACTCTTCTACAACCAAGGCTATAAGGAAAGATACACATAGTCAGGTAGGAAGGGAAGAGAACTGATTAGGTCTGGACCCGCACCCCTAAAAGGAAATACAGAAGAGGAGGGGAATTATACAGGCTCTGATATCTTCCCTGGACAGTTAGCAGTTTGAGCCACACATTAACAAGTGTTGACAAGGATGTGGAGAAAAGGGAACCCTCATCCACTGTTGGTGGGAAAGTAAATTGGTACAACCACTGTATGGAGTTACTCAAAAATTAAAAGTAGAGCTGCCATAGCAATTCAGCAATTCCACTCCTGGCTATTTATTCCAAGAAAATGAAAACACTAATTTGAATATATATAGGTACCCTTAAGTTCATTGCAACATTATTTACAATATCCAAGATATGGAAGCAACCTAAGAGCCCATCCACAGATGAATGGATAAAGAAGATGTGGTACATATACACAATGGAATATTACTTAGCCAAAAATAAGAATGAAATCTTTACATCTGCAACAACCTTGGTGGACCTAGAGTGTATTATGCTAAGTGAAATAAGTCAGACAGAGAAAGACAAATACCATATGATTTCACTTGTATGTGGAATCTAAAAAACAAATAAATAAGCATAACAAAACAGAAACAGAATCACAGATACAGAGAACAAACAGGTGGTTGCCAGAGGGAAGGAGAGTGAGGAGATGAGAGAAATAGGTGAGGGAGATTAAGAGGTATAAACGTTCAGTAGCAAAATCAGCAAGTCATGGGTATGAAATGTCCAGCATGGGGAATATAGTCAATAATAATGCAAAATCTTTGTTTGTCGACAGATGGTAGTTAGATTTCAAAGAAAAAATAATAATAAAAGAAAGAAAATAGGTTCTGGAGTCAACCTACCTAGCTTAGGTATTCTATCACCTAAGAGCTGCCTGACTTTGAGCAACTTTCATATATGGTCTGAGCCTTAGTTTCCTGACACTTGGAGTTAATTGGGAGATTTAAAGGATAAAATGCAAGTAACAATAATAATAATAATAGATAAAAGCATTTGCAAGGTAGAAATGGTAGTTGCTTCATAGAAAGTTCTATAGTGTCTTTTTCAATAATGGATAACTTGAGATCTCTGTCATTACAACTCCTTGTAAGATTTGATATTATTGACCACTTCTAATTTCTTTTTTTTTTTTTTGATGTTGGGGGTAGGAGTTTATTAATTAATTTATTTATTTTTGCTGTGTTGGGTCTTTGTTTCTGTGCGAGGGCTTTCTCTAGTTGTGGCAAGCAGGGGCCACTCTTCATCGCAGTTCACAGGCCTCTCACTATCGCGGCCTCTCTTGTTGCAGAGCACAGGCTCCAGATGCACAGGCTCAGTAGTTGTGGCTTACGGGCCTAGTTGCTCCGTGGCATGTGGGATCCTCGGTCCCACTTGAACCCGTATCCCCTGCACTAGCAGGCAGATTCTCAACCACTGCACCACCAGGGAAGCCCCGACCACTTCTAATTTCTGAAACCCTTTTCTCCAGTGTCTATAGTGACAATCCTTAATTCACAGGTAATGCCTAGGTTTCCTTTGCAGGCTTCTAATATTGTCTGCTTAAATACCAGAAAGATAATTTTCTATCCTCAGAGTTCACCCTTTTCACTTCTTTTGGATGATTACAACCACACTCTGTACTTTTAATTATCATTGAAATGCTGATAGGTCAATAAACTTAAAACAAAACAAAACAAAACAAAATACCTTTTCTCCTTCAACAGCCAAAACCATGAATTAAATGACATGGTAACCTTTTCCACTTAGATGTTCCACATATATTTATCTTCAAAGAAAACAAAATCACCATTTCTCTTATATCTGTACTTCCTATTTTCCTTAACTGGAAAAATAATTGTCTTCTCTTATGTGGCAGGGTTTTTTTGTTTTGTTTTGTTTTTTTCTCTTTGATTTATGCCACATATTTCGGAGAGATACATAGAAGTCCTCTTGTCTACCTTTAATCTTCCTTCTGGTAAATTGTGCCACAAATCCCTGGCTTATTAACACACTTTCTTCCCCTTTGTCTCTGATATACAATGAGTCTGCTAAGTGAGAATCATTATAATTTTCTTAAACAATTTTTGTTCCCTCTTTTCCAGTTTCTGTTTCCATACAGAGGGTGCTACTTCATGTCTTACCAATTTTATCTTACTGCATCTTTATAACAGGTCTTGGAATGAGTACTGTGCTTCCTCTAAATATATCTTTTTTTTTTTTAGGTTGATTTGGCTATCTAGGTCGTTCAAATTTTCATGTAGATATTAGAACAGCTTGTTAATTTCTTCCCAAAGGAAAGCTTACTGAGATTTTTATTGAAATTGAATTTAATTTATAGAACAACTTAGAAACCATTGACATCTTAACAATATCGAGAATTAAGATCCATGACCAAGATATATATTTCCATTTTTCAAAAGTCTTCTTTATTTTTGTAATCAATGTTATAGTTTTCAGAGTCGAGATCTCAAGTATCTTCTGCCAGATTTATTTCTAAGTACAACACATTGGATGTTATTGTCATTGACATTATTTTATTGTGACTTGTGATTTTTTGATCCTAATATTTAGATATACAATTAATTTTTGTATAGTGAAGTTTTATCCAGACACCTTGCTAAATTCACTTTACAGTTATAGAAGCTTTTTACTTTTTCTTAGGACTTCCTACATAGGTGACAATGATGTCTAAAAATAGAGTTTTTACTTCCTTTTCAATCTGTTTGCCTGTAAATTCTTTATCTCACCTTATAGCACTGTCAGCAGCTCCAATACAATGTTTACAATATATTGTGAGAGGATCTTCCTTGCCTTGTTCTAAAATGGAGGGAAAACTATTCAGTCTTTTACTATTAAGAATGATGTTAGTTTAAGTTTATCATAAACAGCTTTATTGGGTTTAGGAAGTTTCCATATATTTCTAGTTTTACTGAGAGTTTTTATCATGTATGGATGTTGAATTTTGTCAAAGGTTTTTTCTGCATACCTTGAGATGGTCACAGGTGTTTTGTTTGTTTGTAAATATAGTGAAATATATTGATCGAGTTTAAATGTAATTTATAAGTTACTCTTATATAACTGGGATAAATCAAGTTGGTCATGATGTATTATTCTTTTTATATATTCAGATATAATTCACTAAAATCTTAAGTAATACTTATCTCTGTTAATGAGGAATATGGGTCTATGGTTTCTGGTTTTCTTATCGGTGAAATGCTGGTCTCATAAAATGAGTTAGGAAGTGTTCCTTTACCTTCAATTTTCCTTTAATTTTCCTGAGGGTTTTGTGTAGAATTGGTATTATCTCTTTCTTTAGTGTGTCATAGAACTCACCAGTGAAGACATCTGAACCTGGAGTATTCTGTGTGAATAGGTATTTAACAAAAAATTAAGTTTCTTTAGTAGATAGTGGGCTATTCAGGTTATTTTTTTTTCCTTCAGTGAGCACTGATAGTTTGAAAATTGTCAGAGAATATTTTCTATTTCATCTGCGTTTTCAAAATAATGGACATAAAGTTGTTGACTCTCTTGTTAATCTTCTAATTTCTACATCTGTGGTCATCTTTCTCATTCCTGATATTGGTAATTTGTTTGTTTTTTTATTCATTCTGGTTAGAGGTTTATCAGTTTCATTGATCCTCTCAAGTGTCCAGATTCTGCTTTTATCCATGTAATTTTTAAAATTATTTTTCTGTTCTCTACTTTGATTTCTGATTTTTATCTCTATTATTATATTAATCTCTATTATTAAAACTCAAACTTTTAGGGGAAAAAAAACAACATACAAAACATAGGATCTAAGGCTTGTTGAAGAGTTCTTAGACCTGACACACCACAAGTATGATCCTCAGAAGAAAAAAATTGATAAATTGAACTCATTGAAATTAAATATTTTTCTCCTGAGAATTCCCTGTTAAGAAGATGAAGAGTCAAATTAAAGAGTAAGAAGGGATATTTTAAACCACAGATCTTACAAAAGACTTTTATTTATAATACTTAAAGAACTCGCAAAATTCAATAGTTAAAAAAAAAAGAATCCAATTAGAAAATGGACTAGATATATGGAACAGATACCAGACAATATACAGATGGAAAATAAACACATTAAAAGATGTTCAACAGCACTAGCCATCAGAAAATTCAAATAAAAACCATGATGAAATATTTCTACACACACCTTAGAACATGTAAATTTTTTTTAAAAGACAATAGAAAATGCTGGTGAGGATTCAAAGAATCTGGGTCACTCACACACATTTACTGGTAAGAATGCAAAATGATACATCCAGTCTGGAAAAAGGTTTGCCAGTTTCTTTAAAAACAAGAAAACAAAATCAAAACCAGTGTACACTTAACCTATGCCCCATCAATTGCAGTCCTGTTTATTTTCCTGCAGAAATAAAAACTTTTGTCCACATAAACCCTATATATAATTGTTTGTAGCATTGTGGCGCAACCATACCATAGAATACTACTCAACAGTATCATAATGAACTATCGATACATGTGGCAACTTAGATGGCTATCAAGAGAAATATGCTAGTAAGAGAAAAAAGCCAGTATCGAGATCATATACTATATGATTTCAATTATATAGTATTTTTGAAATGATAAAATTGTAGGAATGAAAACAGATTAGTGATTGGCAAGAGTGAGGCATGGTGAAGGGCAAGAAATTGATGTGGCGATAAAGGGACAGCACAAGAGAGATCTCTGTCGTGACAGAATAGTCCTATATCTCGATTGTGGTTGTGGCTGCATAATTTTACACATGTGATAAAATGACATATACACACACATTGTACCAAAATCACTTTCTAGGTCTTGATATTGTGCTAGCATTACATAAGATGTAGCCATTCTGAGAAACTGGGTGAAGAGTACTGGGGATCTTTACTATCTTTGTAACTTGGTGTGAATTTATGATTACTTCAAAATAAAAATTTTAAAAATTAAAAAGTTGATGAACTTTAAAGAGATTTAAATAATATGGATTACATGGAAGCATGAAGAAACTCTTGGGGTGGCGTATATGTTCATCATGTTGATTGTGGTGTTGGTTTCATAGGTGCATAGACATATCAAACCTGAACTAAAAAAATGTACACTTAAAATATGTGTTTATTGTACATATATTCAATAAAGCTATATTTTTGTCTTATTAAAATAATAACTAGTATGCTCAAAGTAGATTAAGCATATTCTCTGAGATTTATGCTACTATCACATCTATACTGAAGTTTAGAAAGTTTTCATAGTTATCCAAGGTCATAGGTTTGGCATATAAAGGGCCTGGAATCTTAAAAGTCTGACTCCAATTTCTATTTTTTGAACAAATGAAGTTCTCCTCCTTCATCACTTCTTACCTGCATTACAGTAAAATTCTCCTTATCTCCTTATTCCATATTGTGGTCCTTTCAAATCAATTCTGAGAGATTTACCACAAGGTTCTCTAAAACATACATCTCATATTATTACTTTTTTTTTTCCAGTCTCTTTGGTAACTTCCATAACATTCCAGTTAAAAATCCTTAGAATGCCATAAAAACATCAAAAACATTCTCTAACTCCTTTCTAGTTTAGCACACATGCACACTCAGACACATGTATACAGAATTTAATAATTTGTTCTATAAAATATAGTTGTATCATAATATATATAACTTAACATATATATCCTATATTTTATAACTTATATACTTATAATATGTATATAACTTTTATAAATATATAAAACATACAGGGGCTTCCCTGGTGGCGCAGTGGTTGAGAGTCCGCCTGCCGATGCAGGGGACACGGGTTCGTGCCCCAGTCCGGGAAGATCCCACATGCCGCGGAGCGGCTGGGCCCGTGAGCCATGGCCGCTGAGCCTGCGCGTCCGGAGCCTGTGCTCCACAACGGGAGAGGCCACGGCAGTGAGAGGCCTGCATACGGCAAAAAAACAAAAAACAAAACAAACAAAAAAAACCCAACTATACACAATTTACTCTCTTACAGTAATGAGCAATCAACAAATCTCAGCACTTTTCCCCCTATGACAAGAACTTGCTCTCTTCTATTCGTCTCTTGGCTCTTACTCTTCCTCCTTTTCCATTTCATGCATCATGTCACATTATCCAGCAAACCTCCTTGTGCTTGCAAAGCATCCTTTATCACCATATTCACAAGAAGAATTCTAAACTTTCAATTTACTTTTCTTTCTTTCCATAGCCTCCTAAGCACAGGTATTGTGGCTTTCCTCTCTCCCCTCCCGCCCCCCACTCCTACAGACATCCAGAATGCCTGTAGATATTCACTTAATTTGCTTATGGAGTACCTGCTTTTATCTCATTTACAAATAAAAAGCAAAACAAAGTTCTGTTACTTCTATGGCATCTTCTTACCTATTTCAAAAACAAAAACTGTATAAAATATACATAAACAAGAACCAGTTCAGCCTTAAGAGATAGAGGTAATCTATCCCACAGGTCACTTGGAGTTCCACCCTCTGGGTTTCAATGCTACTCTCAGGGTAAAGAACACAATTGCTCAGCATGACCTGAGGTAAAAAGACCTTTTGTACTTAACTTCATTGACTGCAATCATTGGGCTCCTTGGAAACACAGCATTAGACTAATGACTTTTTTTTCATTTAGTCACTGAATGATTTTCTTCTTTCCTTGGGTTTCTGGTGTTCCCTTTTAGATTTTTGCTATGTATATAACTCTTCAAATATTCCAGGGATTTTCTAAGGGTGATTATGCTAAAGGCCCAAAATACTTAATCAGAGTGATTAAGGGAAATCAATTCATACTTCTTACGCTTTTTTTCTTTTTTCTTAAAATTGAATTAAATTTCAGGGTTCCTTTTGATCATTCATCATTACATGTTAGGGTTTAATCTTTTTCTTATGTGAACAATTTCTTTCATAAATAGTATATCTTCCCTTAACCAGGCTTTACTTTTCCAAATCAACATTCTACAAAAGTAATGTTTTTAATCAGATGCAATATTAAAGATAAGACTAACATTAATTTTTTAAAGATTTTTTAAAGATTTTTCAAGTTACAGAAAAAAGTTTCACGTGGGTTAAAATTCCATTTTAAATAAAATGAATTCCAGAAATGGTGAATCACTTTGTACATATAGAAGTTAAAGTGAAATGCAGATTAGAGCAATCAGAAGCACAATTGCAAGTACAAAATGAAAGGTTTTTTTTTGTTGTTGTTGTTGTTTTCTTTTCCCAGGTTACTGCTATATAAGAGCAAACAAAATACTTAAAAGAATAACTAGGAAACATTTTCATATGATTCATATCATATAAATAATTTTCATATTATAGGAATTCATTGTTTCATATGGTTAGGACTGAAATATTTGCTATAAGCAACAGAGCAAGGTGGTTTAAAAGCAATGGTCCCCATGATCTGTTAATTGCTTTTATCTAGTTTTATCTTTCAATCTTTTGGGCATTATATAGAGAAATAATATAATAAAAAATAGCCTCTGAAGAGGGTTTGGCGTGAAAGAATGTAGTCTGTTTTAGTAAGGATTTATCACACTATCAGCTTACTGAATCTTTGATAAATTTCAGTAGAATGTGTTGAATAATGTTGAAAAAAGACTAAGAATGTTTAATTTATTATTCTAAAGATGTGTTATGTGAGTTATCACATTAAAATTAGAATTCTGAATTTGCTTTCTTTTGCTCTATAGGGTCCTATTAGAAATTGTGCCAACAGTATGAAATGAAGATCATTTCATGTATTCCAAGTTTCGTTTTTTATGTTATTTTGCTTTCAATCTTATGTTACATTGCTTTTACCTTCTAAACTTTCCTGAGATTCTCTTTTGTTTATTTCTCCAATATGCATGATATTAATATTACATTCATGACTTTTTAAAATATTTTAAATAGAATATATAAAACAATATTATGCATATGAAAATGTTTTGCTATTTTTCTAATAAATGTAATTTGCAGATAACTATACTGTAATATAATGGGTTTTTTTAAATTTTATTTTTTTTTTTACAGAGGTTCTTATTAGTCATCAATTTTATACACATCAGTGTATACATGTCAATCCCAATCGTCCAATTCAGCACACCACCATCACCACCCACCGATTTCTCCCCTTGGTGTCCATACGTTTGTTCTCTACATCTGTGTCTCTGTTTCTGCCCTGCAAACCTGTTCACCTGTACCATTTCTCTAGGTTCCACATATATGCATTAATATACGATATTTGTTTTTCTTTCTGACTTACTTCACTCTGTATGACAGTCTCTAGATCCATCCACGTCTCAACAAATGACCCAATTTTGTTCCTTTTTATGGCTGAGTAATATTCCATTGTATATATGTACCACATCTTCTTTATCCATTTGTCTCTCGACAGGCATTTAGGTTGCTTTCATGACCTGGCTATTGTAAATAGTGCTGCAATGAACATTGGGATGCATGTGTCTTTTTGAATTATGGTTTCCTCTGGGTATACGCCCAGTAGTGGGATTGCTGGATCATATGGTAATTCGATTTTTAGTTTTTTAAGGAACCTACGTACTGTTCTCCATAGTGGCTGTATCAATCTACATTCCCACCAACAGTGCAAGAGAGTTCCCTTTTCTCCACACCCTCTCCAGCATTTGTTGTTTGTTCTGATGATGCCCATTCTAACTGGTGTGAGGTGATACCTCATTGTAGTTTTGATTTGCATTTCTCTAATAATTAGTGATGTTGAGAAGCTTTTCGTGCACTTCTTGGCCATCTGTATGTCTTCCTTGGAGAAATGTCTATTTAGGACTTCTGCCCATTTTTGGATTGGGTTTTTTTTTTAATATTGAGCTGCATGAGATGTTTATATATTTTGGAGATTAATCCTTTGTCCGTTGATTCGTTTGTAAATATTTTCTCCCATTCTGAGCACGTCTTTAGTCTTGTTTATGGTTTCCTTTGCTGTGCAAAAGCTTTGAAGTTTCATTAGGTCCCATTTGTTTATTTTTGTTTTTATTTCCATTTCTCCAGGAGGTGGATCAAAAAAGATCATGCTGTGATTTTTGTCAAAGAGTGTTCTTCCTATGTTTTCCTCTAAGGGTTTTATAGTGTCCAGTCTTACATTCAGGTCTGTAATCCATTTTGAGTTTATTTTTGTGTATGGTGTTAGGAAGTGTTCTAATTTCATTCTTTTACATGTAGCTGTCCAGTTTTCCCAGCACCACTTATTGAAGAGACTGTCTTTTCTCCAATGTATATCCTTGCCTCCTTTGTCATAGATTAGTTGACCATAGGTACGTGGGTTTATCTCTGGGTTTTCTATCTTGTTCCATTGATCTATGTTTCTGTTTTTGTGCCAGTACCATATTGTCTTGATTACTGTAGCTTTGTAGTATAGTCTGAAGTCAGGGAGTCTGAATCATCCAGCTCCATTTTATTCCCTCAAGACTGCTTTGGCTATTCAGCGTCTTCTGTGTCTCCATAAAAATCTTAAGATTTTTTGTTCTAGCTCTGTAAAAAATGCTATTGGTAATTTGATAGGGATTGCACTGAATCTGTAGATTACTTTGGGAAATACAGTCATTTTCACAATACTGATTCTTCTAATCCAAGAACATGGTATATCTCTCCATCTGTTGGTATCATCTTTAATTTCTTTCATCAGTGTCTTATAGTTTTCTGCATACAGGTCTTTTGTCTCCCTTGGTAGGTTTATTCCTAGATATTTTATTCTTAATGTTGCAGTGGTAAATGGGAGTGTTTCCTTAATTTCTCTTTCAGATTTTTCATCATTAGTGTATAGGAATGCAAGAGATTTCTGTGCATTAATTTTGTATCCTGCAACTTTACCAAGTTCATTGTTTAGCTCTAGTAGTTCTCTGGTGGTATCTTTAGGATTCTCTGTGTATAGTATCATGTCATGTGCAAACCATGACAGTTTTACTGCTTCTTTTCCAATTTGTATTCCTCTTATTTATTTTTCTTCTCTGATTGCTGTGGCCAGGACTTCCAAAACTATGTTGAATAATAGTGGTGAGAATGGACATCCTTGTCTTGTTCCTGATCTTAGAGGAAATGCTTTAAGTTTTTCACCATTGAGAATGATGTTTGCAGTGGGTTTCTTATATATGGCCTTTATTATGTTGAGATAGGTTCCCTCTATGCCCAGTTTCTGGAGAGTTTTTATCATAAATCGGTGTTGAATTTTGTCAAAAGCTTTTTCTGCACCTATTGAGATGATCATATGGTTTTTCTTCTTCAGTTTGTTAATCTGGTGTATCACATTGATTTATTTGTGTATATTGAAGAATCCTTGCATCCCTGGAATAAATCCCACTTGATCATGGTGTGTGATACTTTTAATGTGTTGTTGGATTCTGTTTGCTAGTATTTGGTTGAGGATTTTTGCATCTATATTCATCAGTTATATTGGCCTGTAATTGTCTTTTTTTGTAGTATCTTTGTCTGGTTTTGGTGTCAGGGTGATGGTGGCCTCGTAGAATGAGTTTGGGAATGTTCCTCCCTCTTCTATATTTTGGAAGAGTTTGAGAAGGATAGGTGTTAGCTCTTCTCTAAATGTTTGATAGAAATCGCCTGTGAAGCCATCTCGTCCTGGGCTTTTGTTTGTTGGAACATTTTTAATCACAGTCTCAATTTCAGTGCTTGTGATTGGTCTGTTCATATTTTCTGTTTCTTCCTGGTTCAGTCTTGGAAGGTTATACCTTTCTAAGAATTTGTCCATTTCTTGCAGGTTGTCCATTTTATTGGCATAGAGTTACGTGTAGTAGTCTCTTAGGATGCTTTGTATTTCTGTGGTTTCTCTTGTAACTTGTTTTTCATTTCTAATTTTATTGATTTGAGTCCTCTCCCTCTTTTTCTTGATGAGTCTGGTTAATGGTTTATCAATGTTGCTTATCTTCTCAGAGAACCAATTTTTAGTTTTATTGGTCTTTACTATTGTTTTCTTTGTTTCTATTTCATTTATTTCTGCTCTGATCTTTATGATTTCCTTCCTTCTGCTAACTATGGGTTTTTTTTGTTCTTCTTTCTCTAGTTCCTTTAGGTGTAAGGTTAGATTGTTTATTTGAGATTTTTCTTGTTTCTTGAGGTAGGCTTGTATAGCTCTAAACTTCCCTCTTAGAACTGCTTTTGCTGCATCCCATAGGTTTTGGATTGTTGTGTTTACATTGTCATTTTTTTCTAGGTATTTTTTGATTTCCTCTTTGATTTATTCAGTGATCTCTCGGTTATTTAGTAATGTATTGTTTAGCCTCCATGTGTTTGTGGTTTTTTTTACGTTTTTTTCCCTGTTATTCATTTCTAATCTCATAGCATTGGGTCAGAAAAGATGCTTGATATGATTTCAGTTTTCTTAAATTTACTGATGCTTGACTTGTGACCCAAGATGTGATCTATTCTGAAGAATGTTCCATGGGCACTTGAGAAGACAGTGTAATCTGCTGTTTTTTGATGGAATGTCATATAAATATCAGTTAAATCTACCTGGTCTATTGTGTCATTTAAAGCTTCTGTTTCCTTATTTATTTTCATTTTGGATCATCAGTCCATTGGTGTAAGTGAGGTGTTAATGTCCCCCACTATTATTGTGTTACTGTCAATTTTCTCTTTTATAGCTGTTAGCAGTTGCCTTATGTAATGAGGTGCTCCTATGTTGGGTGCATATATATTTATAATTGTTATATCTTCTTCTTTGGTTGATCCCTTGATCATTATGTAATGTCCTCCTTCTCTCTTGTAACATTCTTTATTTTAAGGTCTATTTGATCTGATATGAGTATTGCTACTCCAGCTTTCTTTTGATTTCCATTTGCATGGAATATCTTTTTCCATCCCCTCACTTTCAGTCTGTGTCCCTAGGTCTGAAGTGGGTCTCTTGTAGACAGCATAATATGGGTCTTGTTTTTGTATCCATTCATCAAGCCTGTGTCTTTTGTTTGGAGGATTTAATCCATTCACGTTTAAGGTAATTATCGATATGTATGTTCCTATGACCATTTTCTTAATTGCTTTGGGTTTGTTTTTTTAGGTCCTTTTCTTCTCTTGTGTTTCCCACTTAGGGAAGTTCCTTTAGTGTTTGTTGTAGAGCTGCTTTGCTGGTGCTGAATTCTCTTATCTTTTGCTTCTCTGTAAAGCTTTTGATTTCTCCATCGAATCTGAATAAGATCCTTGCCGGGTAGAGTAATCTTGCTTGTAGGTTCTTCCCTTTCATCACTTTAAGTATATCATGCCACTCCCTTCTGGCTTATAGAGTTTCTGCTGCAAAATCAGCTGTTAACCTTATGCGAGTTCCTTTATATGTTATTTGTCCTTTTTCCCTTACTGCTTTCAATAATTTTTCTTTGTCTTTAATTTTTGCCAATTTGATTACTATGTGTCTCGGCATGTTTCTCTTTGGGTTTATCCTGTATGGGACTCTGTGCTTCCTGGACTTGGGTGCCTATTTCCTTTTCCATGTTAGGGAATTTTTCAGGTATAATCTCTTCAAATATTTTCTCGGGTCCTTTCTCTCTCTTCTCCTTCTGGGACCCCTATAATGCGAATGTTGTTGCGTTTAATGTTGTCCCAGAGGTCTCTTAGGCTGTCTTCATTTCTTTTCATTCTTTTGTCTTTATTCTGTTCTGCAGCAGTGAATTCCATCATTCTGTCTTCCAGGTCATTTATCCATTCTTCTGCCTCAGTTATTCTGCTATTGATTCCTTCTAGTGTAGTTTTCATTTTAGTCATTGTATTGTTTATCTCTGTTTATTTGTTCTTTAGTTCTTCGAGATCTTTGTTAAAAATTTCTTGCATCTTCTCAATCTTTGCCTCCATTCTTTTTCCAAGATCATGGATCATCTTCACTATCATTATTCTGAATTCTTTTTCTGGAAGGTTGCCTATCTCCACTTCAGTTAGTTGTTTTTCTGGGGTTTTATCTTGTTCCTTCATCTGGTACATAGCCCTCTGCCATTTCATTTTGTCTATCTTTCTGTGAATGTGATTTTTTTCCCACAGGTTGCAGGATTGTAGTTCTTCTTGCTTCTGCTTTCTGCCTTCTGGTGGATGACGCTATCTAAGAGGCTTGTGCAAGTTTCCCGATGGGAGGGACTGCTGGTGGGTAGAGCTGGCTGTTGCTTTGGTGGGCAGAGCTAAGTAAATCTTTATTCCCCTTGACTGCTGATGGGTGGGGCTGGGTTCCCTCCCTGTTGGTTGTTTGGCCTGAGGCAAACCAACACTGGAGCCTCCCTGGGCTCTTTGGTGGGGCTAATGGCAGACTCTGGGAGGGCTCACACCAAGGAGCTCTTCCCAAAACCTCTGCTGCAAGTTTCCTTGTCCTCAAGGTGAGCCACAGCCACCCCCTGCCTCTGTAGGAGATCCTGTAACACTAGCAGGTAGATCTCGTTCAGTCTCCCCTGGGGTCACTGCTCCTTCCTCTAAGTCCCAATGCACACACTACTTTGTGTGTGCCCTCCAAGAGTGGAGTTTCTGTTTCCCCCAGTCCTGTCAAAGTCCTGCAATCAAATCCCACTAGCCTTCAAAGTCTGATTTTCTAGGAATTCCTCCTCCCATTGCCAGATCCCCAGGTTTGGAAGCCTGACATGGGGCTCAGATCCTTCACTCCAGTGGGTGGACTTCTTTGGTATAAGTGTTCTCCAGTCTGTGAGTCACCCACCCAGCAGTTATAGGATTTGATTTTACTGTGATTGTGCCCCTGCTACCATTTCATTGTGGCTTCTCCTTTGTCTTTGGATGTGGGGTACCATATTTAGCGAGTTCCAGTGTCTTCCTGTCGATGACTGTCCAGCAGCTAGTGATTGTTGTGTTCTCACCAGAAGGAGTGAGAGCATGTCCTTCTACTCTGCCATCTTGGTTCTTAGCCCAGATCATCTTTTCTTAAGGCTATTCTCTCATATAATGTTTATAAAGCTAAATAATTTGTTAGTTGTCAAAGCAAACATTTATAATATGTTAAACATTTCAACTACCTCTTTTCAAATCCATTTTTATTACTATGCAATCTACTATGAATGATGAGAGTGTGATACCCAGAGTTAGGTAGACTTGGGTTCAAATTCATTTCTTCAATTAACATTTCAACGTCTATTATGTCCCAAACACTAGGGATCTAGCTACAAACTAAAATCCATGCCCTTTAGGGAGTTTATATTCTAGACTATGCTAAAAGCAAATGTTAGGATAAGTATACTATTTGATATTATTCTCTGCTATAATTTTTATGACATGTGAGATCTTGGGTAAGTCAATTAACTGCTCTGAATTTCAGTCTCCATTATCTGAAAACTATGGATAATGATAGTAGTAATTCATAGAGTCTTTGTGAGAATACTTGAGGTAATGCATATAATATAATTATCAAAACGTCTAGGAAAAATAGGCAAAACATCAAATAATATTACAGTGATTATTAACAAAATGTTAGCTGTTCTCCCTGCTATATATACATCGTGTTTTGCCTAATGGTTTCACAGAAACCATATCAGTATTAGAAGAAAAAACACTTTGTCTTCTTTTTTTCCCCATTTTTGTATATTTCACAATGTGCAGTTCCTGATAATGTTTTTAGTGCTGAAATGAAGTCCTTAGGAAACCCTACTGTGTTTTAAAAATATTTTAAAAATAGCAATGATCTATCTCATTTTCTAGAGCTCATTTCCTGGATATTAATAAATTAGTGATTAGTGGATCATTCCTTCAGAAGCATTGTATACTCCAGGCATTTTCAGTTATGATGCGTTCAAAAAGCTGTTATAGTTCCTGACTATTAAACCTATCCTCATCTCCACAGCATGACCCAAAGAACAACACATTATATTCTTGCCACAGTTAAATCTAGTGGCCATATTACTCAAACATATAAGAGTTTTGGGGTTTTCATTTTGGTTTTAACATAAATAGGCAATTTATTAGAGAAACTTTAAGGCTAAAATCAATTTTTGATAATATGAATGGGAAACTAAATGTAACCAACAATGTATGCTTCTGAATTAACACAGTTTTTGATCCTTGAAAAATAATATTCAGATTATTGTTCTATGATTGATTACCTTTAAGATACTATGACTATTTATGTTCACATACATACTTTAATGAGTTAGTTTTAATTTTTCATGACTTGCATGCCATTTACGATAATAGAGATATATTAATTTTACAATGATTACTATGATAGTGTTCCACTATGAGAAATCAGAATAAGAAAAGAACTACAGGGGCTTCCCTGGCGGTCCAGTTGGTTAAGACTCTGTGCTTCCACTGCAGGGGGCATGGGTTCAATCCCTGGTTCGGGAACTAAGATCTCACATACTGCGTGGCACAGCCGAAAAGAAGAAAAAATCAGAAAATATATATCTAAAATATAATAAGATCTAATAAATAAATAGTTGTGGATAATGATTAATTTATGAGCTCCAGTATTAATACTGGAAGCAAACATACACTGATTTTATCTTGTGTGTGTTTTTTTAACTTTTTATTTTATATTGGAGTATAGTTGATGAACAATGTTGTGTTAGTTTCAGTTGTACAACGAAGTGATTCAGTTATACACATACAGGTATCTACACTTTTTCGAATTCTTTTCCCAATTTGGCTGTTACAGAATGTTGAGCAGAGTTCCCTGTGCTATGCAGTAGGTCCTTGTTGGTTACCCATTTTAAATATAGCAGAGCGTACATGTCGATCCCAAACTCCCTAAATATTCCTCCCCCACAACCCTTCCCCCCGATAACCATAAGTTCATTGTCTAAGTCTGTGAATCTGTTTCTGTTTTGTAAATAAGTTCACTTGTATCATTTTTTAAGATCCCACATCTAATATATGCATATATTAGATATAATATGATATTTCTCTTTCTCTGACTGACTTACTTCACTCAGTATGACAATCTCTAGGTCCATCTATGTTGCTGCAAGTGGCATTATTTCATTCTTTTAATGTCTGAGTAACATTCCATTGTATATATGTACCACACCTTCTTTATCCATTATTCTGTCAATGGAAATTTAGGTTGCTTCCATGTCTTGGCTATTGTAAACAGTGCTGCAATGAACAATGGGGTGTAGTATCCTTTCGGACCATGTTTATATCCGTGTATATACCCAGGAGTAGGATTGCAGGATCATATGGTAGCTCTATTTTTAGTTTCTTAAGGAACCTCCATATTGTTTTCCATAGTGGCTGTACCAATTTACATTCCCACCAACAGTGTAGGAGGGTTCCATTCTCTCCATACCCTCTCCAACATTTACTGTTTGTGGATTTTTTGATGATAGCCATTCTGACTGGTGTAAGGTGATATCTCATTGTAGTTTGTATGGCAACACAAAAGACCCTGAATAGCCAAAGCAATTCTGAGAAAGAAAAATGGAACTGGAGGAATCAGGCTCCCTGACTTCAGACCATACTACAAAGCTACAGTCATCAAAACAGTACGGTACTGGGACAAAAACAGAAATATAGATCAATGGAACAGGATAGAGAGCCCAGAAATAAATCCATGCACCTATGGTCAATTAATCTATGATGAAGGAGGTGACACTATAAAATGGAGAAAAGACAGTCTCTTTAATAAGTGGTGCTGGGAAAACTGGACAGCTACATGTAAAAACTGAAATTAGAACATTCTTTAAAACCATACACAAAAATAAACTCAAAATGGATTAAAGATCTAAATGTGCGACCAGACACTATAAAAGTCTTAGAAGAAAAGATAGGCAGAACACACTCTGACATAAATCACAGCAATATCTTTTTTTGATCCATCTCCCAGAGTAATGGAAATAAAAACAAAAATAAACAAATGGGACCTAATTAAACTCAAAAGCTTTTGCACAACAAAGGAAACCATAAACAAAATGAAAAGACAACACACAGAATGGGAGAAAATATTTGCCAATGATTGTGACCGACAAGGGATTAGTCTCCAAAATTTACAAACAGCTCATGTGGCTTAAAATCATCAAAATAAACAACCCAATCAAAAAGTGGGCAGAAGACCTAAATAGACATTTCTCCAAAGAAGACATACAGATGGCCAAGAGGCACATAAAAAGATGTTCAACATCACTAATTATTAGAGAAATGCAAATCATGCAAGTTTCTGATTCTCCATTTGCCATCACCATGGCTCCACCTCCAGATCCTTTCTCTGAACTTCTCAGCCTTGTTATGGACTGAACCTGTGGGCTAAGTCAACAAGGCCCACTCTACCTCTGGTTTTCAGTTGTGTTCAGAGGGTGAGATGCACTGGCAGGAGACTGATGAGCAGGAGAGGTCAGTGTATTTCTATCCCTATTCCCTGCCTGTCTTGTTGCCACAGTATTGCAAGGTGCTGAGTCCCTCTAGGATAAAGGCGCCAACTCTGACTCCAGCTTCCTTACCCCAGTTCCCGATTTTTGCTACTCCACACAGTAGCGGTGTTGGCTTCCTGCTTCTGGTTAGTTTCCAATTGTCTCAACATCCCTTTTATGGTTCCTTTAACCCTACCCATACCTCTGTAACTATCTTCATTAACTTTTCTTCAGTTAGGCTTCTGGAGTAGAATTCCATTTCTTTTCTTTTCTTTTTTTGAATTTTATTTATTTTTTTATACAGCAGGTTCTTATTAGTTATCTATTTTATACATATTAGTGTATACATGTCAATCCCAATCTCCCAATTCATCCCACAACCACCACCTTCCTGCCACTTTCCCCCCTTGGTGTCTATACATTTGTTCTCTACATCTGTCTCTATTTCTGCCCTGCAAACCGGTTCATCTGTACCATTTTTCTAGGTTCCACATGTATGCGTTAATATACAATATTTGTTTTTCTCTTTCTGACTTAGAAGTCCACTTCTTGATGGGCTTTTTATTTCTAAACACTGCAAGGTGATGTTGGTATTGTTATTTTGGAAAATCATGCAGCATTGGGTTAATGGCATAGTTTAGAGCCATACTGCCTGGGTTTGAATCTCAGCTCTATCACCGGCAAATTGCTTAATCTCACTGTGACTCAGTTACCTTACTTGTAAAATGGACACAATAACTTTGTACCTGTCTCAGAGGATTGCTTTGCAATTATTAAATGTGTGACTTTACGTAAATTACTTTAATCCATGAGTTATAGTGAATGCACACTAAATGTTACTTATTCTTATTTTATTTGTAATAAAAATGTTATTTAATGAGGTAAAAGGACAATGAATCCATTCTTGACAAGGTATAAAATGTTTTCTGGGAAGGTGAAGTAGTACTACTAAAATATTAGTGCAAATAATTGCTTTTCCTACAGGGTGGTTCACATACCTGTATCAGATCAGGTTATAGTTTGTTAAATAAAAGCTTTTCCAGTACATTTTTAATGCCATATAAAACATATTATTTTCTTTCTCTGATCGTTTTTCGTTCACATAGAACGATTCTGTACAGGCATACCTCGTTTTATTGTGCTTTGTTTTACTGCACTTCGCAGATATTGCAATTTTTTATAAATTGAAGGACTGTGGCAACCCTACATCGAGCAAGTCTATCAGTGACATTTTCCAACAGCATTTGCTCACTTTATGTCTCTGTGTCACGTTTTGGTAATTATCACAATATTTTAAACTTTTTCATTATTATTATTATGTCTATTATGGTGATTTGTGATCAGTGGTCTTCAGTGTTACTATTGTAATTTTTTGGGGGCACCACAAACTGCACCTGTAAGACTGAACTTACTAGAGAGATGTTGTGTGTGTTCTGACTGTTCTATTCTACTGACTTTCCAACCATATCCCTCCCTCTCCTTGGTCTTCCCTATTCCTTGAGATGCAACAATAATAAAATTAGGCCAATTAATAACCCTACAATGGCCTCTAAGTGTGCAAGGGAAAGGAAGAGCCATGTCTCTCACTTTAAATCAAAAGCTATAAATAATTAAGCTTAGTGAGGAAGGCATGCCAAGAAGCTGAAATAGGCTGAAAGCAGGGCCTCTTGCACCAAACAGTTAGCTTAGTTGGGAACGCAAAGGAAAAGCTTTTCAAGGAAAGTAGAAGTGCTAGTCCACTTTACTTGAATGTTTAATTATTGAAACAAACTACATTTTTTTTTTTACAGCAAGAAAGCTGCCTCTGGCCATGTCAAATTCATGCAAATGGTTACCAATATTTCACAAATGCTGCCTACATTTAAAAAATGAGATAAAGTCTCTGAGTCCCTGACTAAGGGCATTATAGATATTCTTACCATATAGACTATTGTCAGAAAGGTCACATATTTGTCCAATGAGTTAATTTTCCCAAACTGGGGGTGTTAGTTTTCCAAAAACAAATAATTTAGCCATTTTATTTATTTATTTATCTTTTTAAATCCGCATTTTAAAAGTTTATTTATCTGTTTATACACAACATTGTTCCAGAAACGGTTTAAGGTGGCTTAAAAGACTCTAAAACACACCAAGGAATTAGTAATGGAAGAACCAAGAATGAAGCGTATGCAAAATGCTTATATAATCCTAGTCGTTTACTCTGGGTGGACCACAAATTTGGCTCTAAGTTTTTAGCAGGCAGTCAGAAAAGGAAACTTAGTTACATCATTTACAGTGTTCATAAAGCAAAAACAAACCAGTTACCCAAGCGAAGCACTGTTATTTCTAATATTAAGACCAGAAAGAAATTTCTCTTGAGAGGCTTCATAAAGAGGTCAGTGTATGATGTAATTAATAATCAGTGTTCTCAGTAGCAACCTAATGGGAGACACAAAGATGAATTTCACAGGGCTCTTTCTTCAATACAGGCAGATGGCATCACATCAACTTGAAAATCAGGAAAAGCAATTTTATCATGAGTTTGGGGGTTGATGGGGGAACACAATATGATATGGTCAAGGTACTCAGCTCTTTGCTCTACTCAACAAAACCAAAGATACATTTTAGAACAACAGAGTTGAATCCAGTACCCAGAATGACTCCGGAGAAGTCCTGAAACCCTTAAAATTCTACGCAACATTTTCTGAATAGGTGCGTTTATTCTTCTTGCCAGAGAAAACATTGTCTATCAGATACACTGTACTCAGCGTACCCAGGTGATACACGTAAATTAGGAACCATTTCTTTAGACAATCTAGAGAGTTAGACTACAAATTATTCATGCTATTCAGATACTTACGTTTTCTTCTTACAGCCTAGGTTATTTTTCCTCTGCAAAAAGAACCTTTTTTGTTTCCATGTGGTGCCACGGCTTGGGTGAAGGTTTCAGGGTGGTTAAAAAGTTGCCTCCTTGGGCTTCCCTGGTGGTGCAGTGGTTGAGAGTCCGCCTGCCGATGCAGGGGACACGGGTTCGTGCCCCGGTCCGGGAAGATCCCACCTGCCACGGAGTGGCTGGGCCCGTGAGCCATGGCCGCTGAGCCTGCGCGTCCAGAGCCCGTGCTCCGCAACGGGAGAGGCCACAACAGTGAGAGGCCCGCGTACCGCAAAAAAAAAAAAAGTTGCCTCCTGGCTGGAGGAAGGGGCTTGGGCAGACCAGAGGCCGCCGGGCTCTGGAGGCTCGTAGTCGCGCTGACAGGACAGCCTTTCGAAGAGATACTCGCCCAGTGCGGCCTGGGGGCCCGGCCAGACTGCGCAGGTCTGTCAGGTGCACGCCCATCTGCTTGAGGAGCTTATTGATGAGCTCCTCCTGCCGGAAGCGGCTCTCCAGGAACTCGCAGAGCTGGGCGCCTGCGCTCGCAGAAGCCGGGGCCTGCAGGTCCAAGAGCGTCCGGTCTAGGCTCTTCTCCAGGGCCGTGGCGGCCTCCGTGGCGCCCACGCTGGCGCCCCACTCCTCCGGGGACGGCTCCTGCCCGTCCTGGAGCGGGGCGCGGCCGCCCCACTGCTTCCGCATCTTCAGGAGAGAAGCTGGGCGCCCTTGCGCTTCTCCACAGCCAACTCCTGGAAGACGCGGCCCACGCCCCACGCCTTCGAAGTAGAAGCTCAGAGAGAGGTAAGTGGACGAGGCCCGAGGTGCAGGTTGGTCAGGGGGGTGACGTTGGCCTCCACCTCGGTGGAAGAACTCTGCTGGATCGGGGGGCTCACGGTGAGTCAGCAGTTAGGAGGACTTCCCCGTAAAGTATGTTGTGAGGATGGACCCGGAAGCAGGGACCTGGGTCTTCTTCTCTCCAGCAACTTGCTAAACACTTTTATTACTTCCAATAATTTGTCTGTAGAGTCTGGGATCTTATAATAATATCATTTGTGAATAATGACATTCTCGTTTCTTTGTAGTTCTTAGGCTTTTTTTCATTTTCTACCGGCACTGATTAGGATTTTTAGTACGAAGATGAATAAAAGTACGGATACTAGACATTCTTCCTAATTTTAAAGGGCATGTTTGTAAAGTTTCTGTTAACAGTGATGATACTGAAACCGTGGGTTAAATCCATTTCACCTGTCGTCACTAATCAAGGTGTTTTAAGATTTGCCTGACCTCCAAGCTGCACTTATCCTAGACAATAAGGTGTTTGCCCAAGTTGTTTTCCAGCTGATGTAGTTTGAGCTGAGGTGAGTAAGTCTAGATAGGACCACCCACCCTTCAGCTGGGCATTCCAGAGTGTCTGCTTGGTGACCTTTTGACATCCAAGGGCTAAAACCTCTACCCTCAGTCCATGCAGAGGCCTGTAGCCTAGTTACACCTGCTCAGGATGTCAGTTACCACACCTTTTTCCAATCACCTTTCCCCCACACTCCCCATGCCTTGGACCTCCCTGCTTTATTCTTTTTTTAAAATTTTTTAAAATTTTATTTTTTTTTATACAGCAGGTTCTTATTAGTTTTCCATTTTATACACATCAGTGTATACGTGTCAGTCCCAATCGCCCAATTCAGCACACCACCATCTCCACCCCCCTGCCACTTTCCCCCCCTTGGTGTCTATACATTTGTTCTCTACATCTGTGTCTCAACTTCTGCCCTGCAAACCGGTTCATGTGTACCATTTTTCTAGGTTCCATATATGCATTAATATACGATATTTGTTTTTCTCTTTCTGACTTCACTCTGTATGACAGTCTCTAGATCCATCCATGTCTCAACAAATGACCTAATATCGTTCCTTTTTATGGCTGAGTAATATTCCATTGTATATATGTACCACATCTTCTTTATCCATTTGTCTGTTGATGGGCATTTAGGTTGCTTCCATGACCTGGCTACTGTAAATAGTGCTGCAATGAACATTGGGGTGCATGTGTCTTTTTGAATTATCGTTTCCTCTGGGTATATGCACAGTAGTGGGATTGCTGGATCATATGGTAATTCAATTTTTAGTTTTTTAAGGAACCTCCATACTGTTCCCCATAGTGGCTGTATCAATTTATATTCCCACCAACAGTGCAAGAGGGTTCCCTTTTCTCCACACCCTCTCCAGCATTTGTTGTTTGTAGATTTTCTGATGATGCCCATTCTAACTGGTGTGAGGGGATACCTCATTGTAGGTTTATTTGTATGTGTGTGGTACGTGGGCCTCTCACTGCTGTGGCCTCTCCTGTTGCGGAGCACAGGCTCCGGATGCGCAGGCTCAGTGGCCATGGCTCACGGGCGCAGCCACTCTGCAGCCTGTGGGATCCTCCCAGACCAGGGCACGAACCCGTGTCCCCTGCATCGGCAGGCGGACTCTCAACCACTGTGCCACCAGGGAAGCCCCTCATTGTAGTTTTGGTTTGCATTTCTCTAATAGTGTTGTTGAGCAGCTTTTCATGTGCTTCTTGGCCATCTGTATGTCTTCTTTGGAGAAATGTCTATTTAGGTGTTCTGCCATTTTCTGATTGGTTGTTTGTTTTCTTCATATTGAGCTGCATGAGCTGTTTATATATTTTGGAGATTAATCCTTTGTCCATTGATTCGTTTGCAAATATTTTCTCCCATTTTGAGGGTTGTCTTTTCATGTTGTTTATGGTTTCCTTTGCTGTGCAAAAGCTTTGAACTTTCATTAGGTCCCATTTGTTTATTTTTGTTCTTATTTCCATTACTCTAGGAGGTGGATCAAAAAAGATCTTGCTGTGATTTATGTCAAAGAGTGTTCTTCCTATGTTTTCCTCTAAGAGTTTTATAGTGTCCGGTCTTACATTTAGGTCTCTAATCCATTTTGAGTTTATTTTTGTGTATGGTGTTAGGGAGTGTTCTAATTTCATTCTTTTACATGTAGCTGTCCAGTTTTCCCAGCACCACTCATTGAAGAGACTGTTTTTTCTCCATTGTATATCCTTGCCGCCTTTGTCATAGATTAGTTGACCATAGGTGCGTGGATTTATCTCTGGGCTTTCTATCTCGTTCCATCGATCTGTGTTTCTGTTTTTCTTCCAGTACCATATTTTCTTTATTACTGTAGGTTTGTAGCATAGTCTGAAGTCAGGGAGTCTGATTCCTCCAGCTCCGTTTTTTTCCCTCAAGACTGCTTTGGCTATTCAGCGTCTTTTGTGTCTCCATACAAATTTTAAGATTTTTTTGTTCTAGTTCTGTGAAAAATGCCATTGTTAATTTGATAGGGATTGCATTGAATCTGTAGATTGCTCCGCGGCATGTGGGATCTTCCTAGACCGGGGCACGAACCCGTGTCCCCTGCATCGGCAGGCGGACTCCCAACCACTGTGCCACCAGGGAAGCCCTAAAAATAATATTTTAAGGGTATAAAAACATTTAAAAATGTGTTTTCATCTCCTGTCAGATGAGAAACAAAAAAAATGCTTTTATTTTTATTTAAATTTCAATATTGGCACACATAAAAAAGTGTCACATACCAATAGAGAAATAGAAAATATTTTAAGATAAGCTGGCTAACACTTATTAAATCATTCTGTAACTGGGAGAATAGTTAGAAAAATATTCCCCCAATATAAGGTGCATTCATTGACTAGAAAAAGATAGACAGTACTCTTATTATTTATTGTAATGACACTTAAATTAATAATGCAGTGGACTTTGTTGAACAGTGCATTGTAAGAAAAGAGGCAGATATTGAGTCCATATTATATAAAAATATTCTTTCAAGATTTCCAGAAAAGAGCAAGCTTTGAGTTTTACCTTATTTCTCATATACCTTCTTTTCCCTTTATTGATTTGCCTTTAATGAAAATCCCAAGACATATTTAGGATTAAATTCTAGTCAAATAATTTACTCAATATGAACAGGAATCAAATATGTTGCAAGAATATGTGCCAGACACACGTTTTTCACTCTCCACTATAAAGGTCTCTTCTGAAGTATATGGAATTAAATATATTGAGTAAGAATATTCTAATTGAGTTTAGAAACTGTACTGCAGGTGTCATATATATATGGGTGTAAGAAACAGTAAAATGCATGAGAAAATATAAACCTAAGTTTTTCAAACTGATGAATAATATCAAAAAATGGTAGAATAAATATAGGCATATTCCAGATTTATCTATTATAGTGAAAAATTATATTTGACAAATTTATGAAATATATCCTTTGCCTATGCAGACTGTATGTGGACTACCTGAGAGATGTTATATAAGAAGGAAGTTTCCAAAGCCTAGGTAAGCCAGAGTCAGGTTTAGTCCACATAGCTCCTGAGGACAAAGGGAAAATGAAACTCTCTGTTGAACTGTAAGTGTTATGTGGGAGCACAGATAAAAGAGAGGTAAGGATGTGTCTAGAAAGGAAATCTGTAAATGGAGAAAAGAGAAAGTCCTATAAAACACTAGAGAATAGAAAGGTGAACAGTTATCTCCAGAGAGAAAAATAATGACAAAAAAATTAAAACTCCTTGATTAAACACATAGTCTTTCAAAATATATATTTATTAATGGTTAGAAATGTAAGAAAATATCAGGCAAGAAAATGGGTGAAGGTAGGGACCTTCAGATACAATGAGAGCACTATGACCCGCTTTCTCCACTAAGAACACTTGGCAAATATGGTAAACGTGAGCTTAGTTTTTCACACAATCACTAGGAATAGGGAAGAGAAGAGTAGTGTAGTCATTCAAGATTTTGTTTGCCTTTGACGTTCATAGTTTTACTATAATATGTCTAAATGAGGATATCTTTGTGTTTATCCTTCTTGGAGTTTGTTAGTGTTCTTGGATGTATACATTAATGCTTTCTATCAAATTTGAAAGATGTTGGCAATTATTACTGTAAGTATATTTTCTGTTCTTCTTTCCTATTTTTTGGATACTCTCACTATGTGAAGCAACATTATATGAACTCTGACGAAAAAAATAGTATGACTCAGATCTGCAAATAATGTCTATGTTTGGTTTCTGATAGACAAATTCATTCAAAGCTTTGACTTGCTGAGACGTACTTCAGAGTTTCTAGGTCATATAGTATATGATTCCAACACTGATTCAAATTGATACCTAATGCACTAATATTGTTATATTTTTAATATGAGTAATTTATTTTCAAAAACAGTGTTTGAAATATGTCACCATTATGTTAGTTGTATGTACAAATATTGCATAAATATTATAGTAATAATTATAGGTTATATTAAATAGTATATAATTGGGTCTCTTATCTTAATTTTCTTATTAATTTCTTACTACTTTTTATGTAATTCTGAGTAGCTTTTTTAAGCTGCAAGTCAAAATATGGGAAACAATCTTGTCTGGAGATTCATGCAGCAGCAACACAGTTTTGAGAATGTGTGGAATATAACTCTAGTACATTTTTTACTTCCTAATAAATTATTTTTAGATTTCTTCTATTCAGTAAAATTTAATATATCATATTCTGTGTTGAGTTTAAGAGTATTTAGGTTTAGGGGACATTGCTGTTCCTCAAGCAGCTAACAGTGAAAGCCAGAATAATGAAATCAAATTATAATTTACTAAGTAGTATAACAAAGATATTCTTTCAAATTAATCAGTATATCTTCAGTCAGCTTTGATTTTCATACTCTCTGTTGGCTGTAGTAGATCGGGGATTCTTTACCTTGACACTACTGACATTGTACAGTGAGTAGTTATTTATTTTGGAGGCATGTTTTGTGCATTTTAGGGTGTTTAAGTAGCATCCCTGGCCTCTGTCAACTAGGTACTAGTAGTACGCCCTTCCCAGTTTGTTTTGTTTTTTTTTTAAAGAAGATGTTGGGGGTAGGAGTTTTAGTAATTTATTTATTTATTTTTGCTGTGTTGGGTCTTTGTTTCTGTGCGAGGGCTTTCTCTCGTTGTGGCAAGCGGGGGCCACTCTTCATCGCGGTACGCAGGCCTCTCACCATCGCAGCCTCTTGTTGCGGAGCACAGGCTCCAGACGCACAGGCTCAGCAGTTGTGGCTCACGGGCCCAGTTGCTCCGTGGCATGTGGGATCCTCCCAGACCAGGGCTCGAACCCGTGTCCCCTGCATTAGCAGGCAGATTCTCAACCACTGTGCCACCAGGGAAGCCCCCCTTCCCAGTTTTGATAACCAAAATTGCCTCCAGACATTGCCACACGTCTCCTGGGCGATAAAATCATATCCTGTTGAGAATTACTGCTGTTGATGATACTGTGGATAAGACTAATCAGATCTCTGGGCTGCATCTAGTGGGAGACACAAATAATAAACAAGTAAAGATGAATAAACTGGCTCAATACGGATTGTACTGAATGGTTTGAAGGTACTATATGTGAGGATGGGTAAGTAATGAGGGATGCCAAGTTCCAATGATATGTTTAGGGAGTACTTCTTGAGAAGGTGACTCTTGAACTGAGATTTGAAGACTAAAAAGGAGTTATCTATGTGAAGAGATTAACAAAGTGTCAGTATCTTTTAGACTAAAGGATGCCTAAATCTGCTTGGGAAATCCAGACAAATCTTTGCTTAGAAGGCTTTGTATTTAAAGTAGAAGTATAAAGAATTTGTCAGAGAATTGAAAGAAATTTTCTTTCCTCACTCTCCTATGGAATGGAAATCAAATATTCTAAGAAGTGAAAGGAAAAGAAGATGGTGTCAAAAACTGTGAAGAGTCTAGGGTTTTACCCTATTACAAGCTAACAAGTTAGCCTGCCACAGTTTCATGAATGCTGGCAGAAGTTTTGAGACTCCTGAGTCTGAGACAAAGGGCAAATTATTACTTACAACAATTATAGTGCCCGAATTGTTAGCATTTTCTTGTGCTAGTTTCCAGAACCTCCATTCTCATAGGGTGATGTAACAAGGACAAGGTACCAGGGACTGAAGTGTGTTACATAACAGGGGAGGGACCAAAGCTTAAGAAACCCAAATCTTTTATAATGGCTCTAAACGTATCTGCCCTAGATTTGTCCAAGTAGGAAACACTGTTTTTTTGTAATACTGGACTATAAACAAACCTTCCCCAGGCAAGTTATCAGTTAAAAGATATTATAGTATGGGACGAAAAGGCAGTTAGTGTCTCTAGTTGCAAGAAATGAGAGACTTAGGGCAAATTGTGTTAGAACATATGGGAACAGTGTTATGGACTGAATTGTGTCCTCCAAAAATTCATGTTAAAATCCTAACCCCCAATATGACTGCATTTGAAGTTAAGTCATTTAAAGGAGTAATTAAGGTTGAATAAGGTCATAGAGGTGGACCCTAATCCATTATGACTGGTGTCCTTATAAGAAAAGGGGGAGACACCAAGGATGTACTTGCACAGAGAAAAGGCCATGTGGGAACACAGCAAGTAGGTGGCCATCTGCAAGCCAAGGAGAGAAGCCTCAGGAGCAACCATGCCTGCCAAAGCCTTGGTCTTGGACTCTCGGGCTCCGGAATTGTGAAAACATTTACGTTGTTGAATCCACCCAGTTTGTGATATTTTGTTATGGTAGCCCTAGCAGAGTAATACAAAGAGTAAGCACATTTGGAACCTGAAATCGAGGTTATTTATTATGTAAAGAATGAGTCTTTAGGGAGAAAGAGAAAAGCATAATCTTCATCAGTACATGGGAGGATTTATGTGTCAAAATTTTTGAAGAGTCTGAGATTTTGCCTACTTACAAGCTAACAAGTTAGCAGGTCACAGTTTAGTATGTGCTGATAGAATATATGAGATTCTGACTGGGTAAGAGAACAATAGTTTATTACTCACAGCAACAGCAATAGCCAGATTATCAGCATTTTTGTCCTGGTTCCCTGAGCCCTATTTCCTGGAGGACCCGATGACCCATGAACATGCAGTGGTTGAAATTACAGGAAAGAAAATCTGAGCTCAGGGAATCTGAAGTTTTTTTAATGGCCAGAAGTATGGTGCCATTTTGCACTAGAGGAAGACTGTGTCTTCTAAGGATGTAAGCCCACCTGGCCTTTGCGCCAGATAAGAAACAATCTCTGTCGTTCTAAGCTGTTTGCTATATAAATGTCTAGTCCAAAACAAGGGGAGTCAATACCTCCCTTGCAAGGTGTATAAAAACAGGAGAGAACAATGAGAAATTACTTTCGAACATTAAAAAGAAAGCAGAGAAGGAAAAACCAGCATATTTTTTGGGGAGAAATGTCTTGCATATTTTTGTTGTTGTTGTTGTTAAGTATCTTTTAAAAGGTAGAATGGGTGGTTGCTTCTAAAGTACAGTTTAAGAAGAAACAAGATGATGGGTCCTACTGCAAAATATTTCTCGCTTTATGCATGGCTAATACCCAAAACGCTACCAGTGCATTTTAGCCTTTGTGAAAAATATTGCACCACCCATAAAGTCTTTTTCTTTTTTTTGGAAAACAAATAGTCCTGGGAACAAGAAGACATTGTAACTAACCTTTCAGTGTAAAGTAAATTTGGCTCAGTGATTTCCCTCCTAACAAGAGAAATAGGAGTACTGGATAGTAGTAGGAGATCCTATAAGGTGGGAAGATATAAGAAGAAAATGCAGGTGTTAAAGACACTCTTTATTTATTTATTTATTGCCACTGCCACACAGCATGTGGGATCTTAGTTCCCGACAAGGGATCAAACCTGTGCCCCCTGCAGTTGAAGCGTGGAGTCTTTACCACTGGACCGCCAGGGAAGTCACAAAGACACTTTAAACAATATTTATCTTAGAACTGTCCGTCTTGTTCATATGTTGCAATAATTATCTATGTTTAGAATTATACCATAGTACACTGGCTTGTGTACTCTATTAAACATGTGTGTTAATGGTTTTTATAATGCCCGCTAATTTTCCAAAACTCCATTTTTAAATACATTTTACATTTAAAACAAAAATTAATAGTGTTCATCTTTGTGGATAATTAAATTTCTGCATCTATTAATGAGTGCAATATTAAAATGACTCCATAAAATTCTGAGTCAAGGCTTAAAAATTAATCAACATAGTCAATATACTAAGGTATTTCTGTATGCAAAACTGAAATTCTACTCTTATTAAAATATATTTAATAGTTTTACTATGCTTATGTTATACTATATTTTTATTATGTATATGTACATAATAAAAATATACATATACATAATGCTTGTAATATGTATAGTTATAGCCTGAAAGAGACTTTTCCATTTCATATGTACCTGAATAACTACAAGTTATTATAGTGTCAAATATATGGTACAAACTATAAATTCCCAAACTATGTAGAGGCAGGGCAATGCACTGTAAAGAAATTGAACTGAAAAAGATTCCTTTAAAGAAAGAGCGACTCCATAATGGATACAAAGAATTTGGATAGACAGGGACAATGAAGGTATAGCAAACTGGAAATAAATCGTGGCATAAATGATTAAAGACAGGAAGTTACTATGGACTGAATTGTGGCTCCCCACCTCCCGAACATTTGTATGTTGAAATTCTAACCTCCAATGTGACTGTAGTTGGAGATAGGAGATAATTTAGGTTAAATGAAGGCACAAGGTTGGGCCCTAATCCGATAGAGCTGATATCCTTATGAAGAGGGGAAGAGACACTAGGGCTCTCTCACTTTCTCTGAAAGGAAAGGCCAGTGTGAAGATGTCTGTCTGCAAGCCAGGAAGAGAGGCTTCATCAGGAACCAGTCCTTCTGGTACCTTCATTTTAGGCTTCCAGACTCAAAATCTGTGAGAAAATAAGCTTCTGTTGTTTGAGCCACCTAGTCTGTGGTATTTTGTTATGGCAGCTTGAGCGGACTAACAGATGTGTAAGGGATCTTTCAAGATAGTTGATATGCAGTCTAGGTAAGATAGAAGCTTGGTACAAATGGCCTTTTGTTACAGGAGATAAGGTCTATATAGTTTGTAAATAAACAAATGAATAAATGAGTGAATATGCACATGACTAAGTGAATGTATGAGAGAATGAAATCAAAGCAAGTCCATGACAGACGTTGACGGCCTTGAACGGAGACTGAAAAATTATTTTTTGGTAGCAGAAAGCAACTACAAATGTTTGCTTAGTGGTGAGACACAATGAACACCATGTAGGAGGATTAATGTGTAAGCCGTTTATGTTTTTTCACTCAGGAGAGAGGCTGAATCCAAAAAGGGTTACTAAAATCTATGGTGTGATGAGCTCTTGGTCTGAGGGAAGAATAGTGTAATAAAAAGGAAGGGAAAGATGGAAAAGCAATGAGAGGAGTCATGGTTGATTTTATCAGTGAGGGAGGAACCAAATATGGATCTGTGCCTTAAATCCTAAGAGCATAGGGGACAGCGACACGGAACTCAATTTTATGAGTCAGTTTGGTGAAAAGAAAATGTTTGAGTTGGAAAAAAAGATTTGAGATGACAACTGGGTATATGAGGGAGAATAACTGGGAGACTGTATAAAATAGATAAATAATGAGGTCCTACTATACAGCACAGGGAACTATAGTCAGTATCTTGTAATAACCTATAATGAAAAGAATATGAAAAAGAATATATATATTCTTTTTCATATATTTACAATGTCGTGTTAGTTTCTGATGTACAGCAAAGTGATTCAGTTATATAACATCTCAAGTCAACTATACTTCAGAATTTTCTAGTTGTCCATGATGGAATAATAGATATCTGCATTATCTGTTAAACATCATTGTTTTATTTAATATCGCCATAGTTTCTAAAACTGGACTTATGGGATAGTTCATGGCTGAATTGCATTACCCATCAGAACTCAAGTTCTTTTCTAAAAACCATGGGTTGAATATTTTTAAAATAAAATATTTTTTAATTACAGTACTATTCAAAGTCAGTATAATTAAAATGAGTCTCGTTTACACTAAATATGCTTTATCTACACACTCAGAAACATAATACAAAGATACTACTTTTTCCTTCAGTAAAATAATACATATCTAAATACAGTTGACCTTGAACTACATGGGTTTGAACTGTGTGAGTCCACTTATATGTGGATTTTTTTAAAAAATGATCTATAGTCAACCCTTTGTATTTGTGGCTTCTGCATGGGCAGATCCAGCCAACCACCACTGGTTGAATCCAGGGATGCAGAACCCACAGATACAGAGGGCCACTATGGGACTTGAGTCTGTGAACTTTGGTATTTTGTGGCAGGTCGTGGAAGTAATCACCCTAGGATACTGAGGGAGGATTGTAGTAATATATTTGGCATAGTAGTGGTAAAAATAATTGCCAATGTTAACAGAGTGGTTACTGTATATCAGGCACTGTTCTAATGCTTTATGAGTATAATTTCATTTATCCTCCAGTAATAGGTACTATTATTAATCTTATTTTTACAGATGAGAAATCTAAGACCCATAGAATTTAAGTATCTAAGACAAAATCCAGATTTTGTGGCATGGTAGACTGGATCTAGGGCCCATACCCTTAACCACAATGCATAGACAATGAAGTAGAAATTAAACATCGATTTGAATATTTTTATAGCCTATAGTATTAAAAAATACCATGATTTACCTGTGTCATATCCAGATATGAACTAGTTTTGTTATATTACCTTTATGTAAGAAGTACCAGTACAATCAGCAATTGAGGAGGGGTTGTGCACATTTTTATCTCTAACAAAACCTGGAAGATTTCTATAGTTCAGAATATAATGACCCCCTAAAAAGTTAAATTGAGGGAACACATATGCATGAAACATTGCTGATAGGTCTGAGAGTTTGAAAATATGGGGTTGGTGTAAAATGGGTGAAGGGTTGATGCTTCTCTTGAAACAAATTTTTATAATTCTCCCATAATAAATCAAAGGAAATATTAATATATTAAAATTTGAAATGTGACCTAGTTTTTTTTTTTTTTAATTTCCAAATGCTTCCTCAACAATGATAAAAGAGTTGAGCTAATAGATGTTGTATATCTACTGGTGATGAGTCAGCCAGTGAAGAATAAGGCCCTAGTTCTGGTGAAACATCATGTCAATCGATATTTTGAGGCCCAAGCTTATGACTCTGAGTCTACCCATAAAGAAATTATGAGACCTAGGAGTGGAATTGCTGGGTCATATGGTAGTTTTATTTTTAGTTTTTGGAGAAACTTTCATACTGTTTTCCACAGTGGCTGCACCAGTTTACATTCTCACCAACAATATATGAGGGTTTCCTTTTCTCCACAACTTGCCAACATTTGTTATTTGTGTTCTCTTTGATGATATCAAAAGATATCTCTGAATGATATCTCTTTGTGGTTTTGGTTTGCATTACCCTGATGATTATCAATGTTGAGCACCTTTTCATGAGCCTGTTGGACATCTGCATGTCCTCTTTGGAAAAATGTTCAGTTCTTCTACCTGTTTTTTAAATATTGCAGATATTTTCTCCCATTCTGTAGGCTGTCTTTTTTGTCTGTTTTGTAGAAGGTTTCCTTTGCTGTGCAAAAGCTGTTAAGTTTAATTGGGTCTGGGTCCCATTTGTTTGTTTTTGCTTTTATTTCCTTTGCTTTAGGAGGCAGATTCAAAAAATATTGCTATGATTTATGTAAAAGAGTGTTCTGCCTATGCTTTTCTCTAAGAGTTTTATGGTTTCCAGTCTTACATTTAGATCTTTAATCCATTTTGAGTTTATTTTTGTATATGGTATTAGAGGATGTTCTAATTTCACTTTTTTTATATGTAGCTGTCCATTTTTCCCAGCACCATCTATTGAGTAGACTGTCTTTTCTCCTTTGTATATTCTTGCCTCCTTTGTCATAGATTAATTGACCGTAAGTGTGTGGGTTTATTTCTGAGCTCTCTATTCTGTTCCATTGATCAATGTGTCTGTTTTTGTACCAGTACCATACTGTTTTGATTACTATAGCTTTGTAATATAGTCTGAAGTCAGGGAGCATGATTCCTCCAGCTCTCTTCTTCTTTCTCAAGATTGTTTTGGCTATTTGCTGTCTTTTCTGTTTCCATACACATTCTAAAATTATTTGTTCTAGTTCTGTGAAAAACGCTACTTGGCATTTTGATAGGGATTGTAGATTTCCTTGAGTAGTATGGTCATTTTAACAGAAAATGAACTCTTCCAATCCAAGAACATCATATATCTTTCCATCTGTTTGTGTCATCTTCGATTTCTTTCATTAGTACAGATCACAAAAACACAAATACTGTATGATATCACTTATATGTAGAATCTAAAAATACAACACATTAGTGAATATAACAAAAAAGAAACAGAGTCACAGATATAGAGAACAAATTAGTGGTTACCAGTGGGGAGAGGGAAGGGAGGAGGGGCAATATACAGGTAGGGGATTAAGAGGTACAAATTATTATCCTTGTACAATATATCCATGTATATATATTGTACAACACAAGAAATATAGCTCTGAGAACTGCAGAGTTGAGCCATTAATAACAACACCTAGTTATAACTCATTTATGACAAAGAAAAAACATCCTGACTTGGATTTTGTTTAACTCTAACTAGGCCAGAAGTGATAGAGTTGGGGACTAGATAACTTGGTGCCATTTCTGTTTCATCCTTTTTGTACATGATAAAGCTAATCATACTCATTATTCTGTGGTATTGCTCAGGTTATTAAATTTACCCTTTGTCTCCAATACTACCTATCAACAATTTACTTCTTCACATTTCTCTCATTCCCGGCTATCACAGTTGTTATCATCCATAAAATTTTTCCTCCTCAGTGCCCTTCTTCTTCATTTCCAGCACCAAAGCATTTATTTTCTCCATTATATCTAGCAGAACAGCATCCTGTCTGAGGCCTCCATGCAAGATGACTCATTCTCAAACACTTGTACTTGAATCTGAAATAATATTATAACAGCTCCTCAATAAAAGTGGTGCCCTCCTTACAAACAATTCTTTTACAAGCTACCAAGCTACCAATGGAATTATATATATATATATGTATACACACACACACACACACACATATATATAAAATTCTTCCTCATATAAAATATGTATATGTTTAAATAATGTATATGTAAACATATGTACACAAAGATGGAATGATATTCAGTACTAGAGTTACTAAGTGACTTTCTCAAAGCATAAACATGGTGGGTACAGAGCTGGCATACAAAGCCAGGGTATCAGACTAAGAATCTATTACTTTTTCTTAAAAAACATATCTCAGTGTTTTATGTATAAACATATTATTGCATTATTTTATATTTATGATATTAAGAAATCTCTTTGAGGTATTTATGAAGTAGTAGAGTGCTTGCTGGCAGGCCTCATTTTCAAGTAATAAGGCATTTCTCCTAACCAGAAGCTAAGGTGAATTGCCATGAGGTGAAATATTGATTGTGCATAAGCAAAATATTGATTATGCATACTTCTCCACATACAGGGAATATGAAATATCTAGGTACCTAAATTCTAGCAAGGTAGGATCTTCTTTTGAAAGGGGACTCTATTTAAGAAGGAATAAGAGAAGAACAGACTTTGAGAAAAAAAGCGTAATGTATATCTTCCAGGTGGAAGATATACATTTATCACCTAAAGTCAGATAACTTGCATTAGTCAAGATGAATTGCAAACAATAGTAGTTCAAGAATGAGGGAAATATACTGGTAGGACTAGGGAATTTCACACAACTGCTTCGCTGGTTGGGTGTCATGGCTAACTGGAACTTCTAAAACTCTGTGCTCTCCATGTTTCATCTCGTCTTTCTGCCTCATTATTCTCAGATCAACTTCTTCTGCATGACTGGAAATGTGACAGTCTGTACACTTTAAATCTCTTGCCTTTGCTATTAGGGTGACCAACATTCTGATATATAATGCCTGAAAGTTGTGAGACTAATATGCTAATTTTTTAAGAGGTAACCACGTTTAAGTCAAGCAAATATTGAAGAGAGGCAGGGTCACTTAGCACAAATATGGGCACTGGGGCCCCAGTTCTGCACATTAGAAAAATACATTAATAACAGTATTAATGTATACTGTTATTAATGTATACTGTATAATGTATTAATTAACAGTATTAATTAGAAAGTGCAGCTGCACGTAACAATTACTCTTCCCTTTTTGAGAAGGGATAAAATGATGGTGGCAGGGGGAAATTTTTAAAAATATATTACAGAAAAGTCACTGTAGAGACTAAGCTTATGAATTAAAATTATGTGGATGTATTCAAAACCAACTTGGTTTGGAGGTTGGTCATGGAGTGGATATTTGTGTGCAGAGTAGTACAAGAAATGCAGTATTCCCTAAAGTCATTAAATAAGCTGATCATGTTTTAGAATTTCCTCACACCAAACCGGTCAGATCCTTAACTCAGGCTGTGTAACTCAATCAGATTGACAGCACTCTCAGTAGCAAAGGTTATTATGATTGCAATTGAATTGGAGCTCTGTGATTAATTCCCCTAAAATTTTGAAGAGGAGAAATCAACCTGAATCATCATATGAAACACAGGCACTAAAAGGCAATTCATTCAGAAGCTGCAAGTGCTCAGCAAAAGATGGAGTTAATTAATTTGGCCCTATACTCAACAAAGATAGTTAATGTGATTAATTTATGCCCTTAAAGGAATATCAGTTTCTTGAGCTAGAAAACTTACTAGCTTTCCCATGCACACTGTAGTTACGCCAGAACATAGGAGTATGTCTACCTCCTTATTCCTCCTTCTCCTTTGCCTTTACTCACTCTCCTCTTTGCTTGCCAACATTTACAACTCATGTTTATAACTGCCTTAATTCCCCATAAACTAAAAATGTAATAAGATACTGCAAAATGTAGTACTTCTTTAGTGATGTATTGGGTGGAGCAGGGTTTGATATTCTCAGTCAGCCATTTATAGCCAGAATTGTGAAAGCCCCTTTTGGCACTAGATTGAAGGCATGATAAATGGGGGCAATGGACAAGCAAAACAAAAAAGCAATTTCTCCCATATGAAGGTTTTGCTGTTTTAGTCATAAATAGCCTAACTAAAATTATACCACATATTAGGTAAATGAAGAGTGAATAAGTAAAAAAGTTTGGTTTCAATATTTCATTTTTTTACCATTATTATCATTTATTTATTTGTGAAGTGATGACAGGTACTTGGCTTTATTCGAGCTATTAGAGAAGACAGAGTTCCTGCCCTAACTGTTTCCTATTCAAAATGCATAAATTCAGGAAGCAAGACATGGTTTTTTTCATATAGGGATGAAGTCTTTTTTTTTCACCCCAAAGTGTGACATTTTTCTGCTAATTTTTCTCTACTTAAGGGAGGGAATAATAAACGACCAAAAAAAGAAAGAAAAACTTATGAGGATAAGTGAGTAATCATTAGCATAAATCCAATATTGTAAAGGAAGAACACTTCATTTGATTATTAAAGTTATACAAAGCATTACAATATCAAACATGCCTAATAATTGGTGAAAAAATCATATTTTAAGGCAAGACAAGAAAAATTTAAACATAAAATTTTTCTCTGCTCATTTGGGCCACCTCCCACCTCTCTAGTGTGTATTGTGCATCTGCATTATACATTAGCCAGACCTCCTCAATGGCAGAAATACTTGCTCAATCATAAAGATCAATTTTTCTTCTTCTGGCACCAGCCATGTAACCCCTTAGAATATAACATTACTTACTTACGACCTTATTAATGTTACCAGCTGTATTACTTGTGTTCTGCCTATTCTACAAGATTGTTTCTTGCGTTACCAAACATGTGATTGAGCCTCCAATAAAAATGACTAGGCGACTTGGAACAATTGACCAAATATATAGTTCCATAAGATCAGTGATTGTAATAGTGTCACTATAGATAAGGGAAGAAGCAACAAGAGGGACCATATCAGCCTAGTAAGACAGGCGGTCTGGAGGCTATTGTTAGCAGGGCCCAGTCCAGTAATAGCACACTGAGCGGCCTATCAATGAAATCCTCGCCTGACATGGGGATGAGAATTCCTAGCAGCGTGAGACAAACTAGTCATGAAGTGCCCCCCAAACCTTGGTTGAAATTAAGACCAAAAGAGGGGTGTGGGGATTGTAAAATAAGGAATATTGCCCACCATCCAGTTCTACAAGAATCAAGTCATTAGCCACTGCAATTACTGACCTACAATATACACGGAAAGAAATTTGAAATTCGGGGAAAATATCAGGATAAGGCATTTTGTGCTTTTGCAAAACTGGCAGAACTGGCCCTCAGATAGTTAGATGTTTTCAGGAGAAAATTTTATGAATTTTCATATGCAGTTTCGTGCATCTCCCCATACTTAGAAAAGCGCTAAAACCGTTAACTTAGCTATCTGTTCCTCATGAATAGCAGTAACTTTCTTCCAAGATGTGTGCTTGATTGCATGTACCCCTTCGCCAAAATCATATATATACTGGCCTTCTCACCTCTTTGGAACAGTCTCCAGAGATATCTGAAAGACAATCTCCTGGGTTATAATCCTCAGGTTGGCTCGAATAAAACTTTCCATTTCTTTCTTAGGTTGACTATTGATTAATTTTTTTGTCAACCTTAATAAATATCCTTTTTTACTAGGAAACAATATCAAAAAAAGACTTCTGAGCAAGAATATCAAGTCACTTGGTTAGAGATCTTATAATGGAGAGAAATAAAGGAAAGGAAATTTTAAGAATAAACACAAATTTTTGTCACATAAATAAAAATATAAAAGCCTTATCTCTCAGACTGAAAGTCTGTCCATGAATTGTGTTCTTTTAAAGACCAGAAGAAACTACTGTCTCACCAATAATTTTTCATTATGTCATTTGTAGAGGAAAAAAAGGAACAAAGTTTTTTCCTGTACTTTCCCACTGAAGTCAAAGACTCAAAACTTTCTTTTGATACTATTATCATTCCTGTGGAAAATGGAATGAACACACTGAAATTGTGCTTTTGAATTTGTTTCCAATTAGTAATGATTGATTGTATGCATATTTGTTAAATCATTTTTGGTGCAGAGACAAAATAAACATTGATGCCTCCAAACCAATACACAGATGGGAAATAAAGCCAGAAAAGGCAGCTTCCAAACCTTCCCTATAGCACTTGAATGATGTTTTAAAAGATTTTATCATCCTGTTTTCAAAGTTTGTAGAGGAGGGTTGCATTTTACTTTTCATATATTACACATGAGGTTACCTGTCTTTTCAGTTAGAGTCTAAGAAAATCCCAGAAAATCCTTGTGCAAAGATGTTCCATTTTGGTCTGCTGCACTTTTCTTTGGCAAACTTTTGCAGCTTGTCAGCATTACAAAGTATGACAATCTCCAAAGTAGAGGGTGCCAGCAGGACAACAGGAAATACCCACTACAATAAAAGAGTTTATAGTGTTTAAAAACTTATTTTCCAGGAGCAGAAGAACTGATCTTCTCAACAGACAAATGTAAAACACTTTACAGTTAGAAAAACTATGCTTCACTTTTTCTCATAATTATTTCAAACAGCTCTAGTTGAAAGATATTCCTTGCACTCAAGGAAAATCAGCAGTTATGGTAAACCACATGAGTTTGTTTCTTGAGCATGAAAGCATTTCATAGTGAAAGCCCAGGAAAGCTGATGACTAAAAATAAATTTACATACATATTTCTTTGATAAAATAGAGCTTTTATAGTTATAAATTACTCCTGTGTGTGGTCTCACTGTTAAAATATCATTATTATTTTTTGTTCTTGTTCTCTCGGGTATATTTAAGATAACTCACTTGCAGGTGCACATTTAAAAACTCCATTTTTAAATTTCTTTTAATTTTCGAATTTATGGACATCTACAAGATGAACTTAAACAGACAGAATAAATAGAAGTATTCTTTTAAGTAAGTTCAATAGTTACATCCAATAGAAAGAAGGATCTGCCAGGAAGAGAGGCCCTTAATCTGTTTCCCAGCCAAAAGAAAACATCACCCGTCAAAACTATTCCCAGACCAGCGAGAACAAAATTCTTCATTCACAAAGTAAAAGACGCCAAGGACAACCAGAATGTTTATTGAAATCCAAGGAATAGCTTTGATTGCAAAATATTTCAGTCTTGTTAAGTGGAACTAAAATTTCATTTGTAGATAGTTGCAACTTACTGAAATGAGGAAGAGATTTCACTATCTTCTCGTGAAATGTCTTTGTGTACTTCATATTTATTCTGTTTTAAAATACATCATGGTTTATATATCAAACTCCTGTTCTTACGTTGTTGTTTTTATTCATAAAATCACACCCTTTGTGCAATCCACTTCAGAAGTGTATCACATGAAGACTCTTTGTTCTAACCCAAGACATTTTTCTTCTCTTGTTTCTAAAATCAGTTCATGGATATTAAGACATATTACACACACACACACACACACACACACACACACACACACACACACACACACACAATGGCATAGTGTGTTCAGGGAAGGGTCATAAATCAAGTGAAGTTTAACTGTATTAGTTAAGTGTGAGGTTCAGGATGGAAAAGATAATCAGAATCTATTGAGATCTTTAAATGCCTTTTCAAGAAACTTGGATTTGTCTCACAGGCAGTACAATAGACTTCCTGTTTGGGGGGTTGTTTTGTGTAGCGGGGGCGGGTAGATGGGGTAGAGTGGGGTTTGGATGGGAGATAGCATGATCAGATCTAAATTTTAGTAAGGTCATATGTTAACAATGTAATTAATGGCCAGGAGAGCAGAAAGTCTAGACTCTTGGATAATAGTTAATAAATTTTTCTTTTCACTGAAATAGCCAAGTTTGAAATGATGAAATACTGAAATTAAAAAAATGAAAGGATGGAGAGAGGAAAGGGAATTAAATAGCACTCTGAAGGTGAGATTGATGAGGTATTGTGATTTCTTGGAGGTAGAGGTTAAGGCAAAGGATATGACAAGGATTTTAAAGTGGGAAGTTGGAAGTGTTACCCTAATAATCGATATAGGAAGTAAGTATGCAGAGACAAACTGGTGTTGAAGAAATAGATGAATTCTGAGAAGTAAATTTCAGTCAATAGTATTATTAGTAGTTATTTATTGGAAGATAAACATCAAGCAACTTGCAAGTTGTTACCATCTTCTTGTTACCACTTTCCCACAATGAGAGACTAACCCACCACACTGGGCATGAAATAACAAAGCAATGAAATCTCAGAGAATTTCAATGACAGGAACTTGAAAATAGAGTTAGACAGAAAGTCTAATGAAACCTTGTGAATATACCCAGTTTGAGAATCATTTTATAGGATTAAACTCGAGTTGTCATAATTTCTCCTCAAGGGAGCAAGGTATAAAACATATATTTCGATTTATCAAAAATAAAATGAAAACTTCACATCAGAATAACAAGAGGCAAAGGGCATTCAGAATGGGACAGAAAGCTTCAGAGTTAAAACAATAAATTGTCCCTATTAACAACTAACGGTTGACAGATGAGAGTATGTTATTCATATTTTGTTGCATAAATGGTTGACTAAATTAATCCTTTATATTCTCATTCCATTGTGTTGCAGAGTGGCTTCTTAGCTAGTTTTAAAAGTGTTCAGTTATCCTACTGAGCAATCAAACTAGACAAAACCTAACGAATGACTCTGCATGTTAGTTGGTATGAAGGTAAGTCAGAATCAGCCTTTGGATACACACTGAAATGTTTAACATACTCTCCACTATAAGTGACTTATTAATACTTGACTATGGCAAGTATCAATATAGCCAAGATCAAAAACTTCAAATCCATTATTGCCACAGATTTCCCATTCTAAACATTCAAGAAATATATATGCACGTTACATAAGTCCAAAAACTACATTAGAGCTCCTAGGTTAGACCTTTCTGATCACCTGAGATAGTACATGTGTGAATTGCAATGGTTCCTTTTGCATAAACTGTAAGGCTACATCTCTGGCATCCTTTTCCCCTTGACTCCCCTCCAGCTTTTATTTGGCTTCTCAAGTTTGAAGTCCGTCTGCTTTTAAAAAATTGATTTAAAAGGAGTCCAAAGGACTGACTTCAAAACGTAAGCTTCTTCTTAAAGAAATCCCAGGACTTTGGCAGTTGGATACAAAAATGTTTAAATTCTCTTATGTGACTCAAAACTAACTCTCAACCAACTCTCTACCTTGCCAGGTTGTTCCTTAACAGAACCCAGCATCACGATATAAATAATATCCTTAGCTTTGACTTTGAATATTTGTATTTTTTTTCTTTTTCATTTTTACAAATTAAGATAGGGCTTGAGAAGGAAGGTGCCAGTCTTCCTTATTTATTTGTTTATTTACTGGCCAAGCACCATGTGAGATTTTTTTTAGTTCTTCAAACAGGGATCGATCCTAGGCCCTTGGCAGTGAGAGCGCAGAGTCCTAACCACTGGACTGCCAGGGAAATCCCCAGGCTCCCTATTGTAATTGTAGTATGCCACTGTTGACTTCTATTAAATATACTTTAGAAATCAAACCTTTTTAACAAACGGATGGGCAACCTGACAAAGTAGCTTTCCTACGAATTTTAACATCATTTCTAGAACTCAGGAGATTGTCTCAAACATATGTAACCATTGCAAAGGGCCCTTTGGTAAGACTCAAGAGACCTGAGCTGTGTTTCTATCTTTCTTTCAAGCAATATGGTATTTTTCCTAGCAGAATGTCTGAAGCTCTGTTATAGTATATGTATACAACTCATATCTCTTTGGATTTTATCTCTTTGTTGCTCTTGCTGGACCCCAATCCTCTGGAAAGTTCTCATTTTGAAGACTCTTCTAAGGAATTCTCACATGACTTTATAAAAACTTCTAATTATATTAGTTTGTTTTTTTCCCACTTCTGGGTCCCTTATTGCTCTATCATTTATACGCTCTCATCACACACTGAGAAATACAGTTTTGAGGTCACTATTACCATATTTCTGTAAACTGCCTCTGTCTTCTGACTTTAGCTGTCACCTCTCCTGATTTTCTACTAGGAACGATCCTTATCCAGTTATCCTTGCTTTCTAGCGGGTATAACCATCTCCTGGCAGGAGCCGCTGCTAAGCCTACTATGATCTTGATATGCCCTTATGATAGGGTGTTCTGAGGCAAAGTGCACAACTACTCTCCCCATTGTTCTTCAGATGCTCTTTCAGGGTGGTTCTAAGGCAGTGTATCTTGTTCTCTAATAACTACAGTCAATGAAACCCCTATTTTAACTCCAGGTAAAAAATTTATATTCCTTCTCTCCTTTTCTCATCATTCTCTTAAGATTAAGATATGAGTTCACGGGATACTGGGCAAAGAAACAAATCTGAGTGAAACCTACCTAGCTCAGCATCATTGATCCACTACAATAATTAATGCTTTGTGACTATGTCAGGTTTATCTACCTAACAGTGCAACAAGTTTCTGCTTAGCTGCTTAAGTCAACTGACTTCTGATCAGAAGTGGGTTTTATCTGAACCTTGCCTAATATTAGGCAAGGTTCAGGTTCAAGGTTTGTTACGTGTAAAGCAAGGGAAATAGGAATGATGGGCCCTAGAGGTTTCATGTAAACCTGGCTCACTGTGGTCATCTGCTCCTACACTCTCTTCTGTATGGAGTAATGCCTCTATATCACTTATATTTAACTTAGTCTTATTTCCTTAAAAAATGACAATATATTTAAATTTCCCTAACTATTGTCATATTTTATGACAAATTTATTTGGGACCATTTCATAGTTTGAAGATCTCAGAAGGACCTATGCAGCAAGATTATATTCTGCACTTAGTGTTCATGTATATGTTGGAAGAAGTACTCTTTTCAAACATGTGGGTAACATTAGTTACCATTTCCATTTAGCAAATTCACCTAAATAGAATCATCTCTGGAAAGATTTCTACCATGAGAAAATACTTACTCATCCATAGAAATTTCCTCTAATTAGTATGCTTTTCTTTCATTTCAGGAATATAATTTTTTAATTAAGGGATATAAATTAAATCATATTTCATCAAAAACAAAATGTATAGTTACAGTCAACCAACACAAAATAGGTGAAAACATAAGCTTATTCTCAGCTATTATGGTGATATACTTAATCAGGTGCATGTAATAAAATCAGTTCTTCTGCTTGTTCTTGATAACATCAAAAAAGAAGAGAGCCATGTGGAAGAGTATAACATTATTGAATATGCTATGACAGGCATGTAATTGATTATTTAATTTTTGTTCTGAAATTTTTGTTGATATAAATATCATTTCACATTTTCTGATAATATATTTGATTTTCATTAATATGTATGCATGTGCTAACATATCTCAGTACAGATATGGTTGTGCTGCAGGTAAAATAAACGAGATGCAACTGACTCAAGAATGTGAGGTGGGCAGGAATCAGGAATGAAACCTATTTAGTGCATTCACAGTGTCTCCAGATCAATGGTCCTAAAAGTTTTTGATTCATGAAACTCTAATCAAAACTATGGATCTTCTCCATAGAAACATACACACACACACACAAGTAGAACATATACTTTTAAAATTGTCACAAATGTTCTATCCATGAAACAATAAACGCAGTTTGAAATTTAAGGAAAATCTTAGAGCATGCCAACTTTGATGGAACAACCAGAGCTTTAAGTGCTGTGAGGACAAGGTTGACAAAATTGCATTTCAATGGAATAAAATAATGAGTGACTAAGGATTTTCTACCTATATAGGCAGCATCTTGGAGTCTATTTGAAAGAATTGTTATTATTATTAATATTGATTAACTATGTGCTAGTTGCCATCCAAAGCACTTCATCTGTGCTGAAAAATAATAATCTTCATAATTCCATTGGGCAGATACTATTTTGATTACCACTGTAAAGATGCTGGTGTACAGATAAGGAAACTAAGATTAAAAAAAGAGTAACTCCTCAAATTATCCAATGTTTAGTCTATAGAGTCTGTATTTAAACTCACTGAGTCCTGTTCCAGACTAAAAGCTTTTAACCATCATGATATATCACCCTGCTATCTGCTGCCCAACATGAAACATCACCACAAGAGCAGGTAACAGTGGGAAATGTAGGGGAATAATTAAGTACAACAGTAGGTGATTCAGTCCTCAAGTAAAAGACCCACAGCCCTGAAAACAGATAAGAGGTTTCATTTTAGTTCCAAATGAGGGAGAATTGTTACCTAGAAGACAGGGCTTATACCTCCATGGGTGTGGATATTAGACAGGGAACAAGAGAGATGCCTAGTTAGTAGAACTAGTGTAGATGGAAGGTATTAGATCTCAGAACAGAAGAGTAGTCTAGTTAAAAAACCTGGCAGAGTAAATTTTTAAAAATATCATTACTTTCTAAAAGCCCATAATGTCCTTCTCTCTAAAAGTAGCCTTTGAAAAGTCAGTAACGCCGATTGTTAAGATCAGAGAAATGCGTAAACTGAAAACTACAGTTGTGCATTTTTAAAAAGAAATCTTGGTGAATAAAATATTAACATGTGGACACAGTTGATTAAAGTCTTTCTCCTGACTATATAGTTGTTCATAAGAGTCTGTTTCATTCAAATAATTGCTTAAGAGAAGCAATTGAAAGAATGGCTGATAGATCTATGAGAAGTAAACTAGGGAATATTGTATCACATTTGTCAACTTTGAGGAAAAAAATCACTGTTATCTATACATATTCACTTTCTAAAGAATGAGTCTTATGTCTCAAATCTGTTGACTATCACAGCTGAATATTTTCTCAATACCTATTGAGAATGTAGAAGAAATGTAGGTATCTAAACATTGTTATTATTTTGGAAGGCTAGGCTCACATTCAGTATAGTATTGCCCCTAAGTAATACATGACATGTGACTATAATACAAGACTTTATAGGAGCCAGAGAATATACAGTAATGCACAGGTAAAATCAATCTTTTTTTTTTCATTTTATGCCAGGAAAGATGATTATATTTTAATGAGTGTTTAATGGAAAAAAAAGGAATAGGAACAGAAACTCTGGTGTTGGCAACCAATACAATTTAGAAATTCATTCCAATTAGTTGTAACTTGAAACCCAGATTTAATTAAAACACTATTCTGAGAAGAAATATAAATCTGTCTACTGGAAAAAGTAAGTGAAAAAACGACTATAGTCATATGCAAAAAAATGTTTACAATGACATACTTCCATAGTGAACAAAATTAGGGAATATTAAATGTCTATATTAAAGTGCAAAACAATACCTGGAGAAAACCATAATTCAAAAAGATACATGCACCCCAATGTTCATTGCAGCACTATCTAAAATAGCCAGGTCATGGAAGCAACCTAAATGCCCATCGACAGATGAATGGATAAAGAAGATGTGGTACATATATACAATGAAATATTACTCAGCCATAAAAAGGAATTAAATTGTGCCATTTACAGAGATGTGGATGGACCTAGAGACTGTCATACAGAGTGAAGTAAGTCAGAAAGAGAAAAACAAATATCGTATATTAACACATTTATTGGAACCTAGAAAAATGGTACAGATGAACCGGTTTGCAGGGCAGAACTAGAGACACAGATGTAGAGAAGAAACATATGGACACCAAGGGGGGAAAGTGGCGGTGGGGTGGTGGTGGTGGTATGAATTGGGGGATTGGGATTGACATATATACACTAATATGTATAAAATATTAACTAATAAGAACCTGCTGTATAAAAATAAAAAATAAAATTCAAAAAAATAAAAAGAGCATTTCTGCCTGTGTAACATATTTTATGATCTTACTTGACCATGGAATTTGTGTGTGTGTGTGTGTGTGTGTTGTGTGTGTGTGTGTGTGTGTGTGTAGCACTTAGTAATCATTCTTAGACATTGTGTCACACAGAACTCAGTTACTTAAAGGAGCAAAACCAATGTCTTTAATGAACCACATGGATTTGGTGAGGAGTAGTAAGGAGAGAAAAAAAAAAGGTGGAGATACTAGATTTTGTATTTATTCACAATTATAAACAATTTTAATACTCTGTGTTATGTTAAATTCCTTTGGAAGTTGTCTAAGAATTAAAATATACAGTTGTTGAACTATAACAATTTCAGCAAAAAATAACTAAATTTTATAAGCCACACCATTCCAATTCTGTACATATTAATCCAAAAAACTTGAAAATTGAAAAACATACAATCACCAGTCTGTAAAATAACAAGCACTTGAAATGCAATTAAAATCACAAAGTATTATTCAGGTATTCATTAATTATGCATCTAGGAAGTATGCTTGGGGAGATATAAGTGATGAATCTCTCTCTTATACATTTAGGTATATATAAGCAAGAACGGCCATAAGTTTATCCTTCTTAGTACTGGCTCCCTCATGCCTCGCTCAACGCCTTTATTAACGTTCATTAGGAGAAATAATCCTCCATGTATATTTGATGAAAACTAAAAATAATACATATATTCAGTGGTTCTATCAAGCTTTGTCGTTATCTACATTATCAGAGCAACAAAATAATTTTACTTATAAATATATATTGTGTTTTCACACTTTTCCAAAGTTGTCATTGATATGATATTAAACTTAAATTATTTGATTTATCATTTACTATCCAGCCTCTTAAGGAGTATCACCTAGGTTGATAATGTTACACTAATAAACAAATTCAATCATATATAGCAGTTAAATTTAAAAAATGAGAAGACTAAAAAAGCAGATTCTTTCTGCAGAGTGAGAGGACTTTCTCAAGGGAAGAACAGTTACCAAGAATGCATATTAATTGTCCCTTTGAAGACTCATAAGTTCAGCAGAAATCATATGAGCAACTGACACCTTACTACAAATTAACTTATCAGACTAACTTGCCTAACACACATCGAGGCCATAAGGGAATTGACAAAGGCTAATTTTGAGTGGTAGAAAGAGCTTAAGGAATGTGATCAAGAAGGGAAGAGGATAAGAAGTACAAGAACTGAGATTAGCATGCATCCATTGAGAACCTGGTATACAATTATGGGATAAAGTGAAGGAGAGAATAATAGAAAATAAATAGTGAGATTCTGAGTTAAAATTCATGTTCTTTGCAATTTTGTTCAGCTTACACTCTGAAATAAGTACCCGTTCTAATTACCCAGCTGTCATTAATGTTTACAGAAAATAAAAAGTAAAATTTATACTGTAATAAGTATTAAAATGGAACATTTCATAAACTTTGTGTCACACTTTTATACCACTCTACTTTTGTTGAACTCAACATAACAAATTCACTATTATGAATTATTTATTACAATAGCCATTTTCTCGAAACTACAACCATATGCCATAGCTTTCAGATAAAAACATAATGGTACTTACCTTGTCCTGATGGAATATGTATAAATTTTGTGCCTGCTGTGTTGATTGAGTAGTCTCTGAATTGCCAGAGTAAACGAAATTATCTTGGGACTGATATATGTGCTGATTCTAACTCTCCCATATGATTGAAAATCTGTCTAAAATATTAATAAACTTCTAAATTGTCTAAAGGGAAAAAAGAAACAAAACATTTGTCACTTTAAGAGCTGTGCAGTCTGGCTAGGTTAAGAATTAGATCATTAATTGACAATAATGAAATAAAATAAGCAAGTTATGAACAGAGATCTTTGGATAAACTTTATTCAGTTCTGTAATTTTAAAGCTCATTTGAAAGCACGTGTGGGATATAAGGGTCACTGCTTAAAAAGTGAAAAAGCATAACATCTCACAAAACATTTACAAAATAATTAGAAAAATAAATTTCCTGTTTATACATACAGTAGTCAGACAAAAAATGTAAAGACTAATCTGAAAATTAAATATTTATTATTTGGTACCAAATGCAATAGAATATATATCAATCAAATATAAAGAAATTTCCATTAACTTAATGTACAGTATAAAGAAAAATGAAAATAAAAAATGAGGTGATGGCCGACTTAGCTAGGCTATGGTTTCCAGCTCTTCAAACACTACTTCAGGTGTTGCTGTGAAGGTATTTTGTAGATGTGATTAAAGTTCAGAATCATTTGACTTTAAGTAAGGGAGATTATCTAGACAAATAGATGAGCCTAATTTAATCACTTTAAAGTCCTTAATTTTATATTGAGTCTTTCTTGATGAAGAAGAAACTCTACTTGGCGATAGAAGTTTCACCTCATGCCTAAGAGTCTTAACCTCCCATTTCTGATGACCTATCTGTTGGATTTTAGACTTGCCTTGCCAGTCCCCATTTTCATAGAAGTTAATTCCTTGCAATAAGTATTTTAATACATATCTGTCCTACTGGTTCTATTCTCCAATTGAACTCTAATTCAAAAGATAAAATATATTGTAAAAAAAATTACATAATTTTAGAATAATATTTTCTCCAAATCTATGAATTTACTGCAATAGCAATAATAATTATAATTAGAATTTTATAACCAATATAGCAATATTTTATTTAATATTGGAGATATAGATAGCTGAAAACAGCATTACTACCACTAAAATTGGGGGAAAATAGCTGGAAAAACTTCAAATTAATCATTTTTCTTAAAACCACCTGAGAACTACAGTGATAGGGCAAAGAACTCATCCAAAATCTTGATAGAGAGAGGTGACTAGAAGAAATTGCAGAGCTAGGATTGCAGCATTTGCTAACTTGGGTCAGACTTGAGACCAGTGCTATGTAAGTCAGTAATAACATTACCGAACCAAACTTGGGTCTGTTTGCCTGCGCGCAGTACAGCCAATCTACTTACAGGGTTTGTGGTGAAGGAAAGGGCAGCGTTTATTGCAGGGCGCCAAGCAAGGAGTCCCGGACAGCTGGTGTGTAAGAGATCCGAACTCCCCAAAGGCTCGCAGGGAAAGGTTTTTAAAGACAGGGTGAGGGAGGGTAGTTGTGGGGTGTGTGAGATCAGCTCGTGGACATTCTTCTGATGGGTTGGTGGTGAGGTAATTGGGAGTCAACATCATCAACCTTCTGGTTCCAACCGGTCTGGGGTCTACATGCTTGTAGGTGGCATAGTTAACTTCTCCCACCTGGTGGGGTTTCAGTATCCACAAGACAGCTCAAAGTACACAGCTCAGAATAGTATCTATAGCCCTGGAGGAGGAACTAAAGGTCCTTGACTTTGTTTAATGGCTAAACTATTATTATTTTGTCTTGCTTGACTGTTTTCCTTTCCTTCTGCATTGTCCCGCCTCTCTGATTAAATTTACTCTTTGGAACTCAGGGAAGGCCTAGGAGGCTACAGGGTTTCCACAGACCAAAGGCAGGTAGAGGATGTGGATGGGCAGGGAGTCAGTTCAGGGTAGGCCCCATAGGGTCCTGCTCAGTTACCATAATATTCAACTAGTAATATTTATCAAATTGCTAAAGCCTGGGTGGGGGCTAGCATGAGAGTGTGAAAACCCTGGGGACACACATGGGGGACTGGGATACATACTTTTTTACCGCCCTTTTCTCAGAGAACCCAATCAAGTACTCACAGAGAAAACTGAGGTGAATTTTGAGAAAGTTTGTACTGGGGAAAAGGAAGCTTAAGCTACTGCAGAAGTCCCCCAAGACCATGTCCTGGAAGGAAGTTCTTAGTCTCTAGGAAGAAAGGTGATAAAACTGTACAGAGACCGAGAGCATTGATGGAAACAGCTTGGTGAGGAGAACAAGAGAAAAAAAAGCTCAACACCAGAGTAAGGCCCGGCATAATTATGGAAGGATGGACAAGAACACCTGTGAAGACCATACTCTCAATACAGGTTCACAATGCCTACCTCAGATTGAAGTTTAATCAGGATATCAGGTGAACCCTCCTAACCCACTACCAATCTAACAAGTGTTGAGTAAAAATAATATTGGAGTACAGATTCACTCCTGGGAGCAGTGCAAACAGAAGACACAAAGCCAAGCTTGGAAACACAATCCGGGTAAGGCTTGTTAAATCCTATTGAACTAAAACATGTGTTCTTCAAAGGATACTGTTAAGAAAATGAAAAGACAGTACATAGACTGAGAGAAAATATGTGCAACTCATTTATTGTATAAAAGAATTTTATCCAGAATATAAAAATAACACCTAAAACTCAAAAGCATAAAAGCAATGCAGTGCATTTAAAAGCAATGCATTTTAAAAACAAAACGCCAAAATCCTAAAGACCCTTTATGAAAAAATATAGAGAAATGGTAAATATGGTAAGTAAGCGTATGAAAAGATGTCCAAAATTAGGTAAATGTCATTAAGTAAATCCTAATTAAGACCGCAAAGACATAACATTATACACCCGTTAAAATCATTAAAAAAATTTAAAAATGACAAAATGTCATACTGATGAGGGTGCGGATGAAATTCTTATTCACCAATGGAAATGCAAAAATGGTAAAGCTGTTTTTGAAATGGAAAGGAAATTTATTATAAAATTAAACATACAGTTATTATATTACCTAGTCATCTTATTCCTTGTGTTTAAGCAAATGAATTTAAATTTTATGTTCACATAAAAGCCTGTATGCATACTGTCATAGCTGCTTTATTCATAATTGTCAAAAACTGGAAACAACCAAGGTATTCTTAAACAGGAGAATGAATAAACAGACTGTAGTACATCCATAGAATGGAATAGTAGTCGGGAATAAAAGGAATAACTATTTATTCATACAACAACATGAATGAATTTTTAATGTATTTTGCTAAAAGAAAGATGCCAGGTGCTCAGCTAATGACTTACTGGTTACAGGAAAAAAAAAAAAAAAAAAAAAAAAGCCAGGCTCCCATGCCATGAACTCCAGAGCTGCCTGTGAGATTAGTCAGAGGCTACAACTTCACCTGACATCTTGTCCTTGCTGGGATTTCCCCCCTTCCTTCTCCTGCCTTCTCTGGTCACACATGGATTTGCCCCGAGAGTACTTTAGTAAATCACGTGTGCATAAATCCTTGTCCCAGTTCTGCTTCTGAGGAACCCAGACTAAGACAGAAAAATGAACTGAATTTAGAAGCTCTCTCAAAAAGCACCTTACTGGTTTACTTAATGGAATTTCTTTAAGTTTCTAGAGCATTGCTGCTTTGATCTTATAACTGTAATATAACAATTAAGTAGATGCTTTATATAATATACTTAATATATTCCTTGGGAAAAAAATCCCTATAAGGTAAAAGCTCATAGTTTTTTTTGTTTGTTTGTTTGTTTTTGTGGTACGCGGGCCTCTCACTGTTGTGGCCTCTCCCGTTGCGGAGCACAGGCTCCGGACGCGCTGGCTCAGCGGCCAGGGCTCACGGGCCCAGCCGCTCCGCGGCATGTGGGATCTTCCCGGACCGGGGCACGAACCCGTGTCCCCTGCATTGGCAGGCAGACTCTCAACCACTGCGCCACCAGGGAAACCCCCAAAAACTTAGTTGTTTTAAATCTGTTAGCAAATATAGACAAAAAGTAATTTTTAAATTTTAAAACAGCTAACTCTGTTCCTGAATTTAATAACACCGAGTATACAACTAATGACCTTCAAAACTTGTAAGTGTGAAAAAATTATAAAGAAGTTTTTGCAATACTTCAATATAAATTAGTAAATTCTAAAGCAGTAGATATCCTAACTTGTGTGCAATATAATAAAGTTATGAATAATAGTGAAAGATGTGAAATTTAATCAAGAATTAGTGAAAAAGAGTTGTCACAAGCTGCCACTTTAGTTTTATTTTCCTTAATATTGCTTTAAATAATCATCTATAATTTATATTAATTTATTTTTAATAATATTAATGCTTATTTAAATTATAAAATAATTTTTATATATAAATTGATTTGAATAGTATTTAGGCTGTTTTAATATGGAGTATAACGTAATAAAATATTTTAGGTAATGTGACAAAAACTATAACATTTAGTTTACAGCAAAACAAGCAATAAACCATAATTTGATGGCATAGATTAAATTTATGAACTTGAGATAATTATTGGTATAAAATTTAGGCCCATTGTTTCTCAACATGTCATGATGGGTAAGAATAACAGCGTTTGAACCAAAAATCTAATTCAGCAGGTCTTGTGTGGAGGTGTGTTGTCTGCATTCATATCACGTGCCACCGCTGATTCTTGTGCATTTTACCAATGAGACTCTAAATACATCTGTGATGCCAATTTAATTCTTCAGTTAAGACTGTTGTCATACCAAGTAAGAGAACACTTACAGTTATCTGTATGAGTTGAGAAAACCTTGTTTCTTGGTCATTTTGAAAGGATGAAATCATGACACTGTTGTCAACCTAAAACTTCAGAACCCCAAGTTCTTGCAAATTTTGAGTGACTACGATGCTCTCACTTTTTAGTTCGCATAAACTGTCTGGCTGGACTGCTACTGATTTCAATTATGGTGCCTTAAAGTCTTGAGCCACAATTGCTATTTTTAGAACATAAATTAGCAATTATTATATTAAAATTCAATATCTTTAAAATGTAATTTAGTATACATGAGTTAATAATTTATACAATGAGAATAAATAATACCATTTACATTGCTTTATCTAGACACTCTTCCCTATAATATATTGTATTCAAAGTGCTGATTCGTGACTTCTGAGTGGTTTGTCCAACTTAACATGAAATTTGTTTTAGGTCATTAATGTTTTTTTCTGTTACTTGGTAACCAAAAAAATAATGTTTTAATATTGCAAATCATAAATCTCTCACTTTCTAATAATAAAAACAAAACCGTAAATGCTTTGTGGCTCCAAATTGAGCAGTTGTAATCTTCCTGAGGTTTGAGTGTCAGTGGAAAAGGCCAAGAACACAGTTCAAAGCCAAGGCTAGCAAGGAAAACAAGCATGAGATTTCCAGGCAGATTCTTTAAGAGGTACTTTGTTTCCCAGAGGAAGAAAAGTATGTCAGCCGGAAATGGGACACTTTCTGGGATTAAGAATAAAAGGAAACTAAGCAGAGAACTCCTGCAAGGGAGAAGAAGGATAAATGGATCATTATTAGCAGACAACATAAAGTTCCTTGCTGTTCTATTTTTCTTGGCTTCTCACTCTCTCCATCAAGGAATCTCTCTCACTGGGCTGCCCTAGCTCTATTTATTAAAATAAAACATTCGTTTGACAAAATTATTCCGATACCCTGAGGGATTTATTATAACTGTATCTGACCAGGACAAGGTACTGTGAGGACAGAAATTTAGGATTTAATCTTCAGAATAGTCTCCATAGCCTCATGTGAGACAGGGTTTTGCAAGCTCAAATCCTCTTTCTCAAAATAAAGCCAAACAATACATGACCCAAAGTGTGCCCTACTGCATTCCCCTTGGGGTGCAGTTATTTCAAAGTCTAGTTTTAGCCCTTGTCCTAGATTAAAAAGGGAAATTGGAATGTATATATAACAACCAAGAAATATTGCTGGAGATTCTCCTGTCCAGCACAGATCCCATTGATGGTGTGATCATTAGTCTCATGTAGCAACTTGACTACAAAATAGTACTCAGTTGTTTAATTAAACTCTAATGTAGGGACTTCCCCGGTGGTCCAGTGGTAAAGAATATGCCTTCCAACGCAGGGGACGCCGGTTCGATTCCTAATCGGGGAACTAGGATCCCACATGCCGCAGGGCAACTAAACCTGTGCGCCACAACTACTGAGCTCTCACGCCTCAACAAGAGAGCCCGCGTGCCGCAAACTACAGAGCCCACGAGCCCTGGAGCCCACGTGCCACAACTAGAGAGAAAACTCACACACCACAACTAGAGAGAAGCCCATGCACCACCACTAGGGAGAGGCCTGCTCACCTCAATGAAGACCCCGTGTTTCACAACTAAGACCCGATGCAGCCAAAAAAATTTAAAAAAAGCAGCAGGTTAAAATAAATTACAAAAAAACCTCCACTAATGTAGGTATTGCTTTGAAAGTGTTTTGCAGATGTGGTTAAATTCTATTGCACAATCAGTAGACTTTAAGTAAAGGAGATTACCCTTGATTGTGAAGGTGGGCCTCATCCAATCAGTTGAAGACCTTAAGAGCAACACACTTTTCCCAGAGAAGAAATTTTGTTTCAGTACTGCAGCGTCAAAGGCTGACTGAGTTTCCAGTCTGCTGGCCTGTCCTACAAATTTTGGACTTGCTAACTCCCACAACTGTGCAAGCCAACTCTTTAAAATCTCTCTCTCCCTCTTTGTGTGTGTGTGTGTGTGTGTGTGTGTGTGTGTGTATGTATTTATATATCTACCATTGGTTATGTTTTTCTGGAAAGCCATGGCTAATATAGATAGCTGCTCAAAGTGTCCAATAACTATATGTGTTAACTGTAAAAGAGATTGTAAAAAAAAAAATCACGAAACATTCTGTTTTTTTTTTTTTAGCGATACGTGGGCCTCTCTCTGTTGTGGCCTCTCCTGTTGCGGAGCACAGGCTCCGAACGCGCAGGCTCAGTGGCCATGGCTCACGGGCCCAGCCGCTCCGCGGCATATGGGATCCTCCCGGACCAGGGGACGAACCCGTGTCCCCTGCATCGGCAGGCGGACTCCCAACCGCTGTGCCACCAGGGAAGCCCAAAACATTCTCTTTTTTACCTCTGCAAGTAACCTGAACACTGTAGATATACTTGACCTCAAAACACAAATAATGTTGGCAGAAATCCTTTTGTACTGGTCTCAGTACACAAGCACGTGTGTTTATATGCAGGATAAGCACCTACACACACACAAGGGTCTTTTTCTATCTAGCATTTGCTTAATGTTATTGGCCATTGTGAGCTCTCTGAACACATTTTAATGGAGCTGAGTAATCAGCCCAATATAAGGAATTGGGTTGAGAATGGATCAACAATTGACTTTTTTTTTTTAAAGAACTCAGGAGACGATAATATATGAGAGACGATGAGGCAGCTGCCTAAGATGTCCAAATAGCTTTTCCATGTAACGTTGACAGTAATGAATCGTATATAATACCAGCTCTAGATGAAGGAATGCTCAGCACATTCAAAAGAATAGAAAAGTCAGAGAAGCCTGGAAACATTTAGCATTACTACATGTCATAAAATCAAGATGATAGAATAAAGAACACACAGAATATATCATCACTGCCTGTTTTACTTTCATTTTTAAAAAGCTATTAGCTTTTATCTTTACGTTTACATAACAGTCTTAGTCCTGAAAGGCACCTAGTAAAGTCATGTTTTCTATTATTCCGCCTTAAGATAAGTTTTCACCTAGATATAATCTCTTTACTTTATTCTGTATATAAAGAGCAAAAGATGTTCACATGTTTCTTTGGTTCTTTCTGTCTGTGTTTAATATTCTCATCTTGTCTAGATTATTTTTCAGTGGTTTCCATAGTGTGGTCAGTGGATTCCTGCATGTCTCTGAGATGTTCTCAGGGTTCCATAAAGTCAAAACTATTTTTATCACAATACTAGGATGTCATTGCTTTTTTGTACTGGATGTAGTGATGTTGGAAAAGGAATTGGTGAAGGAAAAGGACATGAATTGTGACTGTGTTACCAAATCATACTAGGAGACATTTTATTTTTCACTTTACCATATTCACTTGAAAACAACAATAAATCTTACTTAGGAATGTCCTGATGAAGCAGTAAAACTTATACAGTATACTAAATCTGAATTCCTACATATATGTCTTTTTAAAATTCTTTATAATGAAATGGAAAGTACATATAAAGTGCTTCTGCCAGGTGTGGAAATATGAGCGTTGTCTTCAGGTACAAAAATATGAGAGTTGGGCTTCCCTGGTGGTGCAGTGGTTGAGAGTCCGCCTGTCGATGCAGGAGACACGGGTTCGTGCCCCGGTCCGGGAAGATCCCACATGCCGCGGAGCGGCTGGGCCCGTGAGCCATGGCCGCTGAGCCTGCGCGTCCAGAGCCTGTGCTCCGCAATGGGAGAGGCCACAGCAGTGAGAGGCCCGCGTACCGCAAAAAAAAAAAAATATATATATATATGAGAGTTGTCTGGAGGAAAAGCACATGTGCCGTTGAGTTGCTAGCAGAACCAGCTGCTTCTTTTGCAATGGGAAGCATTCTTACTTAAAAGAATGGCTGGCAAACAATGGTTATTCAGATTTGGGTATCTGGCAGATATTTTCTCACAAAAGAACAAAGTAAGCCTGTCACTTCAAGGAGAGCAACTGACTTAAACAGAATTATTGCTAATTGTAAAATTTGATATTTTAAATGAAAGAGTTTTGAAAAACTTGTATCTGCCACTCTGACAGCTTGCCAACACTTAAAGAATTTTCCGATCAAATTGGTAGTGATATCAAAAAAGTAATTTTCCACAGTCTGTATTAAAATGTGACTACATTGGAAGATATGCATGACTGTGAACCATTGTTTTCCAAATGATCAGTGATGATCATTTCATATAAAAAATCATGTAATTGAGTAATCAATTTACATGTAATCGTGTAAATAATACAATGACAGTGAAAGAAAGACCAATGCATTTTAATATAACATTTTCTTGATATGACTTAAGGTTCTACTATAACAGTTGGTATGATATGAAGTAAGAAATATTCACAGTTTTCTGAAAAGGCTATTAAAATATCTCTTACTTTTTCAGCTACTTTCAAGTACTGTCTCAACTTTTTTTCAGCAATTCAAACCTTTTTCAACAACACATTTTTTCATAAACTTCAACCAACACCAAAGTTCCTCTTTATTCATATTCTTGTCCTCCAGATTCCTGTCCTTGGGTTATTTTTAGCATATACTATATTTTTCCTTGTTGACTTCAACCACACCTGTGATTTTAATTTCTGTTTGTACTCTGGTAACCCCCAAATCTATATTTCCGATGGACTTCCCTTTTTGAGACTGAGACTCCTTTAATCAAGTGCTTGCTGAACATTCATTCATTTAATTAATTACTGCCATATAAAAATCACAAATTTCACAAGCTCGAAATCGTCTTTGCCACTCTCTCCTCAAAACCAACTCTCCCTTCTTCCACCCGTACTCTTCTCGAGTGAGTGACTTCTTCATATGCCTGTTTACTCAAGAGGAAAGCTGTTAAAACCCTCCTTTATAGTAAAAGTCCTCCCTGCATAACTCCACCCACTCCATAATTTTATTCCCTAACAACTGTTAGGTCTGTCTCATAAAAATATCTTGAGAAACATTCTCTCCAGCTCCACAGATTTGTGTTATTTCTCACTTGGACAATCAAATAGAGACTAAATGTTTCCCTGACTTTTATCCCATACCCCTCTACTCCATCCTTCATATTGCTGCCAAAGTGATTCCCAAAACGCAAACCCGATCATGTTGCCTCCTTAATTATATTTCTCCAGTGGCCTAGCATCACCCCTATAGACAGACATGTCAATCCGATGCAGCAGCATTTTTGTCCACTGAAATGATCATAAGGAAAGTGAAAAACAAAACAAAACAAAAAGCCCACTTAAGTATGGAAAAGAAGCAGCAAATCGGACAGAAGAGATTTTTACACACACATACACACACACACACTATAGTATGTATATATTCAAGTGCATATGTGTGTACACTGGAAGTTACATCACATTATAACTGCCAGAAAACATCTGCTAGATAGGGAACACTGGTCTGAAGTTGTGAGAGTATTTGCTTGCTCTGGAGTCAGAATACTGCCAACTGCGACACAAACTAGCAAACACTGATGTGATCTGCTTTTGCTATCGGTCAAATCACAGACCTTAAGACTAATTTATGTTACAGATACTGCTGGCTACATACTGCTTCTTCAGTCAGCCTCAGGTTTAGGAAAATAAAAACCAAAAAAACAACACCAGTGGCATTCTTAAGATTTGTAAAGAAGCCTGAACTCATCTCCATACAAAAATACACCCACCCACCCACTGAGCTGCAATGAAAACTCCATGGGAGAAGGGACTATTATGTGGCTTATACCCAACGCATACCCTGGCACCTGCCATAGTTCAGGAGTTCCGTAGATCTTGTAGAATAAAAAAAAATAATTAATTAAACAGTACCTTCCTGAAGGACTTGAAATATTTCTAAAGCACATTCTATGGCAACTTCACTCTTGACCCTTTATTTTTCACAAAAGAAAGATACCTTGAAAAAGTGTCTGTAACAACAAATTATCTGTAGTTAGTTTTGGGTTTTTGTTTTCTTGTTTTATTTTCACTTGGATAGCAGTAGGTACAGTGTCTGAGAGGATATACTATTAAGTTTCTAGCATTGTAAAAGCAAATTTATCAGAGGCACAGCAAGATATTTCAAGAAACTATGGCAATCTAACTATATACAGATATAAAACCTAGAAGACATGGAGAAATAAAGAACTACAGAAGAAATGAGCTTGAGAACATTGGTCCCTGGAGAGTTTTTGTTATTATTTGTTTGCTGGTTGTTTGGTTTTAAATCACAGACTTAAAATCAGATTTTCACCCAAGGAAATTTTGAGTCATCAGACCTGTAGTGGAACCTCAGAATAGTTACTTTTTAAAAAATGATAGATCTGAAGTACAAGCGAGTTTAGGGAATATTACTTTCTAAAGACATTTTTTACTTAAAAAATAAATGTTTAAGTTTATTTTATATATAAATATTTGCATTGCTAAAATTTTATCAATTTTCATACAATAAAGTATCACCTGCAACATGCCACTACAGAATGAATGGTTATTACTTCAATCATGGAAGTTTTTATTAGGCTTTGTAGTAATAATGTTAAATATTTTCTCCAGTTTTATCCATTAATTTTCTCTTCTGTTGTTTGCATATTTCATCTGCATGACAATAGTTTGGTCCAAGGAGCTATCATTTCTCTATTCCAACTTCCATGGCCAATCTGGCTCTTGCTAAGAAAGTTCTGTGTGATTTTTTTTTTCATTTGAATGGTCTTGTTTTAGCATTCCATTCTATATAATTTTATAGCTGACTTAGAATTCACTGAATTACTGTTCTGTTTGCCTAGTTTGCTTACTTTTTAAAGGAAAAACTTTGGCAAAATGTTTTTAGACATGAATAGAAGATTCCAAAGTGTCTCTGGTAAAATCATCAAATTTTTCTCATTGATCACATCTGTCTCTCAGATCTCCAGAAGTGTCAAGACATTTTCTTCAGGGTAAGCCATTAAATTTTAAATCTAGAAAACAAAACTTTAAATATTATTTTGAGAAATGTGAACAGAAAGTATTCTTAGATATTTTCAAAAGAATTTGCAACCTTCTCACCTCAATGATACTGTCTGCTTACCTTCAAATTGACTTTTCCCTGAAGAAGATGACTATTTTTTGCTATTTTTGCTTGCTATTCACTTTTAAATTTTGAACTGGTTATTCTTTTCCTCTGTTAGGTAAACTTTGCCTTAGCATTTAGAACAATGCAGTACCTAAGTAGAATAACTGTCAAGAAGTTCATGGCTTAGCATTATTTCAACCTTATTATTGGAGATATTCCCATAAAATGTCATGTAAAAAAAGTCCTTTCTTTTTCTGTGTATCCTTTAGTTTTGAGAATATTAAAAGACCTTGTTCAGGCATCTACTGCCCCTGTTCCTTACGAAGAAAAATTCGAAGAGGTGATGCTGGGAAAAAAAAAAAAAAATCACTTCATATATTTGTAGGTCTTCAGCCCCATCTCCACTGCAGAAACCCCTAGACCTACTGAGCTAATTTACTCCACATACCAGCGACATAAGATCCTTTCATTCTTCTGGCTTAAAGCTTAAATTAAAAGTAGTCTCTCTTTCCCCTGGATTTTCTTGACCATACCTTATTTTTGGTGATCAAAAGAGGTAAGCAAAGATCCATTGCAGAAGCAGTTTCTTCCTGAAGTCTAGGTGGTTAGCCTAATGTTTCATTTCATATATTTTTTATAAGCATTGCATGCGTATTTAAAATATTTTCTATCTGAATAAATCTAATTCCATTGCCCCCCCCCAGGTTAGTTAGAACCTACTAACACAACGCTGCAGTCCTTGATTCATCCTTAGAACCCCAGTTCTCCAGAAAATGACCAAGTAGAAGGAGCACTAAAATGAAATCTTAAATGTTCAATGAGTGAACTTTATAAAAGTTCTATATTTATACTCTCTATTTCATAGGTTGTAGGAAAAGGCAATTAGCCAAATCCTAACCTCTAACTTAGGAATTAAGGGATCAAGCTGACTGACATATCTGTCATTTCACCTCCCTTCTTTGATGAATTTTATTTCTTAAGACAACCCTTAATAAAATAACACACTGAAGTGAAAATAATTTCAACATGTGAATTGCCATGATTGCAAAACATAACAATTCTAGAACCTGTACTGAGACATTTGCATTACTCAGATGACATCAGTGTATGTTCAGTAATTTATATATTTGAGTCATGGAACCAAGACTGCATATAAAAGAATTAGTTTGACCCCTTAAATATTTCCTTCTTATACTTTTACCATTTGTGAAGTCACTTTCATCATTTTGTGAGGCTGCCCTAGGTGATAAACGTTCTTCCTATAGTATCAGTTTTCCCTCAATTTGTTAAGTAGCTCATTCTTCGTATAAATCATTCCTGGATCCTCATTACATGATCCTGACATGTGAACAACATCTATTCTCCTAGTGGTAACAAATATTTTATTCAATATTACCTGCATTTAAATGTCATTATAGTATAATTTTCTCTGATAGTCTATCAAAATGACTCAAAACAAAGTTTCCATTCATTTTGAAAAGAAATCACAATCTATATTAAAATTTGAAAAATCACGTTTACATGGTTTATCATCATTCTTTCCACTAACATTTTGTGTACAAAGCAATTTATTTGGGACCAATGACTTGGCATTCAAGACCATGAACTGCTTACAGTGTATTTGTGTAGTTTGGCTCCAACCAAATAGTCCTTGCACATCAGTGGCTCTGAGAAATGACTTCCCAAGCAGAGTGAGCAGTTAATCAAGGATCTACACACATTTTGCTTATTCCCCATAAACACCATTTAGGGTTTTCTTTTATTTTCCCCTTTTTTCTGCTAAGATACCACTGCTTGCAAAACAACATTAAAAAATGACCCAAAATTGTAATGTCGAGTGCAGAGTGGTGGTGCTTGAAGGAAAGGGATGATGGACTAGAAAACCCTCATTTTCGTTTGTTGTCATTTCCCCAAATGCTGCTCCCTCCATGTAAATGTCTAAGTCGCATTGCCTGTGTTTACTATTCCAGTTCTATCTACTCACCCTACATCAGAAAACATCCCTGGTCAAACATAATAAGGAAAGTAAAAGGGAAACAGGCTGGCCAATCCTTTGGGTTCTCAAGGTAAAGGATTTAAAAAGGTATTAAAAAGTGAACAATGGATAGAGATTTGTCCTGGATTGTTTTCTGTATTCAGAGACTTCATAAGTAATAACATTTTTTTCCCCACTTAAAATAAGTTTTCCTATTTTGTTGGGAAATTTGCCATGATTTAAAATACTCTGTTATGCTAAACTAACAATTTACAGAATAACTTTTAAAGCAAAAACTTTGCAACTGAAGAATTGACTGCATGTCTTTTATTTTTGCAATTCAAAACATTTTCATCTATACCTAACATTAAGGTAGAAATGTACATTTTTCCTAAGATCATTATCATGAAAAAAGCTATTCCATTGTTCACAGTTTGTTACCCTCCTCTCCTTTCCTATCCCTCCACATCCAGACTAATCTATAAGACATTATTCACCATTACCTGACTGAAGAAAATTTCCCTTCTCTGGCATACTTCAGCTTGTGAAACCCTCAAAGAGACAAGTAGAAAAGACAAAACTTCTCGCAAAGCACAAATTGTCAGTTCTTATAAATTCAAGGTTGAAGAATGAAACAGTTATACTCACCTAACAATTCTGTATTAGGAAAGAAACTGTTTAGTAAAAATCACATACTATTCAACCCTCTTGAGATATTATTCTGCATCTTGAAATAGATTCAAGGAGATCAAAATGCAGTGTGACCTTTACCAGAATGCCCACATTTTAAGATGCTCCCTCCATTCCTGATTCATTTTCTGCAGGTCAGTTTTTTCTAGCAGCTTCTAGATTGCTGCAATTCCTTGGTTTGACATCATTTTTCCAAGCAGTAGTGTCTTATCTCAGACTCTATACAGTACTTACATTTGACTAAATCTTAAATTTATCATATGCTAATGATTCCTGAGGGATAATTATGCATGCTACCTATACACCATTCTTTAAAGTACAGTGATTAAGCAGTTTCACCAAAGATTAGGCACATTGCCAAACCATGATCATTTTTAAAGAGTCAAGAGAGTTGAATTATGTTGCATTAAATACAGTGATTGTAAGCAGGAAATATACAAGAAATGCTAGATAATTTACCCTAATAATCAAGAACCATTTGGGATTCAACTCAATTCTTACTCAAAAGAAAGTTCCCAGAAAACTTTCAAGAGAGTTTTATGTCCTGGCTTTACAGATAAGTAGATTGTATTACCATATTTATATTAAGTGTTGGAATCTCAAGGGTACAGAAATGTAGAAAAGCTGTTTTTCCACTTTTACCACACTTAGGTGGTGGCTCAGATCCACTTAGAATATTCCTTTTCTGCTTTTTATTCTGAGGGTGGAATAGCCATACCACACCCTGCACAATCTCTGAAATAACATAGCAAAGCAGTTACTTACAAAATCACTGATTTCCAAAGACAATGAATCACATGCTATCCTTGCCTTGGTAAAATGTGGAATGTTGTTTAAACCATGTATCCTTGGACATGATGTCAGTAAAAATGTACCTGAGAACGTAAAGGAGATAAAATACTTTGTGAGCAAGGTTGCTTTGCTAATTCCATCTGGATTAAATCTCTTCCCTTCCATAAAATATCAGAGGTTTTTAACATAAGATATCTATCCTCAATTTATATCTTATTCAGTGAAATTATCAAACTTTCTGTGTAGTTTAAGAGTTAGAACAACCAGATTGTTTTGTGCTTAATTTTCATTTCCGTATTTGCTTTTGGTCCTTGCTTTACCCCAGCATCATTCCCTCTACTCTGCATTAGAGAGAAAAATTTGCTGGAGTAAGATGAACCTGAAAGATTTTCTTCATATATTTTTCAGTCACCTCAGGCTAAAGTTGGTTTTTTTTTAAAGGAAAACTCATTTTTTCTCAAAAGACTAAAAAAATCAAGATCATAATTTATCCCTGTGCCAAACTGTATCTGAGTTTCATAGTATCAGTGATAATATAGAAATGAAATCTGTTCATCGTTCTAGTTTTTCTTACTTGCCTCATATTTGCTGTCCACTGCATCAACTGCTAGAACGTTTCAGTAAATGTGCAAGTTGTAAAGGTTTTACTATTTCCCATGTCTCTGGAACGTAAGAGTTAGATTTTAAATATTCAATGCTTGAAATGTCAAAATGTGTTGCTGGGAGAGGTTATATAATCCCTTTTGCTAGAGACCTTTAAGAACAGAATAGATACCTCTTCCCTGCTCGTTTAATGTGACTGTGCCCAAAGGCAAGGAAAGACAGTAACTGACCTCCAGTAACTGAGATACTTTTAAGCTCTATGATTTATGAAACGGATGTGCAGGATTTCAGAGTAGTAGGTAGATATACCATCTAGTGGATCTTTACACAGTTATAAAATTTATAAAATTTGCCTAACCTATACAGTACATTTAAGGAATGTATTTTTAATGAACTATAAAAGCCTTAGTCTCAATTTGTTAAATTGATTTAATGGGTAATAATCACTGAATATCATAATTATGTGTGGTAAGATGAAAAATGTCCCCGCAAAAGACATGCAAATCAAATCCCTGGAGCTTGTGATTGTTACTCTTATTTGGAAAAAGGGTCTTTGCAGATGTGATTAAATTAAGGATTTTGAAATGAGGACATAATCCTGGATTATTAAGGTGAGCTTTAAATCCAATCACAAATGTCCTTATAATAAAAAGACAGGGGACTGGAGATAGAAAGAAGAGGAGAAAACACATAGAGGAGAAAGCAATATGCAGACAAAGGCAGAGATTGGAATGATGCAGCCACATGCCAAGGAAAGCCCAGCTTCTGCAGCCACCAGAAACTGGAAGGAGCCAAGAATAGATTCTCCCCTAGACCTCCAGTGAGAGTGAGGCCCTGCCAGATTTAGGATTTCCAGCTTGCACAACTGTGAGAATAAATTTCTGTTGTTTTAAGCCATTGAGGTTGTAGTAATGTGTTACAAAAGCCACAGTAAACTAATAGCATGCTTTAGTAAAATGTTAAATCTGAATCTACAGTAATATGATATAATTGAACCATTTGACATTACATAAATTTTATTATGCTTGTGTTATTACTTATATTTAAGGTATCTACTTAACAATATTTGATATATATAACAAACTTGCAATACTGATGAACTAAATACTCATTTTTGGAACTAGAACAGTAATGATAACTACATATTTTTATTTGCTCCTCCCCCATTTCATCCCCCTGACATCTCCCAATAGGTTATTATTATCAAGAGATTTGTGATTGTCATTTCTTATCCTTTATTCCATATTTATATTTCCATAAACAAGATAAGTGTTCATCCCGTTGTAAACATTTTTAAACGATATTATTCTGAATATAGTCTCCTGCAATGTTATTATTATTTAATATTATAGATTCAAAATTTGTCTTTCCCACAGCTTTAGTTCATTTATTTTCTCTGCTGTACAGCATTTTATTGTGTGACTTGCAAGTCCTTTGGGTTGTTTCCAATTTTTGATACAGTAAATAACACCATCATGAACATCCTCCTGTGTATTTCTCCTGGAGCACATATAAAAGTGTTTCTCTATAAATTTAGAAATGCAATTACTGGGTCACGGGTAAATGAATTTCTTTCCAAGATTGCTCTAGAATTTAGAATTTTACCAGCAGCAATTGGTCTTTGTTCACCTCCTCACCAACGTTTATAATTGTGAACCATTTTTTCTACTCTAGTGGCATGAAATAATATTTGTTTTGGTTTTAACTTTAATTTCACTGATATAAGTAAGGTTGAGCAAATATGATATAAGCCCATATCTTCCAATGGCTTCTAAGACCGTGCTTGGTCTGAGCCTCTTTACTTCTCCTCCTTCTTGTTCTATCTCGTCTTCTCTCCCAGTTCAGTCATGCTAAGCTCCTTGCTGATCTTTGAGTCTACCAAACGCACTCCATACTCAAAGGCTTTGCTCTCAACTTTCCTTTTGCCTGGAGAGTGTTTTTTCCCAGAAATTTCATGATGTGCCTTTCAGAATTATTATATTTTTTGTATTATTATATTCTGTACACTTTTGTATAAAATACTTTTTCCCCCATGGCTTTGCCACGTGTGGCAATCTGATTGAAAACGGTAAATCAGGGGCTAAAATGATTGTGCTGTTAAGTCTCTAGATTTAGTTGTGATGATGACTTACATCTCTTAAAATTTTAGTAACTAAGTAACAGTAAATAAAAAAGCACTCTCCTTGAAATAAGGAGAGTGACTAAACTATCATTGTTTAGTCACAATACAGACTAAACTGTATATTGTGTTTCTCAAGTTCCATATCCTAAGTGATATTTTTAAATTACTTTTAGTATGTGCTGTATCTATTATAAAAATATGGCTGTGTATATTTATCATGTTTATCAACTTTTATCTCTAAGTTAAATTTTATTTTTTCAAACGTTTTTCTCTACCACAATACAATTCCATAGAATAACACTGTGAAAAGTAACATGTTCATGCAGTCATTGATTGAAAGTAATTTGTAGAGCACCTATAACTGCTGTGGACTGCTCTGTTATCCTAGGCTGTCATTGAAACAGTATCTCTTGGCTATATGGAGTTAACTTTATTCTCATTGATGACTGACAGTGCAATACTGCTCATTAAATGTGGCATTTTGAATTTCACCTCAGCTTTTGAATAATTACTTTATTTAATAGTTGACTTATCAGAGCCCAAAAGAGAATTGCTCAAAATGAACTGATATTAGCCTCTCTAGCTTGGTCTTCCAAAGTGCCTCTGTAAATGTAGCAAACTTGACATTCATTTGAAACTTGCTCTTATTATGGATAGCATTAGCCATGAGCCAGAAAACGTGAATTCCCTTAGTAGAAGAAATATAAGATACCTTTGCTATTAGAATTCCCTCAGAGGAATATGAGATGATTATTCAACATTCAATGGCAGTAAGCTATTTTTAATGCTAAAATATAACTATATGATTTCTTTGAAATATATTAATCATAGTAATGTTTATCTTAGACTTCTTTTTGTTGTAAGATAGCCAATATACTCAGTTTGTTAATTTTTTCCTCTATTCCCTTTGATAATAATTTAACCTTAACTTATTACTCTTTTTCCTTATTTTCATATTCATATGAAAAAAGGAGTTCTAGACATACTTGTTTAGAAATTAATTAGTTGTCACTAAGCACATTACTAGAGCCGCATAACTTGGAAATAATGCTTGGAAAATATGTAAAGAAATTAATGTTTTAAAAATGCTTTGTTAAAATATTTGAAAAAATGGAATAATCTTTTCAGAAAAACATAAATAGTTGAAATAAATGTATCAAAGATACAATCTCTAGCCAAGCAAAATTAGGTTACACTTTGTCTAGCCACTATTCTGGAAATAAGCATTACTCTTCGTTTTCTCTACAAATTTTAGGCATTATATCCCTGATTAAAAGTGAAATTAGGAAATATAAATTTTCAAGAACACTCTAGCAGTATTTGACAATATCTAAATCTGAACATTTTTAATGCAACCAAACAGATTAATTTAGAAGAAATAAACCTAAATTTTAAAATGTACCGTGGAGCCACTAAACGCGTGCACCACAGCTACGGAGGCTGTACTCTAGAGCCTGTGAGCCACAACTACTGAAGCCTGCGCTCCTAGAGCCCATGTTCAGCAACAAGAGAAGTTACTGCAATGAGAAGCCTGTGCACCACAATGAAGAGTAGCCCCCGGGCTTTCCTGGTGGCGCAGTGGTTGAGAGTCCGCCTGCCGATGCAGGGGACACGGGTTCGTGCCCCAGTCCGGGAAGATCCCACATGCCGCGGAGCGGCTGGGCCCGTGAGCCACGGCCGCTGAGCCTGCGCGTCCGGAGCCTGTGCTCCGCAGCTGGAGAGGCCACAGCAGTGAGAGGCCCGCGTACCGCAAAAAAAAACCAGAGTAGTCCCTGCTCGCAGCAACTAGAGAAAGCCCACACGAAGCAATGAAGGCCCAACACAGCCATAAATAAATAAATAAAACGTATAGGTTACTAAGTATTTAACATGAACATATATTTCTATTTGTATATTCTTGTGTATGTGTATTTAGGTATATGTATGTATCTATGTATGGTCTGTTGTGGCAGTCAGCTTCTAGGAAAACTCTCCGTGACCCTCACCTTCTAGTATTCTAGGGTTATACATAATCCATGCTCCTGAGTGTGGGCTGAACCTAGGAACTTACTTCTAATGAGTAGACTATGGTGAAAATCTCGCAGATTAGGCAATGAAAAGACTGGCTTCTTTCTTGCGCATCTTCTCTGCTCTCTCGCTTCCTTGACTGAAGCCAGCTTCCTTATTGTGAACTGCCCTGTAGAGAGGCCATGTGTCAAGGAACTGAGGGTGGCCTCTAGCAAACAGCCAATGAGAAACTGAGTCCCTGGATTCAACTACCCCTGAGGAAACGCATCCTGCCAATGACAATGACTGAGCTGGAAAGCTGATCCTTCCCTGCTTCCAAGTCTTCCAACTCTGTTGAGCCTTGACTTGAGATCACAGCTCTGGCCATTACCCTGACTGCAGTCTTTTAAGGGACCCTGAACCAGAGAACCCAGCCAAGATGTGGCTGACTTCCTGAGCAACAGAAACTTGTGATATAACAGATAGTTGTTTAAAGCCACTCCATTTTGAAATACTTTATTATCCAGCAAAAGCTAACTAGTACATTTACATATTTATCCACAACTGCACATAAAATTATATAAATACTGTTTACTGGAGTACTTACTACCAATCCTCCCACTTACAAAGGTAGTGGTAAAAAATCTAAGTATCATGAAAGGTACTCTGGTTAGTTCTCTTCCTATTAATTGTTGCACAGATAAGTTTAAATTCTAGAAATTGGGAAATGTATGTTTTTCAAACGTGCGCTGTGGAAAATATTGTCATTAAATCCTGCAGGCACTTCTTGGTGACTCCTCTGCTGGTTCATAATAGTAACATAAAAATTTTTTAAACTGCTCTGATGATGTTGCAAGCTGAGTGCTATTTCAATGTCCTCATTTTTTTCTTAATTTTTCTAAAGTTGTTTCCTCCTGCTTCCCATTAGGAAATGACATCCATACTTCTTTTTTTGTTCATACTCTGCTTCTGATGTAACAGCATTGTGCTTTCCTTTTTAATTATATCATGTGCTCTAATTTGTGTCTATACTGACTTTGGAAAAGTACTTTCTGGAGTTCATAGCTATATGTTTCAAAGATAGCCTTCTCTGAATGAAATTAAAAGGAAAATGCTGAAATTCATTTCCCAACTCGCATAGTGATTCAGTGTTTTAAGGAAACTCGCTTTATGAATGTTTATAAATTGAAATACTTTGCTTTAATTTTGGTTGCTGGTAATAATATAATGCTAAAAATATTTATTAGCTTCTAATAAAGCTTTCACATATATTATATATCTTCTCCTAATACAGAATTGCATACTAGCTAGTAGTATTCACAGGAAGAAACCAGTGCTCAGAGATGTTAATTAACTTATATAAGGTCACAAAGCTAGTAAATAATTGTGTTAGAAATTGAATTGATAAACTTTGAATTCAAAATTCTGCTTTTGGGAATTCCATGGCGGTCCAGTGGTTAGGATTCTGTGCTTTCACTGCTGAGGCATGGGTTCAGGCCCTGGTCGGGGAACTAAGATCCCACAAGCCATACATCATGACCAAACAAAAAAAAAATTCTGCTTTCTATAGGAAGTAAGAATATGTAGCTTAAACAAATAATATTCACAGTACGGTTACCAGCAGTTCAAAATTCCATAACTATTTTCCATTTCTACACCTTGATCTTCTTATCAGTAGAATAATAGATAATTTCTAACTTCTAATGACTCTAAAAACTCTGATGTACCATGATTGTATACAGGTCACCATTCACGTTTGATGACAGAACCTATAACACGTGTTGAAAAAACAACATAAAAAAGGGGCCGCCACCTTAAACAAAACAAAATAAAAAATAATTAAGCTATACAAGAATTATGAGTTTTGTCTTCAAATCTTCTTGATAACTTTACAAATTCACAGGGGGGAATTTATTTTGCCCTTGTGCTGAGTGACAGTGAAGGGGAAATGTATGGGGATGGTGATAGATGTATGAGTATATTACTAGTTCATTTTATTTTTCAGAGCAATATTATTGAGTCTACCCTTATACAAGTTTACCCTTTAGCCTTCCTTCCATGGATTGGTTCTTCCTTTACCTTTGGTTCCCCAAGCTCCACAAGGCCATGAAAAGTGATACTTAAATTCACCAAGTTTGATAAATGCCCTCAAGGCAACTGGGCTCATTGTTGATTCTAGTCATTTGTATTTCCTTCTCCAGAAAAGTCCCCAGCATTGAATCTCATGTGATCAAATTATGTCACTAAAAACAGCAACAACAACAAAAAACAACTCATTCAGTGACTTTCAAGCCATTTCCTCTTACTTCCAAACTAGGTTAGCACCTCCCTTTTTGTAATTTTCTCCAACCCTACTTTTGTCTTAATTATTAGTTATTTCAGTACAGGCGAGATGATTCTGCTAAAATCCTAGCCTCTCAGTTCCTTAACTTCTTTCTGGTGATTCAATCTCACCCATTCACCTCCAGTGTCACACTGTCCTAAACCTTGTCATTACCAATAATGGCAACTCAGCAATTTTTTTAATCCAGTTTTCATATGTTTGCTTGTTTGTTTATCATCTGGCTTACTTCCTCTAGTTGTCAGTCCAACTCTGATAATCTATAAAATCCTTCAGGATCTTACCCCATTATACTTTCACCTTTCAATGTTGCATGCCCCCTTAGTGTCTTTCTTCCCTCTTTAACCAGTTCAGTAGTTAACTATGATAATTTCCTTGAATGCATCCTTAGCTCTCTTGCTCCTTCTGTGTTTCCTCATACTCACATGGAAAAACCAGAATCCCAGTTAACTGCCTACTCATTGCCTTCACCTATCTAGCAGGATAACCTGCACTTACAGCTTTAAAATATATTTAGAAGTCAGTTACTTTTCAGCACCTCCACTGCCATCACCCTGGTAAGAGCCACAGTCTTTTCTCACCTAAAGTACTGCGGTGGATCGCTAACTTGTCTCCTTGTTGTCACCTTTAATATTCTTCCATCTGGGCTCAACACAGCAACAGAGATCATCCCTTTCAAAATTAAATCAGATCCTGTCACTCATCTTCTTAAAGAAAGACTGTGACCCCAGTTCATTCAAAGTAACATGAAATTTATTAAAATTACATACAATTAAAGTGAACATATTTCTTGATTTCCCCTGGAACATTTCAGATTATGCCTATTTTCCTTGCACAGTTATTATTAGTGTGCATACTATCTGCCCACTTGATCACTTCCCTTTAATTTCCCTCTTTTTTTAAAATTTCCCTCTTGAGTATTGCTTATATCACAGTTATCCCATTGAACAATGTAACATGGTCCCACATGGGGTCTTATGGTGACTATTTCCTCTTCCTGGAAATCTTTTCACCCAGATAATCAAATAACTTTCTCACTCACCTCTTTCATATCTTTTAGTCAAATTTCTCTTTCCCAGACAACCCATCTTAACTACCCTATTGAAAATTGCAATCTGCTTCTGCTACCCAAGATCTCCCAATCTCCTTTACCCTGTTCTATTTTTTTCCTTTGCCATTGATCACCTTCTACCATGCTTTGAAATGTACTTAAAAAAAAAAATCTGTCTACCTTCGTAAGAATATAAGCTACATGAAGGAACTGATTTCCCCTGTTTTATTCTCTCATGTAGTTCAAACTATCCAAAACACTCTGCAAGAAAGTAGTTCCTTAAAATATTTAATGAAATAAATAATACAAAAAAGTTACCATAACCAAAAATCATCATTTTCTAAACTGAAAGGATCAACTCACCATTAACCAGCCCAACACTTAAAAACCCTTCATACCAAGACACAAAGTGTTCCAAATATTGTGAATAAAGGATCTTAAAGCTTACAAGAAGGGAAGGGAAGGGAGACAATAATAAAAGTTCACAAATAAGAATGATATAAGAATCTTCTATAACCACATCTAAAGTAGAAATTGAGAAAAGCCTTAAACATTTATAGGGAACTATCCAATCCAACATTTTATCCCAAGACAACTATTCCATAAAATATTCATATTGTATAAGGATATTGCTAGGTATCCAAGGTCTCAAAAATTCACTTTTTATTCACCTTTTATTCCTTTCTAAGGGAGTTAGTGAAGAATGTGCAGCACTAAAATAAGAGTAACCCCCCCCCCAAAAAAACAAGAGCCAGGCAATAGAGGATCCACAAGAGATAAGTGAATAGGTGTCTCAAGGGGATAAGAATAAAAATCCAAAAATAACAAATTTGAAACAGAATGCAGAACAACCAGCCCAGGTTGGAGCATGGAGCTTTGAGGTTTTGAGTCATTCCAGGAGATTTGAGGCAGTAGGCTATGTAGTATAAGGAGCTGGAGCTAATCTCCCTGAAGAAAACAAAGAGTCTTGAGAGGTTGTGCCTTCATTAAAAGAGAGCAAGTAAAATTCTATCCACAAACCCTAGTGAGAGAGAGGGAGCTTGAAAACATTTCAAGACAATGACTTGAAAATAAATAATTCACCAGTGAGAAACTGAAATCACAGGCCTCAGACACATGTAGCAGTGGGGTGCTAATTTACACAACTGACATTGCATGTGAATCTTCAAGAAGAGGAATTACTATCAAACTGTTCCATACCCTTGAGGCTCTTATCTGTAAAGACCATGGGAAAAATAGAAATGAGTTAAAATGGAATAGACTGTAACAAAGAGTGGTAACCAGAATAAAATGTTTTTTTGTTTTTGTTAATAAATTTATTTATTTTTGGCTGTGTTGGGTCTTCGTTGCTGCGTGCGGGCTTTCTCTAGTTGTGGTGACGGGGTTATTCTTCGTCGTGGTGTGCAGGCGTCTCATTGCAGTGGCTTCTCTTGTTGCAGAGCACAGGCTCTAGGCGCGCGGGCTCCAGTAGTTGTGGCATGCAGGCTCAGTAGTTGTAGTTCACAGGCTGTAGAGCGCAGGCTCAGTAGTTGTGGCTCACGGGCTTCGTTGCTCCGCGGCATGTGGGATCTTCCTGGACGAGGCTCGAACCCGTGTCCCCTGCATTGGCAGGCAGATTCTCAACCACTGCACCACCAGGGAATACCCAGAATAGGATGTTAAGTTAAGGGAGGTTTAAGAATATAGAATAGACTTCAACCTATGTAAAGACATAGAAATTGCGTTATAAGTAGGGAACAACAATGTATACAGGTGAGTTGGGACTCAATAATGGGGTGATAATCCTCTTCAAGTGGAAGGAGAGAAAACCAGAAAACATAAAAGCAAACCTTCCTTTGTGACAGAAGGAAAGAAGGTGGACCATTAATGCAGATAATTAACAATAATATATTTGTGCTGTTGAAGTATACCAAAAAACATGTAGTTACTCAAATACTAGGTAATTATTACAAGATTAATGTGCTGGCAAATTTATTTTATAAAAACGTCTTACAGTTGTTTCAAAAAAAAAGAAACAGATTGAGCTTTGTCTTCTAGAATTAAAACTAATTGTAAAAAAAGAAACTATCACATGCAAGATTGATTTATTTGATAAGCGTTTATGAAGGACCCTACTGTATGCCACCAGATACTCAATACGGTATGTTAATTGAATAAAGGTAAATGTTTGACAATTTAATTTCCTTCTTTTATTTATTTATTTTTTAGCTCTAGTACCAGTATTTCTTGAATAACATTTAATTCCCTGAGGTGGAGGGATTGTGTAGGAACTTCAGTGAGATAATATATTTACTATGAGGATAAGATCAAGACACACTTTTTTTGGGGGGGAAGATCTATATTAATGAAAATGGTAGCTTCCACTTTGTACAGATACTATGTTAAGTTATATAACCTGAAATTACTGAACTTCCATTCAAATACGTTGACATTTATTTTTTAAAGTGAGGTGAGAGTTCTATTTTCATTTTGTGTATTCTTATTGCAGCAGTCAGCTATTATATAAACATTTTCTAAGACGTTTTCTGATACATTATATAATTATGTTGTCACCAGTCTTCTCTTAGCAATTATTCTCTCCAAAAACATATTTCATAAGAGAAGTTCTACTTATGCAGCTTTGCAAAAGGATAGCAGTATATAATATTATTAAAAGAAAATACAACCTACACCTTTCCTTTAAATAGGCTTACAAAAAGTTACCTCACCTAAATTACACAGTTTACTTTCTTAACACAAAGGTTGTTTCAACAGCTCATATTTCAGATAGAATGTGCTTAAAAATTATTATATTTCAAGGTATGTTTTAATTCCAAGCCCTTGCTAGCTTTGAGATCATTGTTATACAGAACCAAGATTAAGAAAAAAAAATTCCCACTGAAGTATTCCATTAAAAAAGAACAAATAAATTTTTCCATGCACTGTATCATGAGGAGATATATATATATATATATATAGAGAGAGAGAGAGAGAGAGAGAGAGGTGAAATATATATAATATATATTTCAATGCTGCATTGCAGAGGTGTTCTTTATATTGAAATAAAAACCACTGCACTTCCTGTTGAAACACTAAGGACTTAGAATAATCAGATAATTTTTCAAAACAGATTTTAAAATTTTGTCTACAAAATATTTATTTGCAAAATATTTTTTAGCATTTTTACATCATATATGAGGCACTGTGGTAGGTACTATGGGAACAAAGATATGTATAAAGTATCACTTTCCTCAATGCACAAACATTCTAGGAAGTAAAATATGGAAGATTAGTGAATATGTACTATATATAGTAGAAAATAATAGATATGACAAGAAATATGTAAAAAATACTATGGAAGGGTATAGGATTACTTTCTGAAGATGAGAATACTTTATTGGCAATATGAATAGAATCTGGTAATTTGGTCAGTGTATTAGTTTTCTATGGCTGCTATAACAAACTCCCACAACAATTGTTGTTTAAAAAACCAGAAATTTTTTCTTTTATGGTTCTGGAGGACAGAAGTCCAATGTCAAGGTATTGGCTGGATCACACTTCTTCTGAAGGCTCTAGGGAAAAATATTTTTTTGCTTCCAACTTCTGGTCTTTCCAGATCTTCTTTGGCTTGTGGCTGCATAAATCCAATCTCTGCCTGTCTTCACATGGCCTTCTCCCCTAATCTCTAGCTTCTCCTCTTCTGTCTCTTATAAGGTCATTGTCATTGGCCATAGGGTCCACCCAGGATAATCTCATCTCAATATTCTTAAATTAATTACATCTGCAAAGACCTTTTCTTTCCAAATAAAATTACATTTACAGGTTGTATGGGTTGGGATATGAACATTTTTTTTTCCACCATTCAACTGACTAGTCAGAGAGCAGTATGAGAGATTCCTAGGGGGAAAAATGCGATGTGATCTGATTTATAGAAAAATACAAAATAGCATGCATTAAAGTGAATAGCTGAAAACTGTAGAAAAATAATATAATATATGAATATTTGGAAAGTCAGCTGGGACCAGGTTAAAAAAGATCAACAATGTTGGAAGTTATCTGGTTGGCAGTGGAAAAGTATTGAGAAACATTTAGCAGTTTCAAAAGAAAAATATTAGAGAAAAGGTGAATGAGAGGAAAAGATGAAGACTGAATTTTCTAGCCAAGTTTTATGAAAAGTGTGTATATATATATATATGTATATACATATATATATATATATAATTCAGCCATGAGAAAGAAGGAAATCCTGTCATTTGTGACTACATAGGTGGACCTTGAGGGCGTTATGCTAAGTGAGATATGTCAGACAGAGAAAGGTAAATACTGTATGATGTTACCTATATGTGGAATCTAAAAAAGCCTAACTCATGGAAACAGGATAGAATGGTGGATACTGGGGCTGAGGGGTGGGAGAATTGAAAGATGTTGGTCAAAGGCTTCAAACTTGCAGTTAGAAGATGAATAAGTTCTAGACATCTAATGCACAGCATAGTGGTTATAGTTAACCACACTGTATTATATATTCCAAAGTTGCTGCAAGACTGGGGACTTCCCTGGTGGTCCAGTGGTTAAGACTCCTCGCTCCCAATGCAGGGGGCCTGGGTTCGATTGCTGGTCAGGGAACTAGATCCCGCATGCTGCAACTAAGAGCCCATATGTCACAAGTAAAAGATCCTGCATGTGGCAACAAAGATCCGGCATGCTGCAACTAAGACCTGGCGAAGCCTAATAAATAAATAAATATTTTTAAAAAAATGTTCTCGTCACACACAAAAAATGACAACTATGTGATGTGATAAAGGTGTTAACTAATGCTAGGTGGCAATCATATTGCAATTGCAATACATAAATGTATCAAATCAACATGGTGTACACCTTAAACTTGCACAATGTTATATGTCAATTATAATCTCAATTTTTTTAAAAAAAGAAATTTAAGCTAGTAGGAGGAATATTAGAGCCGATCTTTTCCTGGTCATGATATTTCAGTCTATGGACAGTTTTCATCAATGATAGCTGAGGGGAAGAAAGGACAGTCTTGCCTCCACTTTTTGCCTGCTGTTGATGTGCTGAGGGGTTGGCAAAGTTTTCACTTTCATAGCTTCTTATTTTCAGCATTTAGGCAGTACCCACAGGCACCTCTACTCTCTATAATACCACTATACAGCAGAAATACAATGAGGGCAACATATTTTAAATTTTGTAATAACCACATTAAAAAGTAAAATGAGACATTTAATTTTAATAATATTTTAACCCATGTCTAAAACAGCATTTCAATATGTAGTCAATATAAAAAAATTATGAGTGAGATCTTCCTACAGATTGAATGTTTGTGTCCCCTCAAAATTCATATGTTGAGACCTATATGATGGTATTTGAAGGTGGGATCTTTGGGAAATGATTAGGTCATGAGGGTGGAGCCCTTGTGAATGGGATTAGTGCCTTTATAAAAGAGACCCCAAAAAGATCCCCCACCCCACCTCCTATGTGGGCACACAGCAAGAAGACAACCTGTCTGTGAACCAGGAAGTAGGCTCTCATCAGACACTGAATCTATCCATGCCTAATCCTGCCTCCAGAATTGTGAAAAACAAATTTAGCTTGTTTATAAGCAACCCAGTCTGTGGTATTCTGTTATAACAGCCTAAGAGACAAAGACAGATCTTTTAAAGTCTTCAAATTTGGTGTGTATTTCATATCTACACCACTTCTCAATTCAGATTAACCACATTTTAAGTGAAAAGTGGACATATAAGGTTAGTGGATATGCTGCTGATCATCACGGATCTGCAACATGTCCTTGTCTATGTGGTTGTCTCAGTAAGATAATTGGACATCTGGCAGTCACATCACATAGACTAAAATGAGAGTATTGAGAAAAAATAACAATTCATTTCTGTGCATGCCAGTATTTATTTTTCCTACACATTACCATGTGTTGCTCCCTTTCTTTTTTAAACAGACAATAATACCCATCCATTTTGGGAATTGCTCTTCCTTATTTATGGGTTTCCCCCCCTCTGTGTGATATTCCTCATATTATCCCATGACACTACTGCCCACTCCCAATTAATGACAGTTTGTTGGAGGATGCCTATTTCAAGTGGCATTGCAACAATAATTACAATTTTGTCCACATTATGATCCCAAAATGCTGGAGAGTTGGCATTAACACTTTCATTCCCCAGATAGTCCCAGAGGCAACTGAATGTTGCAATTTGATGTGAAGTGCAGGTGTTAGAAATAAAAGTGTTCCTGAAAGCAGAGCTGTTGGGCATAATTGTTATTTTGTATTCTTCCTCTGGCTTGAAATTTGATGCTTAGATGGAACTATTTTATGTGCTAGTCTGACAAATCTCCCTACAGGCACATGTAATGGATGAAAAGGCCAAGGCAAAGAGGAAAGATTAATTAGCTTGTGTAGGGTCACTTAACACCCCAGTGGCAGAGATATAAACCCAGAAGCATGAATTTGTAAGAATTTACACAAAGTATTTGGCAATTTCATTTTCCTTGATGAGAACTATAATTATAGTATAAAGAACTATAATTTCTGGATGCCACCCCTTTAAATGAATATCTACTGTTTGGTCATACTACTATTATGTAAATGCTTTTCTATTAATTTTGTATCTGTTGTCAGTCTTTCTCCTATGAAAACTGATTTGTATATTTGTATTGCACTAGAGTGATGAAATCTAAGGGCTGTTATTTGTCTCACAATCTAATAAAAACATGTGTTTGTTACTTAGTTCCACAGGAGGGCTTTACATTTCTGCTTTACATGGAAATATTTGTCTGTATTTTTATTAAAAGTTATATTGAAGAGTTTATACAAATCTACCCATTAGTTCCAGTTACACAGAAATCTTTAAATTTTAAATTGTGTATCTGAAGCTAGAAAGACTGCAGTTTTATAATGTAAATGTGATGACAGACCAAGCAATATATTAAAATAAGTATTGCATGAGAAGATGTATCATATAAACATTAGTTCCCAAATTATAAATTATACCAAAATCCACAAAGTTAGAAGGGTTAGGGATAGAAGAAAGTATGTAGGCTAGGGATGATGGTGGCATAATATATGAAAATATAAATTGTATCAATGCAATCTTGATTTGTTTGTTTACTTGTTTGTTTGTTTATATTCCAACATGGCCTTTATGTTCTCAGCCTGAATACATTTTAGACATCTTCTCACAGCCTCTTGCCAGTGTTGCAATCTAAGAATGTCTTTCTTAAGGACCTGGAAACCATCCCTTTGAAATGTAATCTTCGAGAAAGGTATCCTTACCTCCCAGTCTCCATGGAGAGGTTAAGAGCCTATCTTTGATAAGTGCCAACTAGCAAACAGATGGCCTAATCACACTGACCAACTTTCCCTTTACTGTCCTACAGGATTTTTCTACCAGCTCACCCAGTCCTTAAAAAACCTCCCACCTTTTGTTTCAACAGAGTTGAGTTCAATCTCTCTCACTTACTGCAATTAGTCTTGACCCCTTTCACAATACTATTGAATAGTCCTTTTTTTATATATATAATTTTTTTATCATTGTGTTCTAAATTCACAGCATTCTGTAAAAATTTATTTTTTATTTTATTTATCTTTGGCTGTGTTGGGTCTTCATTGCTGCACACGGGCTTTCTCTAGTTGTGGCAAGCAGGGGCTACTCTTCGTTGCGGTGCCCGGGCTTCTCGTTGCAGTGGCTTCTCTTGTTGCAGAGCATGGGCTCTAGAGCGCAGGCTCAGTAGTTGTGGCTCACAGGCTCAGTAGTTGTGGCTCGCGGGCTCAGTAGTTATGGCTCCCGGGCTCTAGAGCGCAGGCTCAGTAGTTGTGGTGCACGGACTTAGTTGCTCCGCGGCACGTGGGATCTAGTGTAGTGTCTTGCCTTGATGTTGGTGGCTGCTGACCGATTAGGGTGGTAGTGCTGAAGGTTGGGGTGGCTGTAGCAATTTCTTAAAATAAGATAACAATGAAGTTTGCTGCAATGATTCACTCTTCCTTTCATGATCTATTTCTCTGTAGCACACAATGCTGTTTGATAGCAATTTACCCACAGTAGAACTTCTTTCAAAACTGGAGTCAATCCTCTCAAACCTGTGCTTTATCAACTAAGTTGATGTCATGTTCCAAATCTTTTGTTGTAATTTTAACAATCTTCACAGCATTGTTATGAGGTATAGATTCCATCTTAAGAAACCACTTTCTTAGCTCATCCATAAGAAGCAATTCCTCTTCTGTTAAAATTTTATTATGAGATTGCAGCAATTTAGTTCCATCTTCGGGCTCCACTTCTAATTCTAGTTCTCTTGCTGTTTCCACCACATCTGCAGTTACTTCCTCCACTGAAGTTTTGAACCTTTCAAAGTCATCCGTGAGGGTTCAGACCAACTTCTTCCAAACTCCTGTTAACATTGATGTTTTGACCTCTTCCCATGAATTGCAAAAGTTCTTAATAGCATCTAGAATGGTGACTTATTTCCAGAAGGTTTTCATTTGTTTTGCTCTGATTCATCAGAGGATTCACTATCTATGGCTGTAGCTACTAAAGGAATGTTGTGGCTGGTATGATCTATCCACACCAATAACACCTACCCCATATTAGTAATAAAGCTATTTTACTTTCTTATCATTCATGTGTTCCCTGGAGTAGCGCTTCTAATTTTCTTTAAGAAGTTTTCCTTTTCATTCACAACTTGGCTAACTGGTGAAAAAGGCCCAACTTTCAGTCTTTCTTGCCTTTTGATACTCATTCTTCACTAAGCTTTATTATTTATAGATTTTGATTTAAAGTGAGAGACATGTGTGACTCTTCATTTGAACACTTAGGGATCATTTCAGGGTTATAATTGAACTAATTTCTATATTTTTGTGTCTCAGGGAATAGGGAAGCCTGAGGAGAGGGAGAGAGAATAGCAGGTCAGTAGAGCCGTCAGAACACACACAACGTTTATCATCAATTACGTTCACTGCCTTATATGGGCACGTTCTGTAGTGGCCCAAAGCGATTACTGTAATAACATTAAAGATCACTGATCACAGATCACTGTAAGAAATATAATAATAATAAAAAAGTTTGATATATTACAAGGATTACCAAAATGTGCCACAGAGACATGAAGTGAGCAAATGCTCTTGGAAAAATGGTGCTGATAGACTTGCTGGAAGCAAGTTGCCACAGACTTTCAATCTGTAAAAAATGCAGTATCTGTGAAGCACAATAAAGTGAAGCTCAGGAAAATGAGTTGTGCCTTATAATTTATAGATATGTGTGTATATATTTATACAGTTGGCTCTTGAGCAACACAGGATTGAACTGTATGAGTCCATGTATACACTGTTTTTTTTTCAGTAAATATACAGTTGGCCCTCCTAATTCTTGAATTTCACATTCAGAAGTTTATCTAACTGCGGATGGAAATTTCCATGCACAGTTGATTGACTCCTTGGGTGCAAAACCTGCATATATAGAGGGCAGACTGTATTCATTGGACATGCCATGTATGCCAGTTTATATAAGAGAATTGGGCATCCACAGATTTTAATATATGCAAGGACACCTGGAGCAAATCTGCCACCTTATTGAGGGATAACTGTATATAATATGTTATATCTTGTTACATATATAATGTTATGCATATATAACATTGTATATATATGTAGTTTTAGATAATTGAGTTTTGGGTATATATGTAGTTTTAAGTATCTATATAGTTTTAGATATATATGTATAGTTTCAGTTTTATGTATTTTAGGAATACATTCAAAAGCAATAATCATAGATTTATGAATAAGCATGTTCAAACTACAGTATTGTTTAGAATAGTAAAATGTTAAAAACAAACATTTCAATAGTAAGTAATCATAATATGGAATATTATACAAATCTTAAATTCATAATTTGAGACTTAATTGTTCTTAACATACAATGCTAAATTTGTGTTTCCAGTTTAAAGAGTTAACAAAATAGTACATGTATCATTATCCCACTTTTAATTTGAATCCATTCATATAGAATCAAATTGGAATGTAATTTTCAGTAAATTTGTATAGAATAGAACAAAATCCAAACTTTAAAGATAGTAATTGCTGGGTTTGTTAGATCCTGGGCAACTTTAATTTTCTTCTTTAAAAATACCATATTATTTAACTTCTCTGTAATTAACAAATAGAGTTATAAACAGGAACTTACAATGACATTTTCCTTAAATTAAAAAAATCCAACTTTTTATGTGTGAATTTATGATTTTTTTTAATAAACTCAGGTCAAAAATTCCCTCAGTCTATGGTGGTAGGGAAAACTGACTTGTGCAGGTTTCATTATTCATACAGCTGTCTTAACTACTAGTAAATTTGAAACAGTGAAGAAATTGTTTTTCTTTTTTTTCTGTCATAAACCCTTCAGCTATTTTTTAACTTCTTCATGTTGTATGCCTTATAATCAACTGAAATTAAAAGAAAGTAGATTTAACTTAATACAAATTTAATTGTTCACCACATTTTGCCAGTTAGTCTGGTTTTAAGTCTTTAAGTACTTTGCCTGAAGCAATAAATTGCAGTTACTCAAAATACGCACCATTTGGAGGATGTATGTATTTTAAGACTTTCTTTGCACAGGCTGGCCACAGAGTTACTTTCTGTTGCCAGTGTGTAATGATCCTGTCATTGAATAGATATTATTTTTAGCAGAGTTAGTCTTCCATAGCCTGTAACAAAAGAATAAAAAAAAAAAAGACTAAAATACTAGCCTTCTTTTTTTTTGTGACATGTGTTACTATATGGACTATACCACCTGGAAAAAAGAAGAAGAAATGGAAAAAGAGGGTAAATGATTTTTTCTTGTGTATGTTGTAGGCATCTATCTAATTTATTGAGGGGCATGAAGGAAGAAGATAGTCCCTCAGTAGTATTGTATCTGGTACACAGAACAATTGCCAGGCCACCTTTTCAGAATTGAGTTTCAAAGTTTAGAGAACTGAATCACTAAAATAAAAAATCAGCTTGAGCCATTTTTCTTCTCAGTTATCCAGGCCAAACTAATTTTCTCTCATAGACTTAAATTAGCTCTAATTAATATTTCTGAGTTTTACTTTCTTTAGACTTCATAATTTCTTTGGTGTGCATTACCAATTCTGAAGATTTTAAAAAAAATTTTGAGTGCAAATTTTACCTTTAACAGAGAGTATGTCCATGCTAGTTACCAATCTTTTCTTGTATACCTTACTTCCTAAAAGCTTTTCTTACAGTATCTCTTATTCGTCAACTAATCTTTACTAAAGATATTAAAAATAAAGTGAAAGAAATAATTAATATGCTTTCAATTTTAGGGAAAGCAGAAAAAACTTGATTTTTATAAATATGAGCAGAATATAATTATTTAGGCTGCTTATGCATCTTTCATGGGAATATATTTATTCAACTTTTAAAAAATAATAAATAAAAAATTTTGGTAATAAATGCTGCTTTAGATGACAGTAGTTTAATAATTTATGCTAATTAGTAACTTCAATTCTTTTCCCACTATTTTTTTCTGAACAGTTAGTGCTCTTGGGTTATCCCATATGGGTGGGCTGCAAACAAAGATTTAATGACTTTTTCTAACATTTCTTCATAAATAAATAGTCTGCTTTGTCAGAAATATTAAATAAAATAGCACTATGGTTCAGTATTGGAAGCTCAGAGGAATTCTCAGGCAATATTTCTTTCACATATGCTTCTCAAACAGAATTTCTGCTTCTGCTGTGGTGTAGAATTCAGGGACTATGCTCAACTCAGTTCCTGCCTCTCTTTAAGTTCTGCTGCAAGATACAACTCTGTTTTGGGAACCAAAAATGTAGGTGTTAAAAGCCAGGTTATATCCAGGAATCAGCCTTGCCAAGACTCAATCACAACCTTTCCTCTGAACTATAAGGATTTCATGCCATGTGTGTTTCAATTCAACTCAAGTGAAGAGAAAAATACGTGATGGTATCCAGCTAACATACAGCACTTCCTCCTGGAAGGTTTAGATAATCAAATTAAATTTATTAAAACTATAAATTTTCATCATTTCACCAAATGTCTTTTGAAAATCTGCTGTGAATGCTCTAGGCCCTGCTCTAGGTGATGAGAATGTAATGTGAACAGGTCAGCGTGTTTCTCACGTTCAGGAAGCTCATGGGCTGTTTGTAGGCTGTCAAGTGGCAACCCAACAGGGTAGGTTGTTTATACAGGAAAAATTCTTGAGCTAAATTTTGAGCTACCAGGGAGCAGCATGTATGATTTGAACAGCCTGGGTGACCTTAATGATGCATGGCTGAAGGATGGTCAGGTGAGTGATACAAAGAGCAGCATGGCAGTATTGCAAGAGAGGAAGTACACTGAAGTAATTTAGTCCACCTATGGTTGGAGAGAGTTAGCAGAGGAAGACTGGAGACATAAGCTGGACATGATCATGAAGCTCCGTATAAAACATGTGAAGAAAGAGTTTGCACTTTTCTTGAAAACAGTAGGAGCTAATGATGGGCGAGTGAATGATGGGATAAGATTTACATTTTAGGAAGACCATTTTAATGTGAATAGGGCCAGAGAGATGAAGACTATTGAAGGAAAATAGGTAACGAATAAAGGAGACCTGATTTAGGGATGTGGCAGTGGCAGTAAGAGTAGTGAACAGCAGATCTGGGAAATATTTAGGTGGCAGAATTAATACAATTTGGTGTTTGATTAGGTTGAAGTAATAGGGGGAAAAAGAAACTAGTGTTCAGTCTTCCTGTGTAATTGACGCATTTACTGAGCCAAAGATCAAGGGAATGGCAGTTCTGGGGAGGATCATGGTGAATTTAGTTACTGAAGTTTCATTTTCAGTAACTTTGAAATATCATGAAGATGTCTATTTGAGAACTGGGTTAAATAGGTCTGAATTTGGGAGTTAAGAAAAAACTTAGAATTATAGAGTCCATAACATTGATTTTCATCCTACCTACCCCATCTTTTTTTTTTTTAATGAATCTTATTGGGGGAGGGAATATTATTGTTATAGGTTCCTGTATTCTTGATTCAGTGTGACACACATATTTCCCATCTTTTACCTTGTATCGCTTACTTAATTCTAGAAAAAAGTTCCTCAGTCATATACTTAGAGAAAATATTGATGTTGGGGTACACTGACATTGCAACAGATTACTGGAGGTTCTTTAAAAAACATACATTGTAGCTTCTCAAATGAAGTTACATAATACTGTTTATTTTTTTAGATGAAAAAGTTTACATGCACGTGGTTTCTTAAAGATTTATTCTTAGGCACTAAAAGCTTTATTTTCCCTTATTTTGGAGGTTCTCAAAAGTTCTGTTTGGATTAGAGTATATCCTCTTACTATGAGAAAATAGGAGATGCAACAGAAACATAGTACGAACATTTACAAAAAAATAGACTATCTAAATTTAAACTAATATGTACCACTACTAGATAGAATTCCCCAATTACTTTTCCACTAATTAGGATGCTCTTCCATCACAGATGTACTTAGTTTCTGGTAGTAATCTTTTACGTGCTGTCTTTGAAATTCAATGTACTTCTAAAACATATGTAATATAATTTATTCTGAGTTAGGTTTATTATCCCTATTTTATAGGTAAGATAAATGAAGGTTCATAAGGTTACACAGTTTGACTAGCACAACACAAGTCATTTGTGAATTGAGCAGGGGCTAAACTAAATATTTCACTCAAAGTCCCTTGATTTGTTTTTTTCACTATCATAAAGTTTTACTTTTCATCAGTGAACTTATTTACAAGGTGGCTGGCTCACTTTAGGAATGTCACTTCCAGAAATAAAGCCACAGGTCTCCAGATGTACAGAACTCAAAACTTTGGCAAGATAGTTATTATATCAAATCAAATTTATCTAAACAATGAAAGGTTTATTAACTTATTTTACATAATATATAATGCTTATTTAATAAATATGTCTGCACACATATATATCTTTATATCAGGACTCAGTGTTGGTTAACATTAGTTAATATGCATAATACATATTCACACATACCCACAGGTGTATATACAATCACTGTTCAATACTAGTTAACAATAATATCTATGGAATTTACAGAGGTTTAATAGCTTGCTTAAGATTACCAATGGTTAGATGGCAGAGCAAGAAATGGCAAAGCAAGAATTCAACCCTATTCTTCTGAATCCATATAAATTATTTTGCTATACCATAAACAATGCCATTATTACATTGGGAGAAAAAAAGAACAAAAAATCTGATTTAAATTTTGGTTGGCAAATTTTAGGTATTTAATTTTTTTCTTTAGGCATTAAATGCTCTAATTCAAGTGATAGTTTGCTAGCTTCACACTGTACTGAGACTACTGTTAGTTTATCCTCTAAAAACTAAACATTTCCTTTTGCTGTCCTTTAGAGGTTATAAAATCAAAAAAAAAAAATTTGGTTTATAAAAACTAAAATTTCAGAATCAATGTAACAATTTATATGCAACTCAACTGGATCAGCTAACATATGATATTGTGTTCTTTTGAATATTGCATTGGAAGGTTGATCACCAACTGTTACCTACATGAACTGTTTTGATAATCGAGATGGTCATATATAAAAGCTTGATTGCTTTGAGCATTTAGAAAACTAAAGTATTCTGGCAACCAGTAAATCAGATAGATTTTTTATAGATCACACAGATAAATATTCATTCCAGTGAGCTATCCCAGTTTATTCTGAGGGCAAATACATCTATTTCTTTATCCTGTGTCATGATATTCATGCTCTATCTAGTTATCTATCTATCATCTATGTATATATCTATTTACTTCTTTATTTATCTATCATCTATCCATATTACTTACAATATTTAGGATATCCATCAGAAAAAATAACATAAAATTCAACTAACTCATTTAAGTAATAAAGGGAATTTATTGGCTCACTAGCTGAAAAGTCTAGAGCTAGAGAATAAATACTTTGTCTGATCCACAGGTCGATGGTATCTTTAAGGCTGCATATCCATTTGTTTGTGATTCTTTCAGCTCTGTCTTCCTCACTATGTTGGTTTCATCCTTAGCCTGTTTCTCCTCACGTTGGCCAGATGGCTCTCCATTTTGACTACATGCATTTATTTTTTTATCTAAGAGAAGGGCATTGTATCAAGTTTGCAATTATTTAAGAAAAGTTTTGGCTTCCTTCCAGTTGACTAACTTATATCCCTTGAACCAATCACTGGGACTAAAGGAACACCATCTGTTAGCTTGTCTTAGTTTTAAATCATTGCCAACCCTGGACTAATCACAGTGACAAATGTCAAGAACAACAGCAACAATAGGATTACTATGATTGGCTTAAGCCAGTCAGGGCCTTCCCTTGGAGCTTGGAATAGAATCAAAACTCAATAGCTGTCTGAAACAGAGCGTGTGACTTGTTTCTCCAAAGGAAAATCTAAGTACTTTTGTAAAAAGAAGAAATGGGTTACAGGAATGCATTAACAAATGCCCACCATTTATTGTAAATCTATCCATTTATTCATTCATTTATCCTTCCAATTGTATCCATCTATCAATAATCTCTATCAATCAATTTATCTCTTCCTCCACCTTTCTACATATGCAGCATGCTTATGTTTATTTAATTATTATCAAATTTTATTATTGCATGACGTAGCACAGAAGTACAGGAATACAGTTTGGGCAAATATTGAGGTAAGAGTATTACTATTAGATATTCTTATTGAAGAATAAAAGCTGTCAACATAAGTTCAGTACTGAAACAAAAATGAGACACCAAGTCAGTTTTCCAGTTCTTACACTTTTTTAAAGATTCTCCAAAATTAAAAAAAAAAATCTGTTAATTACTTCCATTGTATGAAGTTTTACATGTGAAGGATAAGAAGAAATTAGCCTCATACTTTGGAATTTAAGGAAGTTAAAAAGTGAAATAAAAACCATTTAATTATTACTAAGCTTGTTAATTTGGTTGGTATCTTAGAGAAGCAGAAAAAAAATTAACTAGTTAGTGAGATAAGCACAAATATAAGTGGATATTTTGAACATGGAGGAGAGTCACATACATTTTGCTTTCATAATATGTGAGATAGAAGTTTAGTTTTGTTGGATGCAAAGTTTGAGAGAGCTTTGTCTATTTGTTTGTTACTTACGTGAAGTGTGTGTGTGTGTATTTGTAGATCAGAGTAGAAAGCATAAAATTAAAGACAGAAAACAGTGACAATAATTGGTGATGGGAAGTTGTAGAGGAAGAGATTTTTTCTTCAGTTGACCTGATGGAGGTGTAAGCTTTCCAAAGCAGAGATGTATTTTTGAAATAGAGGGTATGAAAGAGGAAACTTGGTCATAATAAGCAATTTCTGCTGCAGAGGAGAGAAAAAAGGAAAAAAAAGAGGAAAGTTAGTCAAATAGCCACAGAATTTCAGTAAGTGGATGCAGAATTATTTGCTAATTGCCTTAAAGAGGGTAACAGTTACATATAGTGGAGAAGTATTGGAAAGGCTGTTTTGAGTACTGTAAGTGATCAATTTAATGATAAAACCAATAACCACCTCTAAGTTAAATGGAGAGGCAGGAGATTGCTGATAAAGTATGAGAGTTGGAAAGATTTAAATAGCCAATGGAGGCATTCTCAGGTATATATATATATATGGAGAGGAAGGGAGGGAGAGAGAGAGAGAAAGAGAGAGAGAGAGAGAGAGAGGGAGAGAGAGAGAGGGAGAAAGGGAGAGAGGGAGAGGGAGAGAGGGAGAGAGGGAGAGGGGGAGAGAGGGAGAGGGAGAGGGTGAGAGAGGGAGAGAGGGAGAGGCGGAGAGAGGGAGAGGGAGAGGGAGAGGGGGAGGGGGAGAGAGTCAAGTCAAGTCAAGTCAGGGCCATTTGACTCCAAAGGCAATACTTTTAAATATATTATACTACCCATGGAGAGAGAGCAGGAGAGGGGGAGAGAGGGAGAGGGGGAGGGGGAGGGAGAGGGGGAGGGGGAGAGAGTAAAGTCAAGTCAAGTCAGGGCCATTTGACTCCAAAGGCAATACTTTTAAATATATTATACTACCCATGGAGAGAGAGTGGGAGAGAGGGAGAGATTGAGAGAGAAAGAAGAGAAAGACTCCATTGGTCCCAAAAGGTAGTTGAGCCTTTTATAAACTACATGATAAAAACATCATAAATCTACTGTTTAAATCAAATATGTATTTTCAGATATTTATGTGTTCTGATCCCCCCAATAATCAATCAATAAGCTATTGACTTGTACAAACTTGACTTTTCCCTTAAATGGATTAAAAGCTACAAGTATATTACAGCTATTTCTACTCTTAACCTATCTTCCCTCGTCCCTTACTTCCCTTCTCTCTTTTCATTCACAGATATTTTGAGTGCCAATTATATGCCAATTATCAAAATACACGATCAGATTTGTAATCATCTCCAAGCTAGTAGGAAGGAAGCAGACACATGTTTCCATTATAGAGTCAGAGGGTATGACAGAGGCAAGCATACGGTGTTATGGCAGAACATTGAATCTTGAAGGATGATATGACAGATTGCAATATTGTTTACAAATAGCTGTTTGTAAATGATACTGGCCCTTTCTTTTTTTTTTTCTTTTTTGCGGTACGCAGGCCTCTCACTGTTGTGGCCTCTCCCGTTGCAGAGCACAGGCTCTGGACGCGCAGGCTCAGCGGCCATGGCTCACGGGCGCAGCCGCTCCGTGGCATGTGGGATCTTCTCGGACCGGGACACGAACCCGTGTCCCCTGCATTGGCAGGCAGACTCTCAACCACTGTGCCACCAGGGAAGCCCGATACTGGCCCTTTCTTGATACCCCTTCTTATCCTAATAACCTCGGCTATGTGACTTATTTTTGCAATAAGATATGGAAAAAAGTGACAGGCGAAGTTTTATAAGACACAGTGTAATTCTACATATTTTTTTTTTTTTTTTGCCTGTTGTGGGACCCAAAATATGCTAGAAAAAAGTCGTTTCTTAATCCTAGATCCCAGAATACAGAGGATGTGACGCAGGACCACAGCCTACCCACAGTGGACATGCACTTGAGCAAAAAAAATAAGCATTGGTGAGCTACTAAGACCCAGTCCTTAAGGAGGCATGGATTATTTTGGAGCTGAAAGTAGTTTAATAAAGTTCAAAGCAAAGATGTGTATATAGTGGGAAGGGGAAGGAGAGATGATGAAGGGTGTGTGGAGGGGGTAAAGGAGATGGTGGGGGAGATTGGCAGGAACCCAGTTAAGGGACTTCTATCTCATGTCAAAGACTTAAGCTTTAATTCTGAAAGCTATAATCTTAAGAGAAAGAATCTTGTGATCAGATTAGGTTCTTAAAAGTGAAACTCTAGCAGCACTGTTCTGGTAAATAGATTGAAGGGGAAAAGAGACTGGAAGCTGAGAAACTAAATAAGAAGCTATTTAATAATTTTATTCTGTAAGGGTTTTCCAGATATAGTCTCTCTGATCGCCACTCCTTGCACATACCTGCCACCTTACTCTTGTCATTTCTTTGTTTATCTGCTGACCAATAATATTTTGCAGTTTCTTAAGACGGCTAGAGTAACTCAGTCCCAAACCATGAATTCTGAGTTCTATCTGACTCCTTAAAGTTTTTCTCAGTAAATGGTGGAACGACTCTGCTCCACCAAAGCCAACTTATAGAATACTTTCCTTTGGTTTTGCCAGGTCAGTTGACTAAAGGAATGTCTATGTAATAAAGAAAGTCCAGAGAAATACAAGGAATATTGTATTAGCATCAACACATAAGGAAACAAAAAAACAAGAAAGCCTGAACTTTGAGAGGTCTGTCTTTGCTTCTGCAGCTGCCTTGGTGTCATCCTCCATATGTCATTTTTTCATTTCACTTTAAACATAAACTCTGCAGTCTGGGCAGGGATCTCTAAAGGCAAGTGTCACCATTAAGGAAATTCACTTCGTGTTGTTGCCTGAGGGTGATCCAGGGACTTGGAATCTGGAAACTGCTCTTCTGTCCTCCTGGAGTCCCTAATCTTCTTGATCTCCTTTTGGTTGTAATCTACTTGAAAGCAGAGAACATGTGACTCTGTTACCCTTCTGAGGAACCTGGATATTAAGACATTTTCTTATAAGAGCAAGCAGAGAGAAGGAAATTGAAATTGAGTCTATGTTGGCTCAAATTTCAAGGATCTTCTAGAACAGTGTTTCTTAAACTGTTTGTGGTAAAAGACCAAGTTTATTTCCACCATCAGTAATCTATCATGGAGCAATACCTTTGTAAAACACAACAAAATTAATTATTAGAGAAATAATAACCAAAAAAACAGCAAATACAAGTCCAGATCTTTTAGATTCAACAGACACAAAATTACACTCTGAAATTTCTATAATAATGTACAAATATTTAATTACAATTTTTGTATTAATATTGTTACAGACTGGAAAAAAGTTCACAGGCAAGAATTGCTTTAGAACCACATTTTCCATAGAATAATAAAAGAATAACAGAATCGTATTTAACATATTTTGTAGTACAGGTAAAAATGTCAAACATGGAGGTAAATTGTAAAACCAGCCATCTAAAGACAGTGACAACATTATTAATTCTCTCTTATTAAACTCTCCATTCTGAAGTCCCTACTGCCTTGTGGACATTTAATTTAGAATGAGTCACTGGTCATGTTTTATCAAAATAATGTGTTAAAAACAGTACCTCAATTTAATTCTCTTTAATTCCTGAAAATTTTATACTCATTCTTATATAATTTGTTCATACTGAGAAAATATTGAAAATGAAGAAAAACTGGTGTCTAAAATAAAAGAATTCCAATCTACGAAATAGGATAAGTAAACCAAACTCTCTTTTTAATATTTTTATGAAAGCACCTGAGTTCCTAAAAGCAAAGAGTTGAATAACTAATTGGGCTTGATTAGACAAATAAGATTAATAAGATTTGAGCTCTTGTCAGAATTCTAATATTGCATCTCTTGGGATTGGCTATTGTACTTGCAGTAAAACCTTAAATTATGAAAACGGTTGTATCACATTTTGCTCTTATTTATCTCTAGAGAGACTCCCTAAGCCAAGATATTGGCAGCATTTCAATTAATAGCATGTAAAGATACATCGTAACCTTTACCGATATTAAAACATTAATGATAATATTTGCAGCATTATGTCTATTTTTCCTCCGGAATGCTGGCAACACTACTAGCAGCAGCAGTTAAAGCACTGGAGGAGGGACTTCCCTGGTGGCACAGTGGCTAAGAATCCGCCTGCCAATGCAGGGGACACAGTTTTGAGCTCTGGTCCCCGAAGATCCCACAGGCTGCGGAGCAACTAAGCCCGTGTGCCACAACTACTGAGCCTGTGCTCTAGAGCCTGCAAGCCACAACTGCTGAAGCCCGTATGCCACAACTACCGAAGCCCACGTGCCTAGAGCCTGTGCTTCGCAACAAGAGAAGCCACCGCAGTGAGAAGCCCACGTGCCACAACGAAGAGTAGCCTCCGCTCGCCGCAACTAGAGAAAGCCCACAGGCAGCATGAAGACCCAACACAGCCAAAAATAAATAAATTTTTTAAAAAAGCACTGGAGGAAATATAATTAAATTTCTCCACTGAGAAATCTCAAATGGATCCCAAGCCTTCCACAGGAATGGTAATAATGTATTTCAACATGTTATTTATCCCACGTAATCATTTCTCATGAAGTTTAACAATGGCTGTGTTTATAAATAACATCTGGTAAATATGCTTTTAAAATACAAATAGAGTTATGAAGCTGACTACTAGCGAAAAGCCTGGCAGATGTTAATATACCTTCAAGATTTCTGTGTAAAAGGATGCACTTTGTATGATCACAGAATAAGAATGGGATGGGATAAGGATAAGTAGTGGTCCTCTGGGTTGTGCTAGGAAGATAACCTACAAACTTTCGTCTGGTAATAATGTCCTGGTAAGAGAGCATGTGATATTTAGGGCTGCAGAAAGCTTTTCACTTCACTACAGGAGCTACTGCTGAGCAAAGGGATGCTCAATCCTCTAAACTTTATCATAGAAAAATAAATTAAAAATAGATAAGAAAATAACAGCAACATGAACAAGAGAATACCTGTGGAGTGAAAATGTGTTAACTCCCTTGGAGGAATTCAGTCACAGGCAAGTTAGTCTTTTTGTAAAAAAGCTGCTTCATACTGGGCCTCCAGGGGTTGTTTGTTCATATGCCAGGGCACCTGCTATTAATTTCTTACATCCCATTTCAGGAAGAACAATTCCTCTTTATGTTTCCCTCACCTCTTACATCATGTTCTTGCAAGAACATCTAAAAATAAGGCAAGACAGAGAGCTAAGATGCAGAGATTTTTTTTAACAAAAATTCTATGTTAGTACACACCCCACCCCCAATTTTTTATATGAAAAGTTTCAAAAGTAACTTCAGTAAAAAGTTATTCATTGATCAAGCCATAAAGCTAGTAGGTGGTTGGGTCAGAACACAGATTTCAATCAGTCAGATTTCAAACCTCATGCATATAATCAGTTTTTTATAACCAAATAGAAAGTCTGCTTCAAAAGCATCTTCATACATGTTTCTTTAATTAAGCCACTTAATAGTAGCCTGTTACAAGAGAAAACATAATTTTGTTTAGCCTTACATTTTATAGGCTAAAGGTGTCATTTCCTTTAGCCTTCTTTTGAAGAATAGTTACCTTGGAAAATGAGTTTGGCACTTTCTCTCATTGCCACACCATCCCTGACATTCAACTCTGGATGGCATTTTCTTCATGCAAAAACATATCCTCTGTGGAACAGTTCCTCAAAATGTTCATTTCTAATTTGGTTCATTGGAGGGAAGATTTTTAACCAGTGCATTTGTTTCTGATATGGAGACACATCAGAATCAATACTGAAAAAGCAGATGGCTGGAGGAATTAACACACCATAAGGGAGTCTCTCGTCTTTGCAGGACACACACATGGTAGTGAATACATAACACATAAGGGACAATGTCATGGCATTTTGAAGCAAAAGCCAGAGCCACAGGTTGGAGAAAGAATCTTTATGCTGTCTGAAAAGCATTTTTCCTCCAGGGGCTGGTTTTACCTTTGAAGCAATCTTTCCTGTCATTATTTAGGTCATTTGCTACTAAATCTATTGTCCAACTTTGACAAAAATTTAAAGAAAATGTAAGAAAAAATTTTCAATCAAGTGCATCTGATTAATCATCAGAAAATTGGTATGGATAAACTACTTTACTATAAAACGTTTTCCTATTATGTGGCTCTTGACCTAAAACAAATAGACTGCCTGATACTTCTCCAGTGAAAATGGGTTTATTTGGGATCAGCAGAGAATTGCAATTCGAGGTTTGCAACCATGGTGAGCCACGTGCAAGTCCCTACATGACAAGGGAAGGAGGATGCTTTTTTAAAAAAAAATAAATTTATTTATTTTATTTTATTATTTATTTTTGGCTGCATTGGGTCTTCATTGCTGTGTGCGGGCTTTCTCTAGTCGCGGTGAGCAAGGGCTACTCTTCATTGCAGTGCCAGGCTTCTCATTGCGGTGGCTTCTCATTGTTGAGGAGCACGGACTCTAGGTGCGTGGGCTTCAGTAGTTGTGGCTCACGGGCTCTAGGGCACAGGCTCAGTAGTTGTGGCAAACTGGCTTATTTACTCTGTTGCACGTGGGATCTTCCTGGGCCAGGGCTCGAACCTGTGTCCCCTGCACTGGCAGGTGGATTCTTAACCACTGTGCCACCAGGGAAGCCCAGAGGATGCTTTAATAGAAAGGAAAAGGAAATTGGGAGGGCTATAGTAAACCAAGAGTCCATGGCTTTTCATTGGCTGAGTCCTTGGAGGAAAGGAATCTTTCTTTTTCCTGTTGGGCTCTGCTATCATCACAGGGTGTGAGAGCCCCCCTTCTGGTCTCCTAACTCTATTTAATTGAAATTTCTCTTTATTTTTATTTTATATTTCCCCCTTTTTTTTTTTTTTTGCGGTACGCGGGCATCTCACTGTTGTGGCCTCTCCCGTTGTAGAGCACAGGCTCCCAACGCGCAGGCTCAGCGGCCATGGCTCACGGGCCTAGCTGCACCGTGGCATGTGGGATCTTCCCAGACCGGGGCACGAACCCGTGTCCCCTGCATCGGCAGGCGGACTCTCAACCACTGCGCCACCAGGGAAGCCCAATTTCCCCCTTTTGATTAAGAACTTTCTCTGAAAGCATCACTGATCAAGAGTCAGGTTTTCTAGTGTTAGTGGTTCTTTGTCCCTCAAAGCCAGTAAGGACATTTCCTAGGTGTAGTGTCTCATGTTAAAGAGAAAGTTCCCAGACTGGAAGCCTATTGAGGTCACATTCAAGTAACATGGAAGGATAGGAGGCAGAACTCTCAGGAGCTAAAGTTCTTATGTTATCAAGATCATAGACATTGGAGATCATTTGAAAGGTCATGTCATCATCAAAATTTTGATGACAAACTTCCAATAGACCTGTTGGATACCTTGGGAAAGCTGTCTCATCAGATGTCATCTGCTTCAATTCTGGGAAGTTTTTTTTACTTTTAGGTACCTGATGATATTCATGTTCAGTCAGGGTCTGGCACTTTCTTTAGATGTGTCACATTAATCCAAGAGTCTGTTTCTTGGAGATTGGCAGCACTAGGGTTTGTTAGCGGTATCTGACAGGGGCTTCTCCAGTGAGGTTGAAGAGAGTTCTTCTGGAAGTGTCTTTTCCAATAAACAAAATCTCCAGCAAGGTGTGATACATGAAGTATTTGTCTTCCAAAAGTACACTGTGAGAAGATTGCTCTACCAAAACATGAGTATTTTTCATAGAAGAAATTAGGCCTTTGCAGTATTGAGATTGAAATATCTGTCAGTCGTGGGTTAAAAAAAGTAGGAGTCAAGTGCATTGGGTATCCTGTGACTACCTCAAAGGGTGAGATTTTATGAGTTCCAGAAAGGGTGGATCTGAGATTTAGAAGGAACAATGGCAATGCTTTTGGACAAGGTATTTGGAGGGCCTCTACAAATTTTTCCATTTGCATCTTAATGCCATTAGTGTGTTCAACTAAACCAGAGGGTTCAGGGTGGTTAGTGCAGTGAAAGTGTTGTAAAACCGGCCAAATGACACAGACTTGTCTAAGTACCTGTCCAGTAAAATGGGTCCTCAATCACTATGAAGTTTGAGAGGAGTTCCCCATGTAGAAATAATCTTTTCCAAAAAAAAAAAAAAAGACTTTAGCCACAGAAGAAGCAGTAACCTGTTTGAAAGGGAAGGTTTCAGACCAGTATGAAAACATACAGACGATCACTAAAATATATTGATATCCATGACACATAGGAAGTTGTACAAAATCCATTTGACAGACCTTGAATTGTCCATTAGGCAGTTTAAAATGTCTGAGAACAGTTCAAACAGGCTTTTCTGGGTTGTATTTCAAGCAAGTGGGATGAGTAGGTAGGCAATTTCTGTGACCTTATTAATGGTCCCCCACCAATACTGATTCATGAAGGCTATCATTTGGTCAGTTGACCAATAGTTTAATACATGTACAGTAGTGAGGAGAGGAAATTTTAGAGTCTCTCGTAGAACTGGGTTGTTATTTGGTCCAATCCAGACCTTTCTCTTTTTATCAAACCAAAAATTGCTGAATTTCCAATCATGTTTTTCCTCTTCTGAGGTCAACTGTTGGATTTCTCTAGTCAGTTTTTTTAAAATGATCATTTTAGGAAACATCCCTTTAGACAATGACAGAGGTTTGGCCTCTCTTGGTCTCTTTAGTGACAGCATTCCTCATGGAAATATGAGCAAGGTAGTTTCCCTTAGCTTCCAGAGACAAGTTTAGAGCGCCCCAGAATTTTAAGAACAGCTCAAGTGTCAGGTAAAAGTACTGTATCTAATAATTTCTGATCACAGGGACCATTTTAAATTTTAATTCCACTGGAAGTAAGGAAGCCATTTGTGTCCCTGATATTCCAAAATCATGAGCTACTTCAAAAGCACATATATTATCACTATAAATATTGGCAGTTTGGTCTTTGGATAAAGTACAAGCTTGTGCAAGAGTGTAAAATTCAGCCTATTGGGATGAAGTATCCACAGGTAAAGATGCTACCTAAACAGCATCCAAAGGAGTTGCAATGGAATGCTCAGCACAATATTTATAATATTAACTTTTAAATAAGAAACCATCAGTGAACCATGAGAAGTCAGCATTACCCAAATAATCTGAAGATCATCACGAGGAGTCAGGAGGTGGTCCATCTGTGTTAAGCAGTCATGAGGAAATTCATCAGTGATGGAGGGGAAAAAGCAGCAAGGTTAAGGTTATTACAAAATAAAACAGTTACGTGAGGAGTAGTTAAAAGGACTTTATAGGAGGTGAGGTGGCTGACTGAGAAGCATTGAGTGTGATGAGAATTTGGGAGAGCTTCTACTGCATGATGTACAACCATGGTTAAAGGTGATCCCACAATGATTTTTTCGGTGGTCTTAACCAAAATGGCAGTGACTGTAATGGCTCTAAGGCAAAGGGGTTATACACACATCACAGAGTCCAGCTGCCAGCTGTAATTACCTTATGGGTCAATGGTGGTCCTCATGTTTTAGGGTGAGTATTCCAAGGGCATTCCCTTCCTTTTCATATAAAAGCATACCTCATTTTATTCCACTTTGCTCTATTACACTTCACAGATACTATGTTTTTTTTTTCAAATTGAAGGTTTGTGGCAACCCTGTGTCAAGCAAGTCTATTGGTGCCATTTTTCCAATAGCATTTGCTCACTATTTGTCTCTGGGTAACATTTTGGTAATTCTCTCAATATTTAAAATTTTTATTATTATGACATTTGTTATGGTGATCTATAATCAGTGATCTTTGATGTTACTATTGTAATTGTTTGGGCACTTTTTAGCAATAAAGTATTTTTAAATTAAGGTATGTACATTGTTTTTTTAGAGATAATGCTATCGCACACTTAATAGACTACAGTATAGTGTAAACATAATTTCTGTAGTACTGGGAAACCAACAAATTTGTGTGACTTACTTTATTGTGGTATTCACTTTATTGCAGTGGCCTGGTACCCAGGCTGCTATTTCTCCAAGGGATGCTGGTACAAAATGGAAAAAGGTAATCTGATATTTGGGATACCCAAAAGCAGGTGAACTCATCAAACTCTAAGACTTTAAAAGCTATGTTGTCTGGTTTTTCTGATAAAATTGGGTTTGGTTGTTACTGTTTAGCAAAAAATAAAGAGATTTGGCTGAAAGAAAGAAATTTGGAATCCAGTTTTGGCAACTAGCCTAAGAAAACCTCAAGGTCGGTACTTAGTTTGGGGTTTGGGGAAACTTAGGACACCATGAACCCTACCTGGATCTGGGTGTAGACCTTGTTCTGATATCAGATGCCCTAAATATCAAACCTGGGTTTGGGCAAACTACAATTTTTCTTTGGCCAGTTTATGCTCCTTTAAGGCTAAAAGCTTCAGCAAATGGATGCTGATGTCCTGTGAAGAGGCTTGAGAAGGAGAGCAAAGAAGCAAATTATCCACATATTACCACAAAAGCAGGAGTGTGGATATATCCCTGGGTGAAATTTATATCACCCAGATCAGCCTCCAGGATTTGTGAGAAATAACAAAGACTCTCAGTAAAACTCTGAGGCATTACTGTCCAGGTGAATTATTTCTTCCCAAATGAAGACCAAAGGGTATTGGCTAGCTTCATCAATTGCAATACTAAAGAATGCAATGCATACATCAATTACAGTAAAGAATTTACTTCCAGTGGGAATGGATGTTTGTAACGTAAGAGGGCTAGGAATGTAGGGTGTGAGGAATAGCAATGTTGCTTATTGCTCAGAGGCCAGGGTCAAACCTCCACTCTTGGCCCTTATGTTGTCTCATTGGTAAATGAGAGTGTTACAAGGGCTAATACAAGAGATAATAAGGCCTTGAGATTTGTAATCTATGGGCTCTATTGCCTTGAAGGACTTTGTTACTTATAGTGTATTGATTAACTCTAAGGAGAGGCTTTGAGAGATTTATTTGACTCCTAATGGAAGGTTCACTGTGAATTTTGCCAATATCAGTTGTAGATTTCACCCCTAAGGAGGATAGTAGCTGATTCAATAGGGACAAAGGATCAGCGTTTCCAGAGTCAGCTCTATTACCATCAGAGATGACAAAGATGTTAAAGGGTCATTGAATTTACCTAGTTGGTTACTTTGATGACTACTGTCAAATTCTATAAATATTTCCTTATTTTTGGAAAAAAACAATTCCAGCATGATACTTCTCTAAGAAGTCTTGGCCTAGTAAATGGATGGGGCGGAGGAACTATGGAGAAAAGGGTGTGCATTTCTCAAAGGGCCTAAATAAAAGGGAATAGATTCAAAGACAGGAACCTCTTTAAGGCTCGTTAGAGAGCCCCACTATTTGAACTGCTGGATTACTTTGAGCTGGGGAGCTGTTTTATAGTAGAGGGATTGAGTACCAAGAGTGTCATGTTAGTGTCAGTTAGTACTGGGAGAGATTCATCCCCAATCTGGAGAAATGTTTCTCCAAGCCGACTTAGAGGGAGAACTGGGAAGAGGCCCTGTAGCTCCTCAGAACCCTGTCACTGAGAATTGGGAGGATGTTGGAAAGCATGTGTTGATGAAAATTAATCAGTCAATCTAAGAAAGAGTTAGAACATTTCGTTTGAGCCAAATTTGAGGATTATAACCCAGGAGGAGCATCTCAGACAGCTCTGAAAACTGTTCTGCCTGTCATAAGTCAAGACACAGTTTATATAAGTTTTTTGAGACAGGGCTATACACCAAATGACAGTTTACATAATCCAGATCTAAGGGCTATTGTGGTGGGTCATGGGACCCTTTACAAGATCAAGAAGGAATGTTATCTGTTAAGAAGTTGTCTTGTCGTTCATTGCTGGGAGAATGTTGCCCTTTATGGTTAAGCAGGTATTCCTGCTGATGGGAGAGGTTCAGTGTATGCATAATGCAGACACACAATGCCGTGGGGGAAGAGAGGAGGCCAAAGAGCAGAGAAGAATTTTTATGTTTAAATTTTTCTTGTCTTGCCATAAAATATGAATTCTATTTCACAACTGGTTAGGTGCCTGAAGCACTTAAATGTGTCACAGTCTCTTCCAATGTCCTGTCTCTTTTTTGCAATAATAGCAAAAACTAGGAGGGTTTTGCTTTCATTTAGGAGCCTTCATTTGCTAGAGTTGAAGATAAAGAATTTTGGTGATCTTCCCTTTAGTTGGTTTAACTAGAGTGGGAGACATGTGATTTGCCAGATTAACTAAAAGTGGAGTGGACATAGCTTCCCATTCCATCCTGCTTCTTTTTACTAGACAGGAAAAGTCTCAGTTCAGCCCATTAATAAACAGAGTTAAAAGCTACCCCGGTCAAATCAACATCTGAAGGAAGATCTGTATTTTCTTTAGAAATAATTTGAAGTCAATTATAATAGTCATGAACAGATTCATCAGATTTTGGTGTGCAAGACTGAATTTTGTTCCAGTTAACAGCCTTTGGAAAAGCCCAAAGAATTGCTTGATGAAGTTGCCCAACAATTGCTCAAGCCTGATCATATAATAATAAATCATCAGGTTGATCTCCTGGTTGGTTCTAGAGACATTCCAGGTTTTTCCCAGTCAGCCGTTTTCGTTCAATACTGGGCCTGGCCTTCACCAACAAGTATAAGAACTAGCTGATAAAGTCAGAGAAACTGGGTTGATACAGTTGAATGACTATATTAAATTCCTCAGCAAGTCTGTGAGGATCTTCGATTACTTAGGGAACATCTTTGCACATGGCTCACAGTTCAGCTTTAGTCCAAGGAATATAGGAAATTAAGGGTTTCCAGATCCTCAGAAGGCTTAATTTTAAAGGGACAGGTTTTGATAAGTTCAGAGGAAAAGGGGAAAGGGAGAGTTTCAGAAAATAGGGGAAGTTTGGTGAAAGAATTGAGGGAATTGAGGTCATAAAGGAGGCCTAGGCAGTGTAAAAGGAAAAGAGGGAAATGGTGCCAGAGGCAGTCTGGCCATGAAGAGCTGAGGGGGAGAGACAAAATGGCACTGGAGATGGAGCTTGAAACAAAGAAACCAAGGAAGAGCCTGCGGCTTCAGGAGCCATTTTGTCTCTTTCTTTAATTGTTTGTCTGCCTTAATTAATCTTAAAATTCCATTTGGCAGAGAGGCAATTTTAGACTCCTGATAACATTGGGAAGCCTCAAAATACCAATCGAAATAAGCATTCCACTCAGTTCTGGAAATTTTTGAGCTATTACAGTCCAATTTGATTTTAAGAAAATTGTTTGAGATTTCAAGTTTCCCATAATGGCCATTGATATTCTAAATTGCCTTTGGTCCCATCAGTCCATTTAGTTAGAAAGGCACATGAGGAAGAACCTCAGTTTTTAAACTTAAAATCGGCCAGAATCCCTGTATGTGTGTGTCAGGGGATGGGAGGAAAATGCCCTCAAAATAGGTAACTGAAATCCCACTCTCAGATTTTTCTCTATAGTAAAAGAATATTTTTCAAACAGCTTACAGCTTAAACAGCTCAGTTCAAACTGATTGCTAGCTAATACCAGCCACTTCTAAGAAAACAGCTTGGTCCTAGAGGAACCAGGCCAAAGGCTTTTCCAGCTAGTTTCCAAAAAATAGTTTCCTTCCATTGAAGAAATGAGTGAATGGCTTCTCAGCCAGCTTTGGTTGAAACTGTCTGATCTCAAAATCAGACCAAAGTGCCATAAGAGTTCTTACATACCAAAAAGATAAAAATCTTAAAATAGATTCTGAATAAAGCCTGGAAAGCTTAAAATGCAAAGAGGGTATGAGCTCAGATCCAGGAGAAAGATATCCTTTCAAACTCCAGGGTTGGCAAGAAAAGCAGTGAGTGACAGTGGGCTCGGGTGTGAGTACCCCACCTGTTTACTCACCGGTCCCAAAGCCATTGGGCGTCTTCTCTGACCCCTGTCTGGGTTACCAAAATGTTAACCTAAAACACATAGACTGCCAGATATTTCTCCAGCAAAAAATGCATTTATTCAGGATCAGCAGGAAATTGCAGCCCAGGGTCTTCAAACATGGTAAGCCTTGTGCAAGTCCCCACACAAAGAAAGGAGAGTACTATTTTATAGAGAGAGAAAAAGGAAGTTGGGAGGGCAGTAGTAAACAAAGAGTCCGTGGCTTTTTATTGGCTGAGTCCTTGCCAGGAAAGGAGTCTTTCTTCTTCCTGTTGGGCTCTGCTGTCATTACAGGGAGTAAGAGCTCCCCCATCTGGTCCCCCAACTCTAATTGAGGTTTCTCTATTAATTTTTTTACACGGCCAAGGTTAAATATTTATAAAAGTTGTCTTTGCTGTATTGCTTTTGAAAAAGTAATTTTATGACTGTTCATAAGTAACTTTTGTTGCATATTTTGCCCACTCAGAATTAGAGTTGCAAAATGTTTGCTTTTAAAACTTAAGAATGTAATTGTTTTTGAAAAAATGATGGATTTGAAATTTAGCTTAGCTGGAAAATTGCAATTTTCAATTTTACTATAATTTCTTCCTTTTAGAAAAGCCTAAAAGAAATGCATACTTTAGGCACAAATTGTCCTCAAAATGTGCAGCAACTTCATCTTTGATTCAAGGTTAAAAAACGCCTTTAACAATTCTGTCTTGACCTAGAATTTATACAGAAGACAAGATAGATGATGCAGAGGAGAGAGACCTAAATATCACATTGTGTAATGTGGTTTTCTAATATATCCTGGGAAGTTTCCTTCCCCTAGAGAAAGGGTGTGGTAGTAATGGTGATGATGGTTGATAAAGAGGAGGATGTTGTAGTCAAAAGAGAGTGGTACAAGAATTTGTAATTTACCCCCCCCTTATTATTACCCCCTTGGTCATAGATGTGTCACTTTAATGAAAATCATTTGACCTACCGTTCATTTCCCTCATGGTACTATATTCAAATGCGTATCTGAATTTATAGAAACTTCTACCCTTATTACTCATTTTTCTTTTATCAGATCTTATATGTTTATATACATTTTTTTCAAGGTATCAGGGGATCTTGGGTTTCATAGGCATAAAATTCTTCTTATAAGCATAAAATTAATCTTGTCTATTAGTCCTGGTCACAGGTGGAGTCTATTGCATTTTATAAAATGGAAGACAAAAAATATTAATCAAATATGTAGCTAACACCCATAACCGTTATAAAGCAGTTTATTACCTCTTTCTATGAAAGTTACCAATAAATAACATATAAATGCTTTATAAAACATATGTCACCTAGGAATAAATATTCTCTCATCTGATTTAGATACAATGACAATTTTCTATACCAGTAGGAAAAGGAGATCTGTCTTATGTGTGGAGAAATGATATTACTTCAAGTCAAATTTTCTTAAATCTTGTACACAATTTTCTTTTCATTATAAAATGTAATTATCATGCTAGGATATTTTAAAATAAGAAAGATTACAAATTTTGGTGCTGAGACTTGTACAAAGTCAGTTGACTTTTTCAAAGATATATTCTCCAGAGTGACACAGTGATAATGAGGACAACCTACTAAATCCCTCTGACTCTCCTCTGGCTTCCTCTTTCTCAGACACATGCCGTGTCCTCCCATGATGTTCTTAATTGTATGAGTAAAGATTCACTAGAGTTACAGGTAGACAGCAGGTTTTCTCCATCCTTGATCAGTCCTGCCCCATGCTCATTAGACGTATCTGTTGTGTCTGAAGCAGCCCTGTAATTAGGAATCTTAAATAACTTACTGTCCATTGCCTATTGCCTATGACTATGACCTTTACCTACTTTCCTCCACCCACGCATGCAGAAGTCCTCATCCTCTGTTGTGTTAGTCAGTCCTCTGTTTGCACTTATTTCCCTTGAACTTGTTTATCTAGAGGAACTGTTTGTTTTGTGGCATTTCTAGCTGTCCCCCAGGCACTCCGGAGGCAGACTAGCCACAGGTGAATACTGTGACTCACACACCAATTTTTTGTTACTTAAACAATCACAATAACATACAATTGATTTAACCTCAACCTCCCTTTTCAATGTATAAATGCGCATCTTCTGAAAAGCAGGTGGAAGAGTTCTTATAGGCTTCATTTTTCCTGAAGGAGATACTATCTATGCAGTTCAAAGTATAGAGGGTCTGGGATTAAATACTGGTGTTATACTTTACTCTTCAGGACTGACTCAGTCTTGGAGCAGTCCTGACTAAATGAGTAACTGAAAGGCCGCAAAGAGATTAATGAGGCAAAACAATGAATAACTGTTAGTATTTTGTTAAAATGTGAAAGTATATTATTTATCCACATTTTAGATTTATTGGTAATTCCATATTGGTTTATGTAACATTTAACAAAAGGAATGGGGGGCTTCCCTGGTGGTGCAGTGGTTGGGAGTCCGCCTGCTGATGCAGGGGACATGGGTTCGTGCCCCGGTCCGGGAAGATCCCACATGCCGCGGAGCGGCTGGGCCCGTGAGCCATGGCCACTGAGCCTGTGCGTCCAGAGCCTGTGCTCCACAACGGGAGAGGCCACAGCAGTGAGAGGTCCGCGTACCGCAAAAAAAAAAAAAAAAAAAAAAAAATGGAATGGAATTTTGCTACAGCTTCTCAAAGCTCTCAACTTTAGACAAGAATCTCGGATTGTAATCTCAATTTTGATGTCCACTTGTTGTAGGAACTGAGGTGGGTAGCTTAATCTTCCTGAGAATCAATTCTTCGTAAAATGAGGGTTTTAGATTTCAGATTCGCAGGAGTTTTAAATTTCCATGGTGCTGTGGTCCCATGGGAGGTACAAGGAACAAAGTGTTGTGCCCATGATGGTTCTATCTTCAGTGCCTTTTACCACCAAGCCCTGAAAAACTGCTCCTCATCCTTGAAGGTTAACTATAAATCCAGTTTTCTTAGTCAAATACTGAGAAAAATCTAAATAGTTTGGAGTATTACAATAAAATATTATGGAACTAAAGAATTAGAGGCAGGAATACTCACACACACACACACACACACATTTTTATTAGAATGCTGAAGAAAGCACTAACAGTACTAGGATCTTAGGTAGGATGGAGATATTTCTTTTCATATACTTTTTTTTTTTAATTTAGTTAATTTTTGGCTGCGTTGGGTCTTCGTTGCTGCACAAGGGCTTTCTCTAGTTGCAGTGAGTGGGGGCTACTCTGAGTTGTGGTGCGTAGGCCTCTCATTACAGTGACCTCTCCTGCTGCGGAGCACGTGCTCTAAGTGTGCGGGCTTCAGTAGTTGTGGCCCACAGGCCCAGCAGCTGTGGCTCACGGGCTCTAGAGCACAGGCTCAGCAGTTGCGGCACATGGGCCTAGTTGCTCCGTGGCATGTGGGATCCTCCCAGACCAGGGCTTGAACCCATGTCCCCTGCATTGGCAGGCAAATTCTTAACCACTGTGCCACCAGGGAAGCCCTCATATACTTTTTTACTTGAATATTTTACTATGTTTATAGATTTTCAACTGCTAATGGTTTATATAATATCCTTCACATGGGTTTTTTGGCTCACTCTTAAAAATTAATTTTTAAGCAAAATTAGTTATGACTTGCTTGTATCCTAAATTATTGGTCTTCAAATCCTTTATGTTCAGTACCCTAAGAATTTCAAGCATTTCAATAAACTTTATACCACTTGACATATATTTCGATGAACATCTAAAAATTCTTATTGAAAATTGAAAATAAAATTGAAATACATTCAAAGAATCTATTTTCCAGCATATCTGAGAAATTAATGTTTAAAAAATTAATTTTCAATATATTCAATAAAATATATAAATGTATTCAGTGAAATTTAAATCTCACAACAATATTGCATTTACCTTTTTCCCTGTGAAATCTAAATAAGGTTACCTTTGTTTATACATTGCTTTAATATTTGAGCTTTTATTTATAATTCCATGCAGAATAAATGTCATAATTAATGTTCTTTATTGGTTCCCTATCATACTCCTTTGCAATGAAAATAAATATAAAATTAATTTTTAATTGGTTTCAAAATTTTTATTACAACAAAGATTTGAGTGTCAAAATGTTATTATATATTGAATTATGATGGCTATTAATTAAAATGATCAAAATAATATTAGTATTACTACAACTTGATAAATACTTATTAAACATAAAGCAATGAGTTTTTTCTCCAATTAATTTATGTACTCATGATTATTTATTGTTTCTAGGAGATAAGCTCACCAACTGTATTACTGTTTTTCATTTTATAGCTGGAAGGGCTAAGGAAACTTATTTGCAAAAATAACAGAGAATATAAAGGGCTGTGATGTGGCATTGTCATTTAATTCTTTGAACTCTGAAAGATTGTGACAGGGAAAAATAATTAGGTTGATTAGACCTTCCTTCAATCAATTATTAAAGAAAAGAATTGGAACTTACCTGATTTTGCAGAATTTTTTGCCCAGTTATTAATCATTCATGTGCTCAGTTTCTTCAAAGGATACCAAAATTCAATATCAATACTTTGAATTAATGATCATCAATTATAAATACTGACTATATAAATAATTTAAAAAGCCCATTTTTTGTTGAAAAACCTACAGGCTAAATTAGACATATTTTTTGTCAGGATAAAAAATGTAAGACTTTTATATTCAAATTACTGATTAGCGTGCATTCCTATAACAATCACAGCATTACTGAACACAATGTGAGACTTAGATAATTCCATTTCTTCATATAACATGTTGAAGAGATGCAACTTTAGTTCCCTAGATATAAAGATATTTATCATTTTATGGCAAATTTCAATGCTCTGTGCAAATCAGAACGCAGCTTATTGGCAACCTTAGCTTGTTTATGAATAAAGCAGAATTTTCTCTTGCAGGATGGTTTATAGCATGGATGTGAGCAAGAAAGTCAGTCTAATGTACAATCAGCTACATTGGTAGAGATGTTTACCATTTTCAATGTAAGCACAAATTAAATTGAATTATAAAGTATTCAGAGAAGCAACTTCTGAGGTTATGGAGTAAGCATTTCTGAAAATCTGCCCCTCCATAAAAACAATGAGAACACTACATACTGTCAAATTCAACATTTTCTGTAATCTGAAAATTAACAAAAAGCATGACAGAATCCAAGGATTATTCAAGGAAACAGCAGAATCTCTGTAAGAACAGCTAATCTTGTGTTATTTTACCTTGTCCTGATCATATCCTCCCCCACCCCAGGTCCATAGTAGCCTTGACAGCCAACAGTCTCACAGCTATGGAAGTTAAGAAAATCAGGAACCTAGTAGCCCTTGGGAGGGTGGGACAGGTGGATTTGGAGTTGTCCAAAAGCACCATCCCCAGAGAATTGTCACTATCTGACTCGTTTGAAAATTCCTTAGAGAAGTTCCATTTCCAGGGGTTGTCTCCATTTCAAAGAATATAGTAAACTAAATAATAACATAATTAAAGTGTTGTACAAGTAAATATTTACTTAACACAAAGTCAGTAAGGGAGGATTAGAGGGTCAAAAAGACATGTCACACAGAAAAACAGAAACTACATCCTTCTTTAGCAGTAAATACATTAAAATAAATGCACTAAACAGACTAATCAAAAGACAGAGATAGGCAGAATGGGGAAAAAAAAAAAAGGAAACTCTACATAAATAGATTTAAAGTGAAAGGTTAGAAAAAGGTACACCCAAAAGAGACCTGGAATGGTGATGTTAATTTCAGGCAGAATACACTGACAAACATTTTTACTAGAGGGGAAGTATATGTAATGATGAAAGTTTCAACAAACCAGTAACAAGCATATATGGATGCAGAATATCTTATCTGGGGCTAAACTGTCTTGTTTCTAACACTATTATTTGCCCATATCAAAAAAAATATATAAGCCTTATCATGAATTTTGGTGTAAAATGACTTCTAATTAAACTTTTGATTATCTCATTTTTTTTTCCCCACCTGGGGCAAGTGCCATGATAGGATTCTAGATGAGTCAGAGATATACCTTTCTTTGAAAAGGGGGAAAGAAGTGATTTAATGAAATAAATTGGAAAGCAGAATTGCATGATATACCAACCATAGGTATAATAGGTAATCAGTTGTATCGGACGGAACCATAAATAACTGCCATTTTTTTAGATTGAAGGTGCTTAAATATTTGCAATTTTGTATGGTTTAATATTAGTAAGAAAGAGTAAATACAGAAATAACATATCTGAAGAATCTTTGTGTATCCCTAGGGGTACAAATAGATAGTTTGGAGAATAATGCCGTGTATCATGTGACACCTCACTGCATTATTAACTCATTGCATTTTAGTATTTGTGTCTTTTCTTCCATTAGGCTCATGATTTCTTTGAAATAATGGGTCATGCCTTATTTATTTTTTAACTTCAAAATACAGAGCATAATAAGCACCCTTCAGATGTTAAATGAATGATTACATAAATACATGAAAATTTTACATTCCCTTTGTTTTTGTTGTTCTATATTTATAAAATACCCCTAGCCTACGTCTTCAACATCATATTGTATAATCGCTACTCCAGATCTCCACAAATACCCTTCTTTTTTTACTTTGCTTGCTTAAATATTTTCTCCTTCATTAACATCTATTCATAATTCAAATCATAATTCATATTTCATTTCTTCAGCAACACTTATACTGACCCATTCTTCCAACATCAATAAGTAAGTTTCCTCTTGCCACGTGTCCTACATAGTACGTGAGATATATACGTGCTTTTGTGTGTATGTACACATATATATACTCACACACTAAGTGTGTGTGTGTAACCACAGGGTTTTGAAAAGAACAGAAAATTAACAAAGTTTTAGTTTCTAAAGCATTTATCTTAAATGTAATATATATGTATATCTTATATATATATATATGCCATCTCTCTTTCTCTCTCTCTCTCTCTATATATATATGACATGAATGATAATTTAAAAGTTTAATATTCACTTAATACCCCATATCATTCAGTTATATGGAGTAATGGCTATATATTATTGATTATTAGGATTTAATGTGCATTAACATTGTATAAATAGTAATGTCTCATTACAATTTCCAGTAGGTTGTCATTTATCCATTAATTTGAACCACTGAGAAAAGAGAATTTATGTGTCCAGGTTATAAGATGCTAAAAGACAGCATTTAATTATCTTGTAGTTGAATATGGAAGTTGAGGAAGAGCATGATATGGGACTAATGAACCAGCAAAAATGCAAAGTACCATTCAGCACTAAAGTAACTGGGCAGAGCAGCGGAAAAGACTACAATAAATGATTACCTCATTAATTTTAAAATTAAAGGGCAAGATAAGGTGGTCACTATCATAGGGTTATTAAGGTAAAACAAGCTAATCAGCACATTCCAAATGTAAAGTTATCAGCTAATCATCCAATGATTACCAATTTCTGAAGAGTACAAGAGAAAGCAATTTATTCTCACTTTATCAATCAAACCAAGTAATCAAATGTTTTATTGAAGGGAAAGAAAATCCTTCTTAATTTATTTTTATCTTTTCTTAATATAATTTAACTATCATGCATTGGTAGGCAAATTATAGGTAGATAGTAATTTTTATTTAATCTGCATCATGCCAGAAAAATGACTTTCTTATCAAAATAATGTTAAATGTCAAAGTCTTTCAAGCTTGACCACACTAACATGGTGATTGTTAATGTGAACCACAGACTCAATTATATCTTCAATTCTCTCTTACAAAAAGTTTTATTATTAGAAGTCTTACAAACAAATTATACCATGAATAACTTATTAACGAAAAGTCTTCATGTAGATTGCTAAATCTGGAAATGAGAGGGAAACCATAACAGAAACTGTTTTTAAAAAATCACAAAAACAGAGGTGAAAAAGTTTTTGAAAGCAAACATTTTAAATTAAGTAGCAAATAAAGAAAATAAGCTCAGATAAGATAAAAGTCCCAGGATTACATAAAAATCTATATTTGTTCAATTTACATAACAGAAGTGGGAAAAGAAGGTTTAATGAACACTGATGAGCATGTAAGTGAAATAGTTGTGTTTAAAATTAATAAATATCAGATAGATAGATAGATGATAGAATTTTGCTTCTGGACATGGCGAGGTATCAGGGAGTAATTTCCCTCTAGTCATAGAAAACCAGAAACAAGGCAGACATATGAAACTACAGTTTTCAAACATTGAACAAGAGACATCACAGGATTGTGATCCCTAAGTAAAGGGAAACAAATAAGATTAGTCATGCAATTTCTCTAGCTTTCTCTCTGGATTCAATTTCTGTGATGTGTAAGCAGGGAGGGGAAAACCAAACAGGGCATAGTAGTTTTAGTGAATCAAGTAGGCTGAAGCAGATGGAAATTGTGTGGTGGGATATTAGTGAGGAGAGAGTATGCAATAAAACAACTCTAGGGAGTCCCCTTAAATCTTTGCTGAATACAAAGAAGAATATGCATGGGGTGAAACTCCAGAAGTCTGATCAGGAGTGATCAGAGTATTGGGAGCTAAATGATTCCCAGAGCAACTAACTATAGGGCTGAGAACTGTTTGAATATCAATTAATCAGAGTGGATAGTCCTCAGTGATCACTCGGGACATTTAATAGAGATCCCAGAAAGACAAGACCCTAGTGTTTTGGCTAAACTACCCTTATAGTAAAGGCTACTCTCTCTGCACATATCATCACATGGCTTAAAAACCAGCCTCCAAAGGATAAAGCTGAACCAAAGTCACTTAACTGCCTGCCAGAACTAACTGTCATTCACTTCCAAGGAAGATAACAAAATCCAGACACACAAAAACATGAAATTCAAAATATCCAACTTGAAGAAGCAAGCGAACGTAATGAATACATGGGAGAAAAATCAGTCAATAGAAAGAAACCCAGAAATAATAGAATAACAGCTAGAGATATTAAAAAAGCTCTTATAATAATATGCCTCTATTTAAATAAAAACATGAACATAATACACAAAGAAATGGAAATACAAAAGGGGACCTACAAGAATTTCTAGAAAATAAAAAGAATACAATATCTAAAAGTAATAACTGGATGGGATTATAGGAGTTTAATCATTGTAGGATAAAAGGTCAATGAGTACGTTGGTAGGAGTAGGTTATAATCCAGGACTCCCACTTATGGGCATGTATTCAAAGAAAATAAAACTGGGATCTTGAAGTGATATCTGCAGTACTGTGTTTATGTCAGCATTATTCACAATGGCCAAGATACAGAAACAACCTAAATGTTCATTGACAGATGAATGGTTAAAGTGTAGAATAGCATTCTGGTGTCTAGGTGTACCCCAGAGTATATTTATTCATTCACCTACTGAAGGAAATCTTGGTTGCTTCTAAGTTTTGGAAATTACAAACAAAGCTGCTAAAACACCCATGTGCAGGTTTCTGTGTGGTCATGTTTTCAACTCCTTTGGGTAAATACCAAGGAGCTTGATTGTTGAGTCATATGGTAAGAGTACGTTGCATTTTGTAAGAAACCACCAAACTGTCTTTCCAAGTGGCTGTACCATTTTGCACTCCCATCAGCAATGAACGAGAGTTCCTCCTGCTGCACATCCTTGCCAGCATTTGATGTTGTCAGGGTTCCTGATTTTGGCCATTCTAATAGGTGTGTAGGGGCCATGTTAATAGGTGTGTAGGGGTAGCTCATTGTTTTAATTTGCATTTCTCTGATGACATATAATGTGAAGTATCTCTTCATATGTTTATTTGCCATTTGTGTTTCTTTGGTGAGGTTTCTGTTAAAGTCTTTGGCCCATTTTTAAATTGGCTTGTTTTGTTACTGTTGAATTTTAAGAGTTTTTTGTATATTTTGGATAACAGTCTTTTATCAGAGGTGTCTTTTGCAAATATTATCTCCCAGTCAGTGGCTTGTCTTCTCATTCTCTTGACATTGTCTTTCACATAGCAAAATTTTTAATTTTAATGAATTCTATCTTATCAATTCTTTACTTCATGTGTCATGCCTTTGGTGTTGTATCTAAAAAGTCATCACCATACCCAAGGTCCTCTAGATTTTCTCCAACATTTTCTAGGGATTTTATGGTTTTGTGTTTTACATTTAGATCTGTTATTCATTTTGTGTTAATTTTTGTGAATGGTGTGAGGAGGTCTGTATCAAGATTCATATTTTTGCATGTGACTGTCCAGTTATTTCAGCACCATTTGTTGCAAAGACAGTCTTTACTCCATTTTATTGCTTCTGCTTCTTTGTGAAAGTTCAATTTACTATATTTGTGTCGGTCTATTTATGGGCTTGCTATTGTGTTCCATTAACCTATTTTTCTATTCTTTCACCAGTATCGCACTGTCTTGATTACTGTCTTCTTCTTTTTTCTTTTTTTTTATTTGGTTGCGTCGAGTCTTAGTTGCAGCATGTGGGCTCCTTAGTTGCAGCCAGTAGGCTTCTTAGTTGTGGCATGTGAACTCTTACTTGCGGCATGCATGTGGGATCTAGTTCCCGGATCAGGGATTGAACCCGGGCCCCCTGCATTGGGAGTGTGGAGTCTTAACCACTGCAGCACAAGGGAAGTCCCTTGATTACTGTCTTCTTTTCTCCATTTTTATTTGTTTGTTTGTTTGTTTGTTTCTGAACAGGCAAGGGCCATTTATTCAGACCTTGCTATAGAGGGATCAGCCATTGTCACATTTTGTCAGAGACTCAAAATTAGGCAGAGGAGTGGGAAAACTTATGGTGGAAAAAAGAGAAGGCTTCAGGTGTGCTCTGATGGAAGGCGGTTGGCATAGGGAAGCTGTAGAGGATTAACTAGAAGCAAGGCATCCTATGTGCTTGGTTAGCAATATGTATTTGGCTTTCTCTAGTTGGTCCTAAGTTGGAAAAGAGGATGAAAATTAGGGGAACTGTCAGTTATTAGTCTCCTCCAGTTATTATTTTCCTCTGTTTGATTGAATCTAATTGCAATTCTTCCTGATATTCTTGGTCCCTTTCCATTAAGATTTTGAATTCCTGATCCTCTTTTCATAATACCTCCAAACACTCATTTGAGGATTTTAAATTCAGGTTTGAGTGTTGTGTGACACTCAGTTTTCTTTTAACACTTGTTTGATTTTTTGTTGTTGTTGTTTTACTGGTGGTAAGATTTCATCAGCTGAAATGTTTTGATTTGAATTTTTTTACAGTATATTTGTATGATTTGAATTGATGTTTTTTCTGTTTCTAGAAGTTTCTTTACACTGGTTTTAGTTCAAGTATACCATCTTCTGTCAGTATAATGAAGTATAATAATTTTATTGATTGGTGAGTGGCGAAGGGTATCTTGTTTCTTTCATTCCTGTAAGAATTTAACAATTTTCCCCCTTACTTTCTTCTTCTCTCTCACTGCCACTTAAACATGGGGTACTACCACTTCGCTATGTGTCTGATTTCTCCAGTGGCAATGCTTCTCTGAGGCTCTCACCTTTATCCACCGCACCTTCAAGCCCCTACCTTGTAGTGAGTTGTGAAGTAAAAATTCCTAGACCTATGGTCTTTAAAATAGTAAATGTTGAGCTTTGTCTTCCTAGTAGTGATCTTGCCTGTTTCATCTATGTCCTCCTCCTTCCTCTCCTCTTTTCTCATATTCTCTTAAGCCCCCCTCTCCCCTGACATACTGGGATCTGGGTAAGAGCTCTGGTGGAGTTCAGTGTTTGTAGTAAACTCTGCCTCTGGCTTCTTTTAAAAAGTAGGTCATGTATGTGTGTGTATGTATGTGTGTGTGTATATATATATATATTTTTTTTTTTTTTTTCCCGGTACGCAGGCCTCTCACTGTTGTGGCCTCTCCCGTTGCGGAGCACAGGCTCCGGACGCGCAGGCTCAGCGGCCATGGCGCACGCGCCCTGCCGCTTCGCGGCACGTGGGATCCTCCCGGACTGGGGCACGAACCCGTGTCCCCTGCATCGGCAGGCGGACTCTCAACCACTGCGCCACCAGGGAAGCCCGATCATGTGTATTTTTTTCCTGGGCTGATCTCTCTGTCTCTGTGTCTCTCTCTCTCTGTGTCTCTCTTATCTCTCTTTCTCTCTGAAGATGTAAGGGTAGAGATTCTGGCTACTGTCATCATCTTCCAGACTCAGAAATTAAAAATGTATTCTTTAGAAAATCCAAGTCAGTATAAAGCCTATGATTTTATTTCTAACATATAGTTATTAATAACTTAAAATAGCTAAATAATCAGTACATACTTTAAACAACATTTACGATTATATATAGACTTACGTTTTTCAGAATGTCTTCTCACAATTTATTAAATTTTCACAAAATTATGTTTTATTAATAAGAAAACTCTATTCAGTGACTTGGCTGAGACACAACAATGGCAGAGACAGAGTTAAACTGAGCCATTTGAACATAAGTCTTTCTCTTTCCAGCACACTGTGGATCTTTGGGTGGAGACATCTAATTGAGCAAATGACTCTTTTGAGTGAATAATAACCTTTAAGATGGCAAATTCGAACCTCGTTCATGGAGGCATTCACCCTAGTTCACCTTGGTTATGAGACTATTTTTTACTTCACCAGATGGCTGAGCATCACTCTTAAAATCTTTATGTGTATAAACATAAATAACAGAAATTTCTTTTTATTAAGGTTTATTAAAAAGATGCAAGCAGCCTCAAGGTCCTCTACAAATAAAATTTTATTGGATTTTAGTCAGTAACTACGATATTGTAAAACATAAAATACCTACCATAATTTTGCAAACCAAGGGTTATAATGATTTGTTTACTTGGGAAAAAAACAAAACATTTAATTTGTCTCAAGTTCAAACTAACATGCCTGGCTGACTGTAATTTTTATTTATTCATTCCAAATATAACACTGAAAAGTACCATCTCTTGTCATTACTAGACTTTGGGTCTCTGCTTTTATGTTTAATTTATTATCGACTTGTGACTTTTTTTTTCCTTTTATAGCTGCAAAATCAATTGAAATAAAATAATGATTTGCTTTTACTGCTGAACAAGATGCTAGATGTCCTGTTTGCCAAGTGTACAGTTTATAAGTAGCAACATGCCTTTAATAAAAAGTTTAATAAAAACACAAAAACTAAAATGTCAAAATGCTTACCTTTTATGATAAGATCATTAGTTTTTATCAAATCAGAGAACACATCATTTGTGTCTGCATAATTGAAAACAAATATTTTGACAAGCAGCAAACCCATGTAGGAAACATTGTACATTTAAAAAGTGAAGCTTTCAGTAATATAGAGGAAAAGTTTCTTGTCAAAACAGTTTTCATCGGCAGTTGTCCAAGGGGGTTCTATAGCTAGTGCTCAATGTTTTATCTGCATTGCATGTGATAAAAACAAACAAAACTACTCATTTGATATATCTATATTACTGAAGTTCTCTTCAGTTAGATATGAAATCCTTACATCTATAGTTAGGCACAACCCTGATGGAAAAGAAAGGGAAAGTTACCCTTCTGTCATTTCTAGGGCACTGGGTGAATGTCAGAAAACATGGTTCAACCATTATTTGAATCTGAACAAGTATTTACACCACTGGTAAATTGAATATATAAGTAGAATATTATTTCACACAATTAAGTAACTAAATGCAGCATGATTAGCTATTTGAATTGGTGGACAGAAGCCCCTATGGTTTCCGAGGTCACATGAAAAATCCATGTTTATTGTTTTGTCTCCTTGTTATTTATCAATGTAATATAAATAAAATGTCTAAGAATCTATGTTTTGAGAGATGGATCAGTTATAAAGTGAGCCGTATACATTACAAATCTAATAACTTGCAAAGTTGAAACATTTTGAATGGAAAACTCATTTATTTTATTTCTACATATCCAGTTCTTAACATAGCTAATGGAAATGTACCTTAACTTTTATTGGTAGTACTTATTACCAAAATAAATATTACAGGTTTATTTATCATCCAGCTCCAGAAGTTAGGATGTTGCTTCATGAAAACATGACCTTTATGTGGTTAATATTACAGTCCTAAAACCAAAGACAGTGCCTAGCACATCATGAGAACTCAACAAATATTTCTTCTATTGGAAAGAATACCTTTTTTACCAGTAAAATATTAGATTTAAATAATTTAAATAATTGATTTAAATTATAGTAAATGAGTATATCATGAACATTTCATTCATTCATCTGGAATGCTAACTTGTATAAAAAAAGGCTTTTACAAACACAGGCAACTTTCAAAAAGGATATATTTGGACATAAACTTGACAAATGGCAATTACAATGAATAGATTTTAGAAAAAATAACATGTTGAAATAAATTAAATTAATGCAAATACCTTTGTACAGATTAACAACTGGAGCCTGAAAGGGGTAGTTTTTTGAGCCTGTAATTCAGTTAGAAAAGACAATATTTTAAGGACATGATGATTTCAGAAAAATGTTTAAAGAAGTAAACTTGCAGGTAGAAAGGCACTTTTGACTGTTGAAATACCAATCAAAACACCATAGAGTATTGGATAGGAGAAATAGAGGTGATCTGATTATGATGTGATCAAATGATGAAAATACATAAAATCTAAAACAAATTGCAGTGGTTGTACCTAATGCAGAATTGAGTATGAGAATTGGATGGCATTATCAAAAAATAAAATAAATTAACAAAATAAACACATAAACAAATAAAGAAGTAAATAATGAAGCTGTCTGATATCAGAACCTAAAACAAGTCAAAGTAGGATTTAAAAATTTTTTTAAATGCTGAAATAATGACAGTAAGAATTCTGGCAATTAACCAAAACTGGTTCTTAATTTTTTTCTAAGACTTTAAATTTTCATAGCCTCTTATAATTTGCCAAATGATTTCTCATTCAATATCTTACATACCTTTTATGAGCATTCTGATATAGAAGGTGTACTGAGTGCTTACAAAAAATCAGGCATTGTGAAAAGACCTGGGGATCCACAGGGGAACAAGCTGGATGTTCTTAGACATGTTACTTAGCTGTTCTTTCACCCTCAGTTTCTTCATCTGTAAAACACACATGAAAGAAAATCAAGCATAAAATATGTATAGATAGACGTAAATGGAATTATTTTTAGATTTTATAAGATGATACATGGAAAGCATTTACATCAGGGTTTTGCCATATTATAAAAATGCAATTAAATATTTCATCCCTTAAGCTATAGAAGACTACTTAGTGATATTTAAAGTATTCAGAACAGATTGAATGACAAAAGGTAGAGTTAAAATAATATGTACATAAAGTAAATGACACAAAGTGTTAACAGTAGTTAAATTTGGGTAAAGGGCATCCAAATATTCTCTGTAACGTTTTTATTCTTAGCACTTTTGTGGGGGCTTGAAATGATTTCAAGTAAAATGTTTTTAAAGTACATACAGTATAATTACTCCTTTAAAACAACACATTTTTATAGAAAAATATTTAAAAGCTATATACAAAAGTATTAACAATGCTTATCTCTGAACACAGTGATTATGAGAAATCAATTTATTTTTTATATGCTTTCAAAATTTTGTATGTGAATTATGTATGAATTATATTAAAATTTCATTTTAAATATATTTTAAAACTAATTTATAGTCTATATTAGTTAATAAGGGAACACAAATCTAGAAAGAAAACCTTGAAGAGGACATAGATGTATAATACCTGAGTAGAAAGTACAGTATGAGATTTCAACTAAGATGAAGAACTTGTAAAGAAAATTTATTTAAAAAGAAAAGAGAGCTCTACTGTAAGTATGCTTTTTAAACATTTTTAAAGCATCATCTTTTGGTAACTTTTAGAAATAATTTATGCTTCACTGTTGTTACAAATTGATTTGTCTTTTAAAAAATTTCTATTTAGAAAATAAAAGAACAGAAAACTACCTTAATCTCAACATTGCTTCCATATGCAGATAATGTGCATGGAATGACACAGATTATAAGTTTCCTTTTCAATGAGGTGTTATATGCTTTTATCTTCATAAAGACACAGGAAGGAGGATGATTTTTGGTTCTTGAAATCAAAGATCAGTTTGGTTTTATCACTTCAGTTTGAACTGAAAATTTCTGTCAGAGACACATATGTTTATTGCTGCAGTGCATCTGCTGGGTCATTTATCGCCCTCAGTCTGTACCTACAGTTCTCATTTGTTCTCTATATTCAGGTCAGAAAAGGCATTTAGTGTCATAATTGGCAAAAACACCTATTTTTCATCTTTTATCCTAATTTGAAAATATCCTCTATCTGTCTGTTAAAACTTAATAGTGAATGTTATAAACAAGTGAAAAGACATCTCAACTCTTTATAAATGCTACCTAACTTTAGGACATCTTTTATGAAAATTGTTTAAACATGGTGCATTTCAGAAGTATACTAGAAAGAGCTATAAGAGAAAAATCTAGGTGATTGCTTCATTGGATTACTTGTGAGGTTATTAGAATTAATGTGTGTAGGTGGCTGTTTACCTCAGTGAACCAATTTTCCTATAATATCATTGGAAGAACATCTTGCCCTGTATGTTAGCATTTTTAGAAAATATTTCCAAAAGGAGTAACCCAGAATATCATGTGTGGCTTTACTAGATTAATCAACATACTTTTGCCACTCATCATCCTCACCATTTCATGATGAGCCTGATCTCATTGTTACTTTGGGCTCCAAGTTTCAACTCTCAATGAACCTATGATTCCTTACCTATCTTCTTCTTCTCTCTCTTTTTTTTTAAAAAACAAGTTAGAAATAATTTACTTTGTATAGTTTCCCTATTAAAAAAAATTGTTATATAATTTTTAAAGGTTAGTTTCCATTTATGGTTATTATGAAATATTGACTATATTCCCCATGTTGTACAATACATCCTTGAGCCTATCTTACACACAATACTTTGTACCTCCCACTTTCCCACCCTTATATTGCCCCTCTCCCCCCACCACTAGTAACCACTAGTTTCTTCTCTATATCTGTAAGTCTGCTTCTTTTTTGTCATGTTCATTATTTTGTTGTATTTTTTAGATTCCACATGTAAGTGTATCATACTGTATTTGTCCTTTTCTGACTTATTTCACTTAGCATAATGTCCTCCAGGTCCATCTATGTTGCTGAACATGGCAAACCTCTGTTTTTTTTATGGCTGAATAGTATTACCTTGCATATTCATACCACATATTCTTTATCCATTCATCAGTTGATGGACATATCTTAATCTTCTTGATCTCTTTATTCTGTCTCAATGACCTGGCCCTAGAATGACAGCATGGCATAGTAATTGAGTCCAGAATGTGAAAGCAGATGTCCTAAGTTGAGATCTCATCTAAGTTCTTCATCCTTTTTGTGTCTCAATTTCTTATATGTTAATTGGGAGGATAATAATGGTACTATCTCGTAGAATTATGAGATGAAAACGACAACATATTTAATGCGGTTAGAATAGTGCCTGGCATATGTTAAGTATAAAATTATGAACAATAATTATTACTGTATTATTAATTATGGAAATCAACCTCTTCTACATGATTTTGCTCTTTTTATTTCTAACAGATTTCTATTTGGTTCTGCTATCTGTTGCTCCGTAGCAGACTAGCTACTGCAGTCTTATGTCATCAATTTCTTCTTACCTATTTTTCTTGTTTGGCCATTTGCACATGTTCGCGTTTCTCCGATCTGTTTCAAAAATAAAAAGAAAGAAAACACATCCATATCCCCTCCAGCTATCACCCTATCTCTAGTCTCTCTGTCCTTCACAACCAAACCAATTGAAAAATGGCTGAAGAATGTCTATCAGCAATATTCTAGGATACTTCAAAGCCACAAGAGAATTATACCCCTAGAAGAGGGACAGGGACAAAACCTGGGGCACATGGTTGCACTCTGAGCTGAAAGCCCTTTATATAATTTTCTTTACTTCACTCCCCTTCCTTTGCCTTCTCTCAATGAAGTTGCTTTATCTCACCATAAAATCTTAGGGATTATCTTCTTCTCCCTCATCTACAAGCTGAACTCTCAAGGAGATCTTATCTACTTCTTTAGCCTCAATGAAAATTGATATGTGAATGACTTCCAAATCAAGAACTCCATTTCAGTTGTGTCTCTGGGCTTCAGATCTCCACATGCTATTCAATACCTCCTCTATGTAACAGATGATTCAACATAATACATCTAAAAATTATTCAACTATTCAAGCACCCCATCACCAAATTCTTTTTTTACAAGGTCTATCTCATTGCTTGGTAACATCATGAACACATTTTTCCTTCCTTTCTACTTATTATGTAATATTAGATACATTTTTTAAAAACAAATAATAATATAAAACATATCTTATACTCACACCTAATTTAAGGAATAAATATTATAAAATTACTAACGCCATCTGTATTCCCCCTCCTGTATTGTATTACCCTTCCTAAACCTAGAAGTAAGTAACCATTATCCTGAAATTAAAGATTATTCTTTCTTAATGACAAAGTGTGCCAAATTAATAGGGTTAATAAACTCAGTGATTCCTGATGTATACTTTATATAAATGAAACTGTTATTTAGTAGGTTTATAATAGGGTTTAAGATACACCTTGTAAGCTACACTTTATTTTATGCAGATTATTCATCTCTAGGACATAGAGAAAAAAATAACTGAAGAATAACATAATCCTCATAAGGACTGTAGCAATTAAAAAAAATAATGGTAAAGATGATGTGTGAGAACTGAGCAATAGAGTCTGTTACAACACAGAAGAGAAGCAACATCTAAAGAGGTGATGTGCTGGGCCTTTCTTGTTAGCACAGGTTCTTTTCTTAGGTCTGCATTTATTTCCTATGTCATTGGTCACATTGCCTACTTATAAAAGCTGCATAACACAGAGAGTAATGCTTTATGTAAACTGGATACAATGCCTTATAACACTGGGATAATAATACTGGCCACCCACCAACTTGACAGGAATAATCTAAAGAATTAATGAGATCATGTTTGCCAGGTTTTATGAGATCCATGGATGAAAGCAGTTATAAAAGTACAAAGTCCTGGAAGGAATTCTGCTGTGGTATGAGTGACAGGTATAGTGTCTTTTCAAGAAGAATATAGTTTTGTGTTCTAGCTGACGTGAAAAACATTATGAGAAGTCAGATGTGTAAAGTGAAAGAATACCAGGGAAATGAAGGCAACTGGAGGGGAGAAGGATCTGCCAAGAGATCTATAACAGATACTATTTAAATATCCCTTTGTTTTCTTGCTCTCAGTTAAATCTTTATCTAAGAACTGAGATGCGTTATTATTGCTTTGGATTAGTATGCATGAACAAGGGAAAGATAGTGTCCTACTTCTCTGGATCATCCTTTACAAGGATCCTGGCCAAGTAACTATTTCTAGTGAAGAAAAGCTATTTTTCTCACAGTATGATGGAGGACTATAAATACAATTTCAAAACTTACATTGTTCATTCCACTTTCCCTTTTAATTGAGCACATCCTTCCAAGTACATATAACAGAAAAACATTTCATAGAGTATATCAGAATTTCTCAAACTCTGTCCATGAAACATTATTAGGTTGAGATGCCCCATGAAAAATAGTAAGACTTAAATAAACTTAAATAAACTTAAATACTTAAATAAACAAGTTTAATGTTATTATTCCCATTATTCATCAAACACATTTTCTTACAAAATACTTAGTTAATATTTTATACATTAGAGTCTAAGAATTTGTGTTCCTTTAGAACACACATTCAAAACTAATGAAAATTTCTTATAGGTGTGAGAGTTATTCTAGGCATGTTAAGGGGCAAAGCTTCAAATACCACGAGAATTTAGAAAACAAGGCACAGCAACTCAAGGATGGAAAAACTAAGAGGGTAAAGTTAGATGTATAACAAAGTTATATGCAGAAAAAAATACAAATGTTTATAATCTGTGCAGAGAAGTGTGAAAATGCACATTCTTTCAAGGTAATTAATTTCATGTATACCCTAGTTGGTGTGAGAGGTTTTAGATAAACTTATTCTTCAGTTTGTGTTTGACTGTGGGAAAAATAAACTGGTGTTGAGTCTGAAAATAATATAAAAATAGTAATCTAATCTTGAATAACAACACAAAGAATAATCTTATTCTATGTGCACACGCAGAAACAGCCACACGTACAAATATAAATACATGGACTTGATATATACAGAACGATTTTATTTTCTAACTATAAAATTGTTTTCTTTAATATGTACATAAGTCAACTATTTAAAGACTCTCAATAATATGAAATTATTAGAGGGCTTTGACTATGTTTGAGGCATTTTTTTCTATCAAAAATATAACTGATTAAAAGACCAGCACTCTAAGTTTAGCAAATAGAAAAACAAATTTGAAAATATTTTATAAATTACTTCTCAAATTTTAAAAGCCGGGTAAAATGAAATTCAATAGTACTTAAGGGGAAATGTATTTATTTTCAAGTCAAAGCATGATAAATTAAATCCCTCTATCATCTAAAATGTTGATGCTCAGATCATAATATTAAAAGCAAAGTGTCTAGGGTAGGAAATCATTTAATAAACTTACCATATACATTATAACATAGTATGATATTAAGTACTTTGGCTCCCAGAATGCTGAAAAGGAGAGAGTATTGGTCCAGTAGTGAAAGTTCTGTGTTCAAATGGTGAACCCTATTAATTTGCACCACATCCTCCGGTCTGAGGTTTCCCGTTAGATTCCGGTGCTGCCTTTTCTATCTTATAAGGCTATTGTGATATTTAAAGGATCAAAAGCCCAGTCTTAGGGTTGGAAGATCCAGGTGTTAGTTATAACTCTGGAAACTCAAAGCTTCATTTTATTTTTCTATAATACAGAGATTAAAAACATCTCTTCAAACAGTTATAGGAACTAAAAAGGAAGCAAGGGACTGAATACTGTTAACTGGAAAGATCAAATCCAAATGTATATTACACTTCTATCACTAATCCCTATTTTACGCAAAATCTTACATGAAATCTCAAGATTAAAAACAGATCAAAGTAAAACTAGTTATAGCAGAGATATATTCCTGCTTGGCATCCCTCCAGTCCCCAGATTCCTTCACCAGGAAGTTTTATACAAAATGGACATTTCCAAAGTAAACAAAAAAGTGTAGAATTAAGCTTTCTATAACTAATATTTTTTTTAAATAGCCTATTGTGTTACATACATTTGTTCATGAAATCCACATGAAAACTTGCCTATATGTTACTGTTTAATTTTATAGTATAGGAAACTGAGACTCAAAAAGGTTAATAAATTCCCCCAAGATCATATAACCAATGTATGGTAGAGGTAAGGATCAAATCCATATCTAGGCATATACTGCCATATCATCCTGCCTTCCTACTATTATCAGTTATATTTGAGTTGTGAGAAGGTGCTACTAGAGTAATAAATAGTTAAGGACTGGAAGATATCATAAAAATTAAAATAATAGATCACTTGATAATTATTTGAATAGGTACAGAAAGCTTAATATATACATTTCCATTCCATTCATTAAAATATAGTTCTTTTTATCACTTAAGAATTGAGTTAAATATCATTCCTGTATATTAGCATTACCTTTCATCTTGTTTCTGTTCATCAACCCTCCCTCTGATTCGTAGAGAGAAACATGACTTCTTCAGTTGGTAGAAATTCTTTAATTCAAAGACAATTATTTTACATTGAAACAACAGAGCTAGCCTGATTATTCTGATCTCTAATCCTCAATTTAGGACCACTACCTCTGGAGACATGTTTAGGACTGCAGATTCCAATCCATCAGTAAACTTTGACATTCACACTTTCTTTTTTTTTTTTTTTTTATCTTTATTGGAGTATAATTGCTTTACAATGGTGTGTTAGTTTCTTTTGTATAACAAAGTGAATCTGCTATACATATACATACATCCCTGTATCTTCTCCCTCTTGCGTCTCCCTCCCACCCTCCCTATCCCACCCCTCTAGGTGGTCACAAAGCACCGAGCTGATCTCCCTGTGCTATGCGGCTGCTTCCCACTAGCTATCTATTTTACATTTGGTAGTGTATATATGTCCATGCCACGCTGTCACTTCGTCCCAGCTTACCCTTCCCCCTCCCCATGTCCTCAAGTCCATTCTCTACGTTTGCATCTTTATTCCTGTCCTGCCCCTAGGTTCTTCAGAACCATTTTTTTTTTAGATTCCATATATATGTGTTAGCAAATGGTATTTGTTTTTCTCTTTCTGACTTACTTCAGTCTGTATGACAGTCTCTAGGTCCATCCACCTCACACTTTCTTAAATCAACACTTCAGTTTGCATCTTTGAGACTGATGAAGTATACAAGCTCCTTCATTAATTAGATATGTACATTTCATATTCCTATTCTTCTTTTGATATTATATCTCTGCAGGCAATTGCCAATGTCTTACATCACTTATTCTAATACTAACAAAATCTTCAGTATTAGTCACCATCAAAGACCTTGAAAGATGGGGTCAACCATTGGGTTTATGAGTCTTAATATTGCTTACGATAAAAGTGCATCTCTTCTACCCTGATTTATATTTCTGATTTTTATTTCTATTTTTCTAATGATACCTTGTTCTATCTAGATCTTCTTCCAAGAGCTGTCACTCTGATACTCAGACTGACTTTCAGAAAGCAATAACCTCTCATATTCTTTTTTTCCAGGCACCATGATCTTGAAGTTAGGGCCTAAATCTCTGGTGAAGTTGCCACCCTTTTTTGTATTTCATTTCCAGTGCCAAATTGTCTATCCATTAGCATTATCTTTTGCTGCATATGTTGGACAACCAAATTACACCACCGTAACCATATATGGCTTTATTTTTCTTATATAATCAATGTCCAGGAGGGCACAGCTACTAGAGAGTATGATTAAGGAATCTGTCTTTCAATTCTACTTTCATTAATATCTGCTTTTTGTCCAGATCATCACTGAAAGGCTTTTCATTTTGGTGTGACAGCTAAAACTTATAAGAAAAATTGGTGCAACAGTATTTTCTCCTGTTAAAACTTTAGTTTGGAACTAACATATTGGGTTGGTAACAGTATTATCAACCTGGTTTCCAGAATTTCCTTCCTTGTATGATTCCAAGTTAGAATTGGCCAAAGGTAAAGTTGCACAATATTTGCAAGGTGAAAGTGAAATAAGATCAATTAAATTTTGAAGGTTGCCATTGGTTAAAAGTGGTGAGAGACAGACAAAGTGGTGTCACTTTAGTCTTACTCTTCCTAAGTTTGGTGCTTATATCTCCTTCCTAACTGCCAGCCAGGCCAACCAACAGCAAACTGAAGCCCACCATCAACTGTTTCACTGCAAATTTACAGAGGTAAATCCAGAAAAGCCAACAACTTTCCGTGGACTTTGCACCTATCCCTGTATCTCTGTCTTACTTCAGCACCTGCTTGTGCATTGCTTCCAGATTTCCATGTAAGATCTGATTCATTCATCTATATCAAGACTGATGAACGATCTGTCTTAGATGACTCGATTCTTCTTTTCAAACATACTTTTCCTAGCTCAATACTGACCTAGAGAGGTAAAAAGTAATATAAGAGAATTCTATAAAACATTATACACCAACAAACTAGGGAAGCTAGATGGGATGACAAATTCCTTAAGAACACAGTAATTACCAAAACTCAGGAAGAAATAGGAAATCTGAACAGACTTACAACAAGTAAAAGCATTGAATCAGTCACCAAAAATCTCCTGACAAAAGTCCAAGACCAGTAGGCTCATTGGTGACTTATACCAAACATTTAAAGAATTTTAGCAGCAATCCTTCTCAAACTCTTCCAATAAAAGTAGGAGAGGAGGGAACACATCTTAACTCATTCTCTGAGGCCACTGTTACTCTGATACTGTACCAAAGCCAGACAAGGATAACATACACACAAAAGCAACAGATCATAATTCTTATGAATATAGATGTAGAACTTCTCAACAATGTAATAACAAACTGAATCCAACAGCAAATTAAAAGACAAAGATTTAAAATAAATGTGTATTAAATGATTAACTTATCATCTAGCAGAGTATCAGCATTTAATATTTACCAGCAATTTTTTATTGTCATCAGTGTTTCTACTGATGTCATTGTTATTATTTTTGTATTCATAGCACTTAGTCCACAACCCAACACATATTATGATTTTTCTGTTGATTTGATATTGCTTGTGAAAAGACAGTTTTACCTATCTTTATGTGTGCCCAACAATGAAACAGAATCTATAAAATGATGGTATTTTTCACTAGACTATATACTCCTATAATGGAAGAATCTTTGTTGTGCTTTTTTAATTCCTTCAAACTAAAAAAATATTTCTGTGCATAATTATTCTTAATGCATGGTTGATGATGCACAATACATTGTTATTTGAGTAAATTAATAAATGCATAGACCAAAAAAACTTGGTAATACTAGATAATAGAGTTTTTAAAACTTTAAGCTCAAAATAAATAAGGCTGAGGTATTGAGAAACAAAGATTTTCCTTCAAACTATCAACAGTTTGTTTAATAACATGTTGGACCATGAGAAAACTTCTTGGATGTGAGTCTAAAAAACAGTTGGCCATGTCTTTTTTTTTTTTTTTTTGCGGTACGCGGGCCTCTCACTGTTGTGGCCTCTCCCACTGCGGAGCACAGGCTCCGGACGCGCAGGCTCAGCGGCCATGGCTCATGGGCCCAGCTGCTCTGCGGCACGTGGGATCCTCCAGGACCGGGGCACGAACCCGGGTCCCCTGCATCGGCAGGTGGACTCTCAACCACTGCGCCACCAGGGAAGCCCCATGTCTTTTTTTTTTTTAATTGCATTTTTACATATTTCTAATTATAGTCTGATAAGCACAGATGATCAATAAATGGGAATAAATGAGTGGCAGTAATTCAGTAAGTCACTGGCACTACGCACCATACAGAAAGACCAAATTTTTTAATGCATTTTTCTCAGTTCTGTTTTTAAGCCCATAGAAAATGTCACTATATTAATGCCCAGTAATAACCAGTGGATGAAAAACATAAATTTACATGAATGCATCAAGAATTAATCACTTTCTATTATGAAACGTTAAACCAAACAGAAAGTGTTCAATTAATGCAGAGCCAAAGTTACTGAATATTCCTATCTTGCCTGTAGAAAATCATATCTTTTTTTAAATAACAACTTTTATTTTAATTCCTTTAAAAAGGTTAAAGACTTTAAAAATATTATTATTATTAGGGGTACAGAGTATATTTTAAGGCTTCATAGTAATTACTTTTATTATTTAGGTCTTTTTTCTTAGCACATTGGCTACATGCTTTTAAGTACTTTATACATTATTTGTATATGTAGGGAGACAAAATTTGCCATTCTAAAATGTGTCTCTTTGGCATAAGGATTCATGTAGGCTGATTATTTTTAAGAAACAGAAGACTCAGAAGTCTTTCTTTTTACCTCTGTCTTAGCTGCCTGAAGAATTTAGATAAAGGACCTCTTCCTGGAACAGAGCTATATTAAAGAGATATATTTAAAAGTATGGGCTAGGTGTGATGAGACCTAGAGACCAGAGTCCACTTGGTGTCCCTCATGTCTCTGTGTGTCTCAGCAAACATTTGTTTACCAAACATTTGCTTTTCCATCTCCATGTCAATTGTTTGCATCCCCTTTGAAGTCCCAAACCACTACCCCCAATATCCTCTCATCTTTAGCTGAAGATGGTATTTAAGGTGAGGGCTTAGGCCATTTTGGTGAGTTATTCAGTTTTCCTAGGTCTCTTCCATATATACATATTATGAAACTTTTGTTTGATTTTCTCCTGCTGATCTGTCTCATGTCAAATTAATTCTTAGATCAGCCAGAAGGACCAAAAAGGGTAGAGGAAAATTCCTTCCTCGTTGACAATTCAAACAGAAAAGCAATGGATATCATTTGTTTTTAACTATTTCTTTGATAGAATGCATTAATAAAATGTAGCTAAAAATTTATGTGAAAAAGCCTTCTTTATGCATAAAATGTAAATGTACTACATTGTTTTTACCAATGCCAAAGCCCCTTTACCAGTACCATGACCTTTTGGAAATTGTGATAAATAAAAGGAAGTTAGATCAGTTATTCTTTCTCAATTATAGGGAATTTTATGTATAGTATCTTGTCTTGAAGAATAGCATGGTAATGAATTCATGAATGTCTCCAACTGAGCTCCATAATGGGCAGCCAGAAAATAGTTAACATAAGAAAAGCCATCCTCCCTTGTAACTTAAGTTTTTCTTAATTCAGAGAAATTTCTTAAGAGAGGATCCTTTCAAGTGTCTCTGTAGAGTGATGTGGATCTATACACTGGATATATTAGGCAATATCTCCTTTATATTTGTACAAACTATCTTTATCACAGATTTCGATAGTATGGACACACAGAAAAGTTACTGATACCTCTAGCCTCCCTTTGCTGAAATAATGCTTTAGTTATATTGTTCTGGTTTAGTTATATTCTAAAATTTAAGGAATTTATTTACTAAGTGAATTTTTATGTACAAATTCAACTTCCCACTTATTTTCAAAGAGATTATTAATCACATAAGTTTCTGAGATTCATAGATAACTTCTTCAGGAGCATATTCTGGAAACTCATATTTATTTATTTTTTCCAGTTTTAGTGAGATATAATTGACATACAGCATTGTATAAGTGCTTATGGATTCCCTAGGGAAAAACTGGGATTGGGGAGTTCCCTCTGGATTATATGGCCCTGTGCCAAGGGTGAGGTTTTTTGGCAAGAGTGTGTCTAAGTCTTTCCTACTCATTTTGATGTAGGTATTTTCTTTCTGCCAAAGAGTACATAGCTAATACAGGCTTACCTTGGAGATATCGTGGATCTGATTCCAGACCACCACAATAATGTCAATATTACAATAAAGCAAGTCACAATTTTTTTGGTTTCCCAGTGCACATAAAATTATGTTATACTATACTATAATCTATTAAGTGTACAACAGCATTATGTCTCAAAAAAAAGTACATACTTTAGTTGAAAATATTTTATTGCTAAAAAATGCTAACCATCATCTGAACCTTCAGCAAGCTGTAATCTTTTTGCTGGCGAAGGGTCTTGCCTCGATATTGATGGCTGCTGACTGATTAGGGTAGTGGCTGCTGACAGTTGAGGTGGCTGTGGAAATTTCTTAAAGTATGAAAACAATGAAGTTTGCTACATTGGTTGACTCTTTCACAAACGATTTCTCTGTAGCATGAAATGCTTTTTGATAGCATTTTGCCCACAGTACAACTCTCAAAATTGGCGTCAATCTTCCCAAAACTTGCCACTGCTTTATCAACTAAGTTTATGTCATATTCTAAATCGTCTGTTGTCATTTCAACAATATTCATAGCATCTTCGCCAGAAGTAGATTTCATCTCAAGAAAGATTTCATCACTTTCTTTGCTCATCCATAAGAAACAACTCCTGATCCATTCAAGTTTTATCATTAGATTATAGCAATTCAGTCCCATCTTTATGCTCCACTTCTAATTCTAGTTCTCTTGCTATTTCCACCACATCTTCAGGTACTCCCTTCACTCAAGTTTTGAACCGCTCAAAGTCATCCATGAGGGTTGGAATCAACTTCTTCCAAATTCCTGTGAATTTTGTTATTTTGGCATCTTCCCATGAATTACAAAGTTTCTTAATGGCATTTAGAATGGTGAATTCTTTCCAAAAGGTTTTCCATTTATTTTGCCCAAATTCACCAAAGGAATCAGTGTCTATAGCAGCTATAACCTTACAAAATGTATTTCCTAAAAAACTGAGACTTGAAAATCAAAATGACTCCTCGGTCCATGGGCTGAAGAATGGATGTTGTGTTTGTGGACATGTAAACAACATTCATCTCGTTGTACATCTCCATCAGAGGTCTTGGGTGACCAGGTGTATTGTCAATGAGCAGTCAATATTTTGAAAGAAATCTTTTTTTTTTCTCAGTAGTAGTTCTCAACAGTGGACTTAAAATATTCAGTAAACTATGTTGTAAACAGATGTGCTGTCATCCAGGCTTTGTTGTTCCATTTTTAGAGTACAGGCAGAGTAGATTTAGCACAGTTCTTAAAGGCCCTCAATTTTTCAGAATGGTAAATGAGCATTGACTTCAGCTTAAAGTCACCAGCAGTGTTAGCCCCTAACAAGCCCCTGTCCTTTGAACTTTTGAAGTCAGACACTGACTTGTCCTCTCTAGCTATAAAAGTCATCTTTTCCAATATAAGGCTGTTTAATTTACACAGAAAATCTGCTGTTTAGTGTAGTCACCTTCATTAATTATCTTCAGTAGAAGATGAACAACAGATGGAAAACCTGCTGCAGCTTCTACATCAGCACTTGCTGCTTCACCTTTCACTTCTACGTTATAAGGATGTCTTCTTTCCTTAGACTTCATGAACCAACATTTGCTACATTCAAACCTTTCTTTGCAGCTTCCTCAACTCTCTCAGCCTTCAAGAATTGAAGAGAATTAGGGTCTTGCTCTGAAGCAGACTTTGGTTTAAGGGAATGTTGTGGCTGGCTTGATCTTTTATCCAGATGACTAAAACTTCCTCCATAACAGCCACAAATCTGTTTTATATTCTTATTAATTGTGTGTTCACTGTGTAGTGCATTTAATTTTCTTCAGGAACTTTTCCTTTGCCTTTACAACTTGGTTAACTGGCACAAAAGACCCAGCTTTTGGCCTATCTCATCCTTTGCATGCCTTCCTCACTAAGCTTGATCATCTGCAGCTTTTGAGTGAAAGTGAGAGACATGGGACTCTTCCTTTCACTTTTAGAGACCATTGTAGGATTATTAATTTTCCTAATTTTAATATTGTGAAAGGGCATACAGTGTCTCAGGAAATAGAGAGGCCCAAGGAGAGGGAGACGGTAAATGGTGGAGCGGTAAGAACACGAACAACTTTATCAATTAAGTTCACCGTCTTATATTGGCATGGTTCAGGGAGCCCCTAAACAATCCCAATAGTAACATCAAAGCTCACTGATCACAGATCATCATAACAAATATAATAATAATGAAAGAGTTTGAAATATTATGAGAATTCCCAAAATGTGACAAAAAGACACAAAGTGACTAAATGCTGTTGAAAAAATGGTGCTGATAGGCTTCCTCCATGCAAAGTTGCCACAAACTTTCAATTTGTAAAAAAGCAATATCTGTGAGGTACAATAAAGCAAAGCTCAATAAAACAAGGTGTGCTTGTAAATGATAATGCTGGAGTTCAAGCCCAAACAATCTGGGAGATTAAATTTAAGGGTCAAAATTTTATGTAACATCTCAATGATAAAAGTGTTGCACATTTTGAAAAAATAACTTTTCTGTAGAACTTTTCTGTCATGTGCTATTTATATTGTGAGAAACTAAATTGAAAACAGACGTGTATTCAGATAATGGAAAACCCTGAACACCAAGCTAAGACTGTAGGATTTGGGACTCTTTTTCCAGGAGCAGAGGGGCCATTAAAGACATTTTTTAATAGAGGAATGGTTTTGTGCATTAGTATGTTTCATCTGGGATTGATGTTAATGATGGGTGGGAAATTTTTGAAAAATAAAATACAGGAGAGCAACTAGGATAGTATCAAAATAGGCTTTTAAGAATCGATACATACAGTTCCCCATATGGCTGAGTTAGTTCCTAAGGGGCACAAACCTCTCACAGATAATTATACATTCTATGGAAACAAATGAAGCTTAAAGCAATTGGTACATGATCAAAAGCAGACAGATTCTAAAGGGGAGTCTAAAATTGGAAAAAGGGAATGACACTGCGTGAGTAACCATTTTTATGACTGTTAGTCTGAGGGCAAGCCAAGTCAGTTTTAGTTGGGGAAACTAAAATAAAACTGAAGATTTTTGTGAACTGCAAAACCAGAAGAGAGACTTCAGAGCAACCTCAGCCACTGGAAACTAACTGAACGACAGATAAAACCAAATGTGAATAACTTACAGGGCAACTGAAATCTCATATGTAGTTTATAGGAATGTTAATTGTACAAACACTTTGGGAAAAAATCTAGTAGTTTTTTATATTCTTAAACATTTATCTACCCTATAATCTAGCAGTTCCATTACTAAGTATATAAGCAGGAAAAATGAAAACATGTCCCCAAGATTTTATAATAATTTTCATAGAGCCTCATTTATGATAGTCCGAAACTGTAAACATCCTCAGTGTCCATCAGTAAGAGAATGGATAAACAAAATGCCATTGTTCATAGAGTGAATCACAGATACAAATGGATAAACAAAATGTCATTGTTCATAGAGTGAATCACAGATACAAACAAGAACACGGATAAATCTCAACAATATTTTGCTGAGTGAAAGGTGTCTTACACAGAGTACATAGTTAATAATCCTAAAGGCAAAACTATTATAGTGGGAAAAAAATGAGAACAATGGTTATCTCTGAACGATGAGAATGGGGATTGACTGGGAAGAAGCATGAGGGCCCTTTCTGTGATGATGCTAATGTTCAGTATCTTGATAGAAGTTTGGATTACACAGTTTTTGTTTTTATTCTTAAGACTTCTGTATCGGGTGTGTGTGTGTGTGTATATATATAAAACACCAAAAAAAAAAAGAAAAAAACATAAACTCTAGGTACGTATGCTGGAATATAAAAAAAACAGATAATGTACTTACATTTGCAATTTACCTTAAAACAAATGATGAATGGATTGAAGGATGGATAGATAAATATGCCATAAGCAACTGCAGTAAAATGTTAATGCAGAAATTAGGTATCAGGCATGTGGGTTGCTGTATTTTAAAAGTTTTTCTAATTAAAATATTCAGAATAAATAATTGATGAGTTGGTAAACATGGGTAACAATGCTAATGAATAATATTAACCATAATTTATTGATGTTTACTACTTACCAATTGTTAACAATTCTCTTTCTCTATTATCTCACTTAATCATTATAACAAGGTAAAGCAGTTATTTTAATATCTATATTATAGATGAGAAAACTGAGACTTAAATCTGGTCACATAACTAGTACAAGGAGGTACTTGGGTGGGAATCCATGTCTGTCTAACCGCAAAGCCTGTACCTTTAAATAAAACCACTACATGGTACGGTGAAAAGATTAAGAATTTGTGAAATACAGCGAAATATAGTATTGGATAACATTATGTCTTCAGTAAACTTTATAGTTCATGAACTTGTTATATTTCAAACTTACTGAATAATGATGCCAATAACAAAAATAAATACATAGGTGGTAAAAGCTTCTTTGTGTGGATACAAGCAAGAGAAGAAAATGACAAATTCAGTTAATAATATATTGAGTAATTCATATAATTTTGATATCCAAGCAAAGATGTTCATCAGTAATCAAAAACTTTCAAAATTAAAGAAACACACTAAGAGTTAAAAATTTGTGTTATAAATCACTTACATAGAAGTAGCTATGGAATATTTGAAGCCATCTAATTATCAGAGGAAGTTACTCCACTGTGAAAAAAAAAAAAGAAGAAGAAGAAGAAGAAAGTATAAGGTAGGGAAAGGGGCCTGGGAAGGAAGAAAGAAAATAGAAAAAAAGATCAGAGGAAGAGGAGCCACGTGTGGGCAATATTCCTTTTATAAGAAACAGAAGTCTATGGTTGGTTGGAGCACAGTGAAGTGACGAATTTGTATTATGCGGAACCATAACACCTCCACAGTGTGCCTATTTTATAAGGTACTCTCTTAGGAACTTAGAATGTAATAAGGATGAATACCAATGGATTCCTGAACTAGAATATTTTATACTCAAATGAGAATGAGGAATATGGATTTAAATATCAACAGTATGTTGGATCATGTCCCAAGAGAAAGCAATGGGAATTAGTAAGCATATTCCTTTCTTGAAAGCAAAAATCATATCATTTACTTCATAATCTCTAGTGGTTGTTCAATACAATACACAGCTGTTGAATTTAATCAGAATAATGTTATTTAAAACATCAAAGTATCAATAAAACAATTTTGAGATTCAAAAATCACGTTTTTTGTTTCTGACTAAACTCCAGCAAAGAAGGTAAAATTTGTGTTATTGTGGCTATTTGGTTCATTCTGAAATTTGAGATCCTATTGTTGACACAATACCTATCTCTTAGCAACAAAGTGTTGGGTTTGCCCTTTTTCATCTCTTGCTTCCTGTATACCATTTGGCAGAATGCAGCCCCAGGGACAGTATTCTATAACTGCTTTTTTCAATTCAATTCTACTTTATCAATGAAATTTTTTTGAGTCTCAAGGCAGAGCTTGGTACTATACAGTCTAACAAATGACCTCAGTTTTCTTCACGTTTACTGCCAGCTTGTAACCACTGACTCAGCGTAACTATTCATCATCCTTTCTTATGATGAGTGAGTTTTCTGAATGCAGTTATCAGCATATGACAGATTCTATATGACTGCTTCAGGGACTTCTGTGGAAGCTTGCATATGATTGAGAATTCATGAGCTGCTCCACACTTGTGGCTCTTCTCTGGTTGCACACATTTAGCAGACGACACAGTAAGCTAGCAAGGGCTGGGTGGGAATTACCTACTGCTCCACAGTTTTTATTTCACCAGAAGCTTAAATGTCAAAAGAAATGTTCTCCACAATATAATCAAATGACATCTAGGTGAAACACATTTTTGATAATGATTATATTTAATTTTTCTAGGGAAAGACAGATTCTCTCCTATTAAAACTAATTGGAAAACGTACATGTTATTGTTTTAGCTACTAGAAGCTTCACAGCTTATGTCTTTTTAGGGATCTTATTCTCTTGGAATGTAAGTTTATGGTCAGTTTCCCAGATTTCGTTTTTTTTTTCAATTTAAATGTCCTAAGAGCACAGGAGATAATTAAATATTTTTGATATCACTGTAAACAACTAAAAAAGAATGCCCATCTTGGTACAGAAGTGGTATATTACTAATGTCAAATGAGATAGTTATTTAAAATCTTTTAGAAATACCTTGTGCATTCAGTAAAAAGTTGTTATAACTTCAGAATGATTATTATTGCTTTGATGCATTTTGTCTTCTGTAAACTCTGATAATGTCGTCACACTAAAAGTCTATTTTCATCATATATGCAACAACCATATATATATACACATATATTTAAAGAGAGACAACATATTATTAGTTTCAGATATCAATTTTATAGTCAAATATTATTACAAGGAATAAATTTCTACTCTTTATCCTTTTGCAATGTAAAAAGAATATATACATTAATTTGGAAAGAAATTTCTAGTCATAGGTTAGAAATATTTAATTTAAGCTTTCTATTAAGTCTCAACAACAAGAGACTTTTCATGAAACCTCCTTGCAATCCATGAGGGTTAGATCTGTGCTTCTTAAGGCTTAAAAGGAACTTGGTCCCTAAATACATTGCTAGTTAAAGTTTCAGGGGTTTTTGTTGCAATCAGGGTATAAACTTTTTCAAGTAATAGTAGGGTTTATACCCTTAGTGTGAAAGTTTAACAGGTCTGTTAATAAACTTCCATTTGGATGACCTGAAAACAAGAAGTGGTTTGGGATAATCAGTATGTAATGACTGACTGATGCAAGATACTAAACCAGGTAACTAACACCTAGTGATCTCATACTATCTGTTTCCTATAGTTGGAAAAGTGTTTCTACAGTCACTTAAAACTTTTCATTTAACAGAGACTTATTTTTGATGAGTAAAATGTCAAGTAATCCGTCATATGTTTTAAAAGTTATACCTATCTATACTCAAATACATATGTACACAAACATGTGGGTATATTCATCAAACATCTTTAAAAAGAAAATAAAACTCTAGTAGTAGTAATTCCCTCAGAGAAAGAAAACTTGGGAACGTGGACAAATGTTTAGGAAGATTTAAAATTTTACTGTCTATACTCATCTAACTTGCAAATTCTGTACGCTGTGCATTTATCAAACAAACAGATATAACATTACTATAAATTCAGTCTACTCTTTTCCCCTTGTCTGACCTGGTAGACACTTTCTTCTTGAAAAAAATAAAAGAATTTGAAGCAAGTTTTCCTAATTAAATTTCATCAGAATTATTTGTTCAACTTTTATTTGTTAATCCTCTTGACACTTTAATTATATTGATCGAACTATCTAAAACTAAATATAATATCTTAGTTTAGTGAAACACTTTACATCCTAAAAGCGCAAAGAAATTTCATGCCTATAATCCCATATTTCTTGCTAGCCCATTTAGGGAATGAACCATACCATTTCCTATAAAAGAGTGTAAAACCTGAGAATACTGATAATGACAAGCAGGCTTTAATTGTTTAATTGACTGTGAGAGAGCAGATCACATATATGTATATTCTTCTAATGGTAATACTTATACAGAATGAAGCAAAGTGAAAATTTAAGCAGTTAGAAAATTTTGGTTAGTCAAGATGCACATATAACAAATATTAATGTGTCCAAATCAGTGAATCTTATCCCACCTGTGTCTGCACAGTTTTCTTCAAGAAAAAAAAGTAGTTGCAGAGGTAATAGGAGACTTGAGAATCGTGAGGAGGAATATGGCTGTGAAGTTATGAATGGTTAAGGTACAAACCGAGCTAATCGTGCCTCTGATTTTATGGGATACTTCCATCCTCTGTCCATAGAGCTGGAGGATTTTTTGGCTTTTATTTATTTACTTTTGTTTTTATTTGTCATTTCATCTGTACCCCACTAATACCTTTGAAATATGGTCTTGCATATGCCTGTATCTTTGCAAAATATGTATTTTCTTTAATATGTACATACTTTTGATTTAGATAAATATACTTGCTATAAACTGATTCACTCTCATTTTACACACGTTTTATTAAATTCTATCTATGTTGCTGTACACCAACTAGTTCTTTCTTTCTGTTATCTGAAGAATATTCCACAGTGTGTCACGACCACATTTTATTTGCCCATTCCTCTAATGATGTACACACGGGTTGCTTTCAGTTCTTTGTTAGTATGTATTGTAAAGAATGTTGTCACTCAAACGTCAGGGCTTATGTGAATTCATATATATACCAAGGACTAGAATATAGATTACAGTATATATGAATATTTAGGTTAAATGTATACTAGCATGTTATTGTATTATATGACTTTCTAATTGTTGCCTATCTGATGGCTTTAAAAAGTGTCTAGGTTTTAAATTTGCAATTATCTGGTACTAACGTTGATATAGCTCTTTGTATTAAAATAGCCAATTAGGCTTTCCTTTCTGTGAACTGCTTATCCAAATCCTTTTCCTATTCTCCAATTAGATATCAATGTATTTCTTGTTGATTTACAGGCATTCTTATTTATTCTAGATATTATCATATGTCAAAAATAAGATGCACCATATTCACACATTAAAACGTTTCTGAAATCAAGACACATCTAACATGTATGAAGTTGGCCATTGTTCACATAGACATAACTTTTATATCCAAAGACATTTAAATGAGTGATTTCAATATTTGTAAATTTAGAATTCTCAGTAAACTGTTGTACCATAATTTATTTAGTAGCATTTTTTTCTTTCTTAGCAACATAAACATAAACTAATAATATTTCCAAGAATCAAAGGCATCTTAAAGTTGATAAAACACAGTATTACTTAATGGTTTTAGTTACAGCAAGTTGTTTTTCCCAAAGTTTATCAGTTGTCACTTAACTGATATTTTGTGTCATTATTCAATAGAAGTTCTTAATTTTGAGATAATCAAATTCATATTTCACTATTACATGCTTTTGAAGTCTTCATTAGGTTTCCTTTTGCAAATTCTAGATAGCAGATATTTCTCCTCCTGCACATTCTTCTATTAGTCTGGTAATTTTACCTACTTAATTTTGACACTTAATATAATTTATTCAATTACATTATATGATGCTATAAGGGAGGAAAAGATTTCATCAACCCTCTTCACGTCCCTCACTGGGTCTGAAAACTAAACTGACAAAGACAGATTAATAGGTGGAAAGCAGACAAATTTTATTTAATATAAGTTTTACACGACACAGGAGATGTCATAAGGAAGCAAAGACCTAAAGAAACAGGTAGACCTAGTACCTTTATGCTTGCTTTGATAGAGTGAACAGTCATGGAGGAATATAATAGGCTTAAGAGTATAAGCTAAGTGTAGTAAACTGGGGGGGGAAGTTAGCAAGGCCTATTTGTTTAGATTCTTCTAGGTGTTCCTTTGTCTTTAGAGATAAGAACACTCCTTTCCTCCAAGAATAGGGAGGCACCTCTCACATGAGTGTCTTATGATCTGTTTCAGGGGAGAAGGGTTGGGGGAAGGTCAGAGTGACCTTCCCACATCTACTGTTTTCTCAACCTCTTTCAGCTTATAGTATTTAATATTCCAAGATGCCATATTTTGGTATGATGTGTCCTGAACCCCATCAATGCAAAGTAGAAGTGAAACTGAGTAACTCAGATTGGGACTTGAAGCGAGCCAAAACCCAGACTGGGACATGAACCCACAGTCTTTTAACTGAGATCACACACCTGGTCTCAGGACTTAATGAAGCTCAGGTTCTTGATGTCTCATGAATTCAGTGAGAGACAAAGTGATAGGTAAGAAGTGGATTTATTTAGAGAGAAACACACTCCACAGACAGAGTGTGGGTCATCTCAGAAGGTGAGAGTGGCCCCAGGGTATGGGGTTGTCAGTTTTTATAGGGTTGGGTAATTTCATAGGCTAATGAGTGGGCAGAATATTCCAGCAATTTTGGGAGAGGGGTGGAGATTTCCAGAAATTAGGCCACCGCCTACTTTTTGACCTTTATGGTTGGCCTTGGAATTGTCACGTGGCCTATGGGTGTGTCATTTAGCTTGCTGATGTGTTACAATTAGCATAGGCTCAAGATATACAGACTGCCAACAAACACATGAAAGAATGCTCAACATCATTAATCATGAGAGAAATGCTAATGAAAACTACAATGAGATTTCATCTCACACCAGTCAGAATGGCCATCATCAAAAAATCTAGAAACAATAAATGTTGGAGAGGATGTGGAGAAAAGGGAACCCTCTTGCACTGTTTGTGGGAATGTAAATTGATACAGCCACTGTGGAGAACAGTATGGAGGTTCCTTAAAAACCTACAAATAGAACTACCATATGACCCAGCAATCCCACTACTGGGCATATACCCAGAGAAAACCATATTTCAAAAAGAATCATGTACCAAAATGTTCCTTGCAGCTCTATTTACAATAGTCTGGAGATGGAAACAACCTAAGTGTCCATCATCAGATGAATGGATAAAGAAGACGTGGTACATATATACAATGGAATATTACTCAGCCATAAAAAGAAATGAAATTGAACTACTTTTAATGAGGTGGATGGACCTAGAGTCTGTCAGACAGAGTGAAGTAAGTCAGAAAGACAAAGACAAATACCGTATGCTAACACATATATATGGAATTTAAGGGGAAACAAATGTCATGAAGAGCCTAGGGGTAAGACAGGAATAAAGACCCAGACCTACTAGAGAATGGACTTGAGGATATGGGGAGGGGGAAGGGTAAGCTGTGACAAAGCGAGAGAGAGGCATTGACATATATACACTACCAATCGTAAGGTAGATAGCTAGTGGGAAGCAGCCACATAGCACAAGGAGATCAGCTTGGTGCTTTGTGACCACCTGGAGGGGTGGGATAGGGAGGGTGGGAGGGAGGGAGATGCAAGAGGGAAGAGATATGGGAACATATGTATATATATATCTGATTCATTTTGTTGTAAAGCAGAAACTAACACACCATTGTAAAGCAATTATACTCCAATAAAGATGTTAAAAAAGAAAAATCTAGAAACAATAAATGCTGGAGAGGGTGTGGAGAAAAGGGAACCCTCTTGCACTGTTGGTGGGAGAGTAAATTGATACAGCCACTATGGAGACCAGTATGGAGGTTCCTTAAAAAACTACAAATAGAACTACCATATGACCCAGCAATCCCACTACTGGGCATATACCCTGAGAAAACCATAATTCAAAAAGAGACATGCACCACAATGTTCATTGCAGCACTCTTTACAATAGCCAGGACATGGAAACAACCTAAGTGTCCATTGACAGATGAATGGATAAAGAAGATGTGGCACATATGTACAGTGAAATATTCCTCAGCCATAAAAAGAAGTGAAATTGAGTTACTTGTAGTGAGGTGGATGGACCTAGACTCTATCATACAGCATGAAGTAAGTCAGAAAGAGAAAAACAAATACCATATGCTAACACATATATATGGAATCTGAAAAAAAAAAAAAGGGTTCTAATGAACCTACGGGCAGGACAGTAATAAAGATACAGATGTAGAGAATGGACTTGCGGACACAGGGAGGGGGAAGAGTAAGCTGAGACTAAGTGAGAGAGTGGCATTGACATATATACACTACCAAATGTAAAATAGATAGTGGGAAGCAGCCGCATAGCACAAGGAGATTTGCTTGGTGCTTTGTGACCACCTAGAGGGGTGTGATAGGGAGGGTGCGAGGGAGACGCAAGAGGGAGGGCATGTGGGGATATATGTATATGTATAGCTGATTCACTTTGTTATACAGCAGCAACTAACACGACAATGTAAAGAATTATATCTTAATAAAGATGTTTAAAAAAAATGTGTACTACTTAACATACAAACACATAAAAAATTAAAAAAATAAAGTGGAGCAAGCAAGAAACATCATGCTGTCTTAAATGACCTTACTGATAAAGGTAGCATCTACATAATTTTTTTAACGTTTTATTTTATATTGTAGTATAATTGATTAACAATGTGATAGTTATATTGGAGTATAATTGATTAACAATGTGATAGTTTCAGATAGTTATACATTTTCCTATTTAGATTGTTATATAATATTGAGCAAGAGTCCCTGTGCTATGCAGCATGTCCTTGTTGTTTATCCATTTTAAATATAGCAGTGTGTACATATCAATCCCAAACTCCCTAACAATCCCTTTCCCCCTGGTAACCGTAAGTTCCTTCTCTAAGTCTGTGAGTCTGATTCTGTTTTGTAAATAAGTTCATTTGTATCATTTCTTTTTAGATTCTGCATATAAGTGATGTATATTTCTCTTTCTCTGTCTTAGTGAAGTGTCATACTTCACTCAGTATGACAATCTCTAGGTCCATCCATGTTGCTGCAAATAGCATTATTTCATTCTTTTTAATGGCTGAGTAATATCCCCTTGTATATATGTACCACATCTTCTTTATCCATTCCTCTGTCGATGGACACTTAGGTTGCTTCCATGTCTTGGCTATTGTAAACAGTGCTGCAGTGAACACTGGGGTGCATGTATCCTTTCGGACCATGTTTTTCTCTGGATATATGCCCATAAGTGGGATTGCAGGGTCATATGGTAGCTCTGTTTTTAGTTTTTTTAAGGGACCTCCATACTGTTCTCCATAGTAGCTGTATCAATTTACATTCCCACCAGCAGTGCAAAAGGGTTCCCTTTTCTCCACACGCTCTCCAGCATTTATTTGTAGATTTTTTTGATGATGCCCATTCTGACGGGTGTGAGGTGTTATCTCAATGTAGTTTTGATTTGCATTTCTCTAATAAGCCATGTTGAACATCTTTTCATGTGCTTCTTGGCCATCTATGTCTTCTTTGGAGAAAGCATCTACGATATTCTGTATGTGATGGCATAACATGCAAGTGGTACAGAAAATAGATCTTCCATATTGAGAATACAGCTGTAAGATATCTTGAGCTCCTTCCTGATGGTTATGCCAGTGTAACATGGAAATTTTTGTTAGAGTAGAGACAGTGTGGATGAGGCTATTATAAAGACACAATGAAGCATGCAGTTTTCTTAAGCCAGACAAGTAAAGTTCAAGCCCCAAAATTCCACTGCAAGATCTATGATATTGAACAAGTTAATTATTCTCACTGATGCTCTGTTCTTGAGTGACCAAATCATCCTGGTTTGCTTGAGATTTTACCTGTTTCAGCACTGAAAATCCCATGTAACAGGAAACCCTTCAGTCCCAGGCAAACAAGGAAGGAAAGTTGGTTACCCTAATTTCCCCGTTGGCAAAATAGAATATCCTAATAAAATTTTTATGAAGTTGAATCATAAATGAGAAAATATTTGAACATCCCTTAACACACAGTTTGGCACATACAGAGTAAAGTTTACTAATTTCAATCTTAAATTTTGCTGCCTATTTGAATACCTCAACACCTAGCCTAACAATAAAATCAACAAAAGAACAACAATATCAAATGATAATTAATGAGTATTCTTCTCTGTAGTAGAAACTCAGTTGAGGGTTTGAATATTTCATTTTACTTTAATAATTTTCTTATTTTTTCCTATTATAAAAACAGACTTAGTGATGTCAGTAATTGCCAAAGTTCACATGGTTAGAAAATGGCGAAATAAGGCACAAACCTTCAAATTGATCTGACTCCCAATTTTTTGCTCTCAAGCAACCTGCTCAATGGCCTTTTTTTTTTTTTACGGTACGCGGGCCTCTCACTGTTGTGGCCTCTGTGGAGCGCAGGCTCAGTGGCCATGGCTCACGGACCCAGCCGCTCCGCGGCATGTGGGATCTTCCCGGACCCGGGCACGAACCCACGTTCCCTGCATCGGCAGGCGGACTCTCAACCATTGCGCCACCAGGGAAGCCCTCAATGGCCTTTTTTAACTAAGAGTTATTGAAGCGAAGATCAAATTTCTTAGACTATAATGTCTAAGATGTACTAAAATGTTCTACTTCTGCATTTCATTAAATTACATGCTTCTATTATTTGTCATGTACCTTGCTTGGTGAGCTTGAAAGAGGAGAAAGCAAGATACTGGTACAGAATCATTCCACGGAATATGAGAAGATACAGTGGTTCTTAGAATGTATTATTTATCAATTAAGTCCATGTGTCTTAGTTTATATTCCACCAGTAACACTATGAAAGTCAGTTGAGTGTGTTTAGTTTATTTTGATATAATCCTAAGCAAGACCAACATGGAAGAAGGAAAGTGAAACGGGGAAGAGAAGGCAGCCAATAAAGAATGTATTCTCAAGTCCATTATCACAAGTGGGCACCTAGAACCTTGCCATGCTGTGGAACTCAAGGAATCAGTGTAGAATATGTGCCTTAGAGTTATCCAGCCAAAGGTGGGGGAGCTGGAGTATGAATACGGTAATTATCTTCGATCACTAGAAGAAGGTATCTCCCAGTAGGCATTTATTCTCCAGTATTTTACTTTCAGAGCAGTCTTCAGCCACCAGAGAGAGCCCTCGGTCAGTTGAAAACAGGTCAAGATGCACTAAAATACACAAACCGAGGAGACGTGACCAAGCACCATGGTAGTCTACTTATCTTTTCTTAAGGCTACTTATATTTGGACATATTTAAATCTAATTTGACAAATTAAAGGGATTTTAATATGTCATGCCTTTGTTAAAAGCTGTTTAGTCTTTATTGAATCCCTTTATTTTAGTCTCTAATGGGAGAACTCATATTCTAAAAAACCTGTCTTAAATACAACTTTTTCTATCAACCTTCCTGGATCCTCTGTGAAAAATTATTTACTTTTTCACTTACAGTCTCTTAGCATGTTATTCATAAGTCTTTTCATTTTACCAAAAATTAATAGTATTTATCTATGTTTTAAAACACTCAGAAGTTACCTGCTAATTTTGATTTCTTAAAGAAATTTTCAAAGTACTATTTTTAAAGATTTTGGATTTGCATTTATCTGTATATTACCCAGTATTTATATAGTGTTCAATAAAAGTCAACTTGGAAAAAACATAATCATCTTAACCTTTGAAATCACAAATGTTGGCCAAGTATTTTGAACACTGATATATGTTTCTATTCAATAAATAGTTAATATAACATTTCCCTAGTTTAAAAATATTTACATGAGATTAATCCCAGAACAGCTTACCCTAATCATATACAGAAAATCATTCACAGAATATATCTGGAAATTAATCCTCAGGTTAATTTTTTGGTGTATTTTTACCTTTGTCTAAGTTGATTTACAAATATTCCCATCCACACGACAGTTTTGGAATTTTCCTTTGAAATTCTTCAGGATAAATATTTTTCAGAGCCTGAGGGAACCCGTGGGAATATGTTTAATATTCTAAGATTATTTTTCCATAACTTTCAACAAGTTTTTGCACAGTATATAAAGGTGAATTATGTAAGTGATTTTTATGCCAACTTTATTCACTAGTGATTTTCTTCAAATCTCAAATGTTGATCAAAGATAAAGAACATCACAATGATTTTCTCCTTCATTAAGCAGATCATTTTCTGCAAATAATCACCAGATTATTTTAAAAGCACTACTATTAAATTACATTAATAGTTGACAAACTATCTTTCTGACTGAAACTTCTTGGCATTTCACAGTTTATATCTAGAGGTATAATTGCTAGGGGCAGGGGTATGTTTCTAAGTATACCCATGAGAAATAGAACCTAAGGTAAAGGAGGACAGAAAGTATCATGTTTTGGTATAATATAATCATCATATAAATGGGTTTGTTTAAAATTAAACATGGTAGAATGTACAGCTAGAAAGACTTTAATTCACTCCAACATTTTCATTTTACAGATAAGAAAACTTGTGCCCTGAGAAGAGTGATTCTTCTAATATTCAAAGGCCAGAAAGAAATAAATTCAGATCCTTCTGGTCTCCTAATTACATGTACTTCATGAAAGGGTAATAGAAAACCTCCCTCCATCCTTTTCTTAAATTCAACCAATTTCTTAATCAGGCACAAGCAGTGACAAATGGCAGTCAAAAGATGGTATAATGGAGGTAACATACGGGTCCAATAACCCACTCTTCTTGCACGGGGAACTGTGAATAAGGGGTGGGAACCATTTCTAGAATGATTGCTGTAGTGCAGTAGCTCTCAAATATTTCACCTCAGGACTCCTTTAGACTCTTAAAATTACTCGGTATCCCAAAGAGATTTCATCTAAGTAGGTTAAATCCATTGACACTATATTGGAAATTTAAGACTGAGAAATATTTTAAATAACTATTAATTAAAATAAAAGTTAATTATATAAATTATATAAAATAATAACAAACCCATTACTTGTTAAAATAAAGAACATGTTTTTATGAAAAATATCTTTTACAAAACAAAAAATAGTGTTAGGAGTGGTGGCATTGTTTTATATTTCTGCAGATCTCTTTGATATGTAATAGAAGACATCTAGAATGTTATATCTGCTTCTGCTTTCAATCTGTTTCAATATCACATGTCAGATAATATCTGGAAATCTCTATTGTATATTCATAAGAGAACAAGAGTGAAAAAAGGCAAATAACTTAATATTGTGAAAAGAGTTTTGGTCTAATGGATCCTGTGAAAGGGTCTCGGAAATCTTCAGTGGTCCTTGGACTGCACTTTGAGAGCCAAGGAACCCGTGTAAATCTTGCCACATAGAAACTGGAGACTAGGGGAATACTATTGTCCATAAACACATACAACAGTACTATAGAAAAAGATGGAGCTCTGGACTAAAAGGAATAATCCACATGCTGAATAATTCTTTTTAAGTCCCGTAAACCTTCTGAAGTTAAACTTCCTCAGAATGGTGATAAAATCAGTATACCGCTTATTTAGAGGTCAAATAATAGAAGTCAAAACTCTTTATAAACTGTAAATTTCCTATAAACATTTTTTGTGATCACTCACTTTTTTAACCTATCATGAACCTTGTAGCTTCACTGCAACAATTTTTTTATAGCTTTATCTTTGGGAACCTAGTTCCTGTTATTTCCACATGTATGTCATGTAATTACAAATTGTCATTTCCACTTCTACATTCTCTGCAATGTTATAAGAAATGACTACAGTAAATCAAATACTAATTTAGCAAGAGAAAGTCTGCTTTCCTTTCCTTGCACTAAGTAATTATTTCTTTCCGTGTTCATAGTATATTTTCAATAAATCTGTATTAACTGGACAATTATATTAAGAAAACAACTTTGGTATTTGCTTTAAACTAATATTGTTAACCTTAGTTTCTTTTCTCTTAAAAGCTCCAGGAATATTTCAGAGTTAGGGAAAATGCCCTGAGAATTCTTCCTACTTTGAAAGCCAAAAGTAAGACTAAATCTGGCCATAAATAATTCAACCAATTCATTAATCAAAAGAGAAGTTTTCCAAAGAACAGAATGGTCCCAGGCTCAAAATATTATTCAGAGATCAAACAACCTGGGGACTGAAAGTGGAACAATGAATTGATGATAAAAGTAGGCCAATAACGAGAGTCATTTAAGCAATTTCAGGACATGTAAGAAGCAGATACAAATTACAAAAAGGAAATGTGAAAGGAGAGAACCATGATAAAATTGCTGAATGTAAATTACTGTGCCAGAAAATATGGCAGGTTTGGAGCTGTAGGCCTTATCTGGATTAGCAAAAAATCTGAATGCATTCATGAGCTAAGCAAAGGTAAAGACTGAAGGAAAGGGTAAAATAATACTTATAGGGCATATATTGTAAAGGATCTAGGGCACAAACAAACAATTTAGCTTTGGAAAGGTATTATTTCACCACCCAATACTGTAAAAAAGAAAAATATAATTAATTCCTTTAATCACAATTAATTTAATGTCTGCATAGCTATAACTAGACTCTTGGAGAAGAGCGATGATCACAACAGGCAAAACTCCTTGACCCTGGGGCTTATATTCTAGTTGTAAAAGCAACTATCAGTCATTCAAAGTAATCATTCAGTCCAATGGATAAGAAGGGAGGGAGAGAGGGAGAGAGGGAGAGAAGGAGGAAGGGAGGGAGGGAGGGAGGGAGGAAGGAAGGAAGGAAGGAAGGAAGGGAGGAAGGAAGGAAGGAAAGAAGGAAGGAAGGAAGGAAGGGAGGAAGGAAGAAAGGAAGGAAAGAAGAGAGGGAGGGAGGAAGGTAGAAAAGCAGCAGAAAGAGAGAGAGAAAGGGAAAGAGGAAGAAGTGATAAGTATGGTAAATATAGGGAATGATAGCCCAACTTTAAATTTTTAAAAGGTTTACTAACAAGAAATTTGAACAAAGACCTGAATGAAGACAAGGGTTACTACATAAAAATCTGAGGGAAGAGAATTCCAGGCAAAGGAAATGACCAGTGCCCAGGCCCTAAGGGGGCATCCTAGCTAATGTGTTACAGCAAAAGCAAGGCAGGCAGTGAGACAGCCTAGGATGAACAAGGGACTGGGACTGTGTAGTGGAGGATGAGGTCAGGGTGGTTAATGAGGGTCTAGTCCTTGAAGGATAAGATTGGCCATTTTAAGATTTTCGGCTTTCATCCTAAGTGAAATGAGTAACTGTTGGAGAGCTTTGAACATAAGTTACATGAGAAGGATTATTTTATCTCTTGTATGCAGAAGAGATTGTAAGAGGTCAAGGATAGAGGCAGGGAGACCAGTTAGGAGACTATTATAATAATGCCAAGTGAGAGAAGATTGTGGCTTGGACCCAGATGGTAGCCATGGAGATGGTCAGAAGTGGTAAGATTCTGGATATATTTTCATTTTAAAGCTCCCAGGATTTACTGAAAGTTTTGATATGAGGCATGAAAGAAATAGAGGAGTCAGGAATAAATCATGAGCCTGAGGAAACTTGTAAAGAGAAGGAAGGAAAAATGGAATTAGTTCAAGTGAGATGAACTTACACTTAGTAGTAAAACATCTTTGAGGTCATGTTCCAAGACAAAGAGTGTCAGACAATTTTAAGACAGCAAAATGTTTGAAACAGCTACCATAAAAAAACTTGATATGGAAATGGAATAAAAGTTTCCCCACTACTTTCTGAACTCTTTCAACTTCCTCACCAGTTTAGAGAGCACAAGGACATTGAAGAGTCCCTTGACTGAAAGCTCAGAATTACTTCTCACACCACAGCTCTGGCAGCCAGTACATCCAATCCTTCCCTGCCACTCACTACTTCATGAAACTCATATGAGGCTACTTCTCTTCACTGACATAAATTAAACTCTGGATTTCTGGCTTCTGCCTTCTGCTTCAAAACAGAAACCACTTTCTGATAGAGTATAATTGCTTTTAAAATGTTATGTATCCTGTTCCAGAAATGCCTTAAGAAGTCTAGGGAATAAAATGTTTGAGAAAACCCATTGACTCATACAAAATGGTTAATAATTGCTGATCAAATACATTATTAGTATTAATTTATCTCTTTGTTATTGGATATGAATTTGTGGTTAGACTGTGTTTTACAAGGTATTTTAGCCTCCCAAAGTATGAGATAGGAATATATACAGTCATATATACAGTCATTTTGTATGAACTTTATGGGGAATTTGGTCATAGTTACTACTATTCATGTAGCTGAATCACCTTATTTTATCATGGGATATAAGACTCAGCATGCCAAAATGTGTGATAGGAACAAAGGAGACACAGTAAGAGAAAAAAAAAGTTTTTGTCTTTGCAAGCCATGGACAATTTCATGACTCAGCAATGTGACATCTCTTAATTTTCTAATTTGTAGACAGGAAGAAAAACAGGAAAGAAAGAAGAACATTATATATTTTAATTGAAATTTAATGTAAAGAGATAAAGGAATTGTCTCTTCCAGTTTTTAGACTAAATTTCTAAACATGAATCTCCTGTATCTAATTATTGACTTCAAAATTAAAACACATCTTCAGTAATATTTAAGACTTGTCTATATTCATTGATTATTCAGAATTCAGTACATGGATTTTAAAAATTATGAATTTTGGGCTTCCCTGGTGGCGCAGTGGTTGAGAGTCGGCCTGCCGATGCAGGGGACGGTCCAGGAAGATCCCACATGCCGCGGAGCGGCTGGGCCCGTGAGCCATGGCCGCTGAGCCTGTGCGTCCGGAGCCTGTGCTCCACAACGGGAGAGGCCACAACAGTGAGAGGCCCTAGTACAGGAAAAAAAAAAAAAAAAAATTATGAATTTTAATTCTGAAAGAATCTTTGGAGATAACTTCTTGATTTTGCTTATGTGATTTATTTAGTCATCTGTTCATTTAATAACAAAAAAGTTGAGCATGTATTTATATGTCATTCACCATGTGAGGTACTTGGAATAAATGTGAATATGATAGATGCAAGCTCTTCCCTAAGAGAGTTTTAGATCTGGTAGAAGAAGCAATCAATTAGAACCATAACAAGACATAGAACTATAGAATGTGGAAGGTTTAGGTAACCTGAAAATGGCCTGAATCATCAAGGAAGGTTTTTAAGAGGAAGAGTCATTCAAAGTGAAACCTAGAGAATGTTGGAAGGGAGTTGGCAAGGAAGGAAGGAAGGGAGTTGGCAAAGATTAGCAAAAATTAGCTGGAGAAATAAGCAGAAAGTAGTTCATAAAGACAATTTTAACCTAAATGAAAGATTTGAAATCTGTGGAGGCAAAGAAAACCATTTAAACATTTTAAGCTGATTAAGTCCATTCCTTTTTTAAAAAGAGTTTATTTCTATTTGTTTTAAAGTTGTGATCTTTTTAACACATAATGTTAAATGTATGTGCTTTGGAGTTTTCTTTTTAAGAAACTTTTCCTCTCTTCACAATGCCTTTTAATAAACCACTAGAGATTAAATTCAGGGTCATTTGTTCTCTTTCCCAATCACATTCCTAGCCCTTCTTTCCCCTCCAGAGGAGACAGTTTTGGGGATGTATGTGTATATTATTTTCACCTATGTTTTTATGCATTTATTTCACATGTATGTACCATTAATAATATTTAGTATTATTTTGGAGTTAAAATCTTCAGATAAATGGTATCTCCATGTATATATGAAATTGTCTTTTTTCTTCTTAATATATTATTTCTAAATTAATTTTTATTGTATTGATATAATTTGTATAATTTCTATCATCTTTTATATTTTCAATATACTATGAATTTTATTTGCATTGTTTTCAAATTTCTTGCCTTTTATTAGATTGATGAAGCATTCTTTAGTCCCTTTCTTTTTCTTACTGCTTTGGAAATGTTACATTCATTTGCTTTTTTTTGGTTCCCTTATATTTATAATATGCATATTTAATAGAGTTTAAAGTTAATCAGTACAGTCAGTCCTTTGTATCCATGGATGAGAAACCACTGAGTATGGAACCCACAGATGTAGAGGACCAATTGTACTACCGTATTTGATATAAAAGACTTGAGAATCCACAGACTTTGGTACCTATAGGAGTCCTGAAACCAATTCCCCCAGGTATACCAGATACCGAGGGATGGTGATATATTTGCCCTCTTTCAGAATCCAGAATGGCATTGTAGTATGTTGGCTTTGAGCTCCTCTCCTCCCTCTTTCTCGGTTTATTTTATTTTTACCTTGATGTTAAAGCCCTAGAATAAGTATTCTTTTAGAATTCCTGTATGTGCATATTTTGATTTCCCAACATTTGCATTTCTTTGCTCTTCTTGATTAAATTTGTTACTTGCTTTATCAGTTCATTCTGCTGGTCATTCAGTCTATTCACATTTAATCTTGATTAAATTTCTCATTCTTTTCTTTGCATAATAATTTTTTGTTTTACTTTGCTGAATTGGTAATATTATTTCACCCTGACTCTTGAAGCACTGACATATTATCTCTGCATAAAACTTGTCTGGATTGTTAGTTACTATCTATGAGCACTGTTAAGAAACCATCCCATTGTCTTCTGTGGTATGTTGTTGCTCATGAGAAGTTGGCTGTATATCTATTTGCCTTTACCGTATAGGTAGACAGTTTTTTCTGGTGCTTTTAAGGTTTTTTTTTTTTTTTTTTTTTAAAGATTTTTGCAGTATAACTATAATGTGTCCAGATATGGATTTCTTAAATGTATCTTGTTCAGGTTCACATGTGATCTTTCAAAATTTAAACACATATTTCAAATTGAAAACATTTCTTCAGTTCTGAAAAATATTCAGCTATCATCACTTGGAATACTATCTTTACGCCATATTTTCTCATTTGCTTCTGTAACCCCCAAATTATCTTTCTTTAAATTTTTTATCTCTTTACTTCTTTGTATTATTTCCTAGGTAACTTCCTTGGTTATATTTTGTCATTAAGAAAATCTCTTCCTTTATATAGTCTACTCTTTAACCCATCCATTTAGTACATTTGTTGTAATAATAATACTTTTTATTCTTAGAGTTTCTATTTGTTTTCTTGATGTAATAGGCCATTTGCTGTGCATTTAATTCTGTTCTTATCTAATTATTCTCTGCCATCATTTTAAAATATTTTAAATATAACTTTCTTAAACATTTAGATTATTATTTCTAGATCTGGATATAAATTATTCTTACATATTCTGACTTTCAACTCAAGAATTTTCTATTTTGTCATACTGTGTTTTTTATTTTTATTTTTTAACTGTGAGCTTATCTGGAGTGTGTGTTATTGAGAGTGTGGGCTGGGATATTTGAAGAAACCCTGAGTGTTCTATGTTGTAAATATTATTCAGCAGAGCCTTTTTGTGTTTATTTTTAATGGGAGACTAATGGAGTTCACTAGTGGTTTGGTATCTGTTTTCATGTCAATGTCTTAGATAGTATGTATTGTATTCCTATGTCCATGAATGATCCAAATTTGATATTGCAAAATAGTCCCAGGAGACTCTTGTTCTACTCTAGATCACAATAAATATCAGGCTTCTTTGTAGTATACAGGGCTGTATTTTAAAATTCCTATTTCATAAGTGGGACATTACTTTGGGCTGTTATCTGTATTACTGAAACTCAGTTGCAATTTCTTGCCTCATATAAACCTAAGGTCTCAATTTCTATTGCTCCAAGGATCTTGAATCTCCAAATTCTTACCCTTATATTAACTTTCCTAATTTTATTATCCATTCAGCTTCAGCGACCTTTCAACATTACATTTGAGTTAACTTTTTATTTCTGATATTTGATAATTTATCATTCCTGCTTTTGAACTTAAAAGTACATTCTAAATTATTTTAATACATAGCATTCTAAAGTAGAATTCTAAGTGTTTAGCTCCTGGTATGAGGTAAACGCTCCCAGTCAGCACAGTCTTCAATATCAACATGATCAAGTCTGCAGACAGGAAACCCTGTTTGTAGTGTTGCTCAAATCCATTACATATATTGAATATATATGAGGGAAATTATCAGGTGATTCATTGGATTTTTGAGTTTGAGGAAGAGGAGAAACTGGCCATGATTATGTTAATATTTCTGTAAATGAGATAGCTGAGGTGTCATTAAGAGAAATGAGAAACACATGAGAAGGCTTAGCTTGAGAAGATTAAAGGTTTCTTTTTGGATATATTGATCTTGATAGCCCTTGAGACATCTATTTAGGAAGTTAGTTTGATATATGGTCTAATGCCTAGGAAGAGACTTGAACAGGATATTTTTAAAACTGGGAACAATCTGCACCTTAATAATTCAAACAAACTGAATAGGTTGAATGACCCAGCAGCATATGTACAATGAGAAAAGAACAGAATTTAAGGTAGAATCCTATATTATAATGACTTTTAAAGGATGGCAAAGAACCAGAAAAGAAAAATAAGAGCATCCTAGCAGTAGAAAGAAAACCAGAAGAGGATTATGACTGGAAGCGAAAGGAAGAAATTCTTCATAATGGAGTAGTTAAAAAACAGTATCTGGGCTTCCCTGGTAGTGCAGTGGTTGAGAGTCCGCCTGCCAATGCAGGGGAGACGGGTTCGTGCCCGGGTCCGGGAAGATCCCACATGCCACGGAGTGGCTGGGCCCGTGAGCCACGGCCGCTGAACCTGCGCGTCCGGAGCCTGTGTGCTCCGCAACGGGAGAGGCCACAACAGTGAGAGGCCTGCGTACGGAAAAAAAAAACAACTAACAAATACCTGTAGTTAAGCAAAATAAGAAAAAAAAATGTTCTTCTGTGTATAGGTACAAACATTGGTGAACGTATTAGAAAAGTTTCAGGCAATTCTTAAGTGGTAAAGTGCAGATTTCAACTGAATGAGAAAAACTTAGGAGATAACATGGAAATTTTTATTGTAGATAGATTTTAATTCATTAAAGAATTAAGAAATTTAGAGGACCTAATAAGTGTTGATGAAGACTGGGTGTTGTAAAACATGTTAATTCTCCTCAAATTGATCTATATATTAAATAAAATCAGAATAAAAATCCCGTTATGTTTTTGTTTCTGTCTAGAAATTAGGAAACTCAATGTATAATTTTTAGGGAAATGAAAAGGACGCAGAAAAGTCAAGGTGAACTTAAAGAGGCTGGAAAACTTATACTACCTGTTATCTAAACTTAATAAAACTGTGATAATTAAGACAGTGTGTTTTGGCACAGGATTGTATTATCAAACAATGGAGAAAATTAGAATTCCAACACATGTTCACATTTTTAACTTAAAAGTAACAAAGTGGTATAGAGAGGAAGGAATAAAATTTTCAATAATGATGGTGGGTCAATTGAATTTCCATATGGAAAAAAGAAAAAAAAATTACCCCTACTTTATACCATTCACAGAATATCAATTCCAGGTCTGTTGTATATCTAAATACGAAATGTAAAACAATAAAGCTTTTAGTAAATACCTAGGAGAATATCTTCATGACTTTGGAATACACAGAATTTCTTAACTAGTACTCAAAGCACACTAATTATAATGAGAAAAATTGATCAGTTGGACTGTCATAGGACCCAACTCTGTGTCCAGTTTGTTATAAATAAGTGTCTCTTCATCTGAAGAAATATTATGTGGAATCCCTTGTATGTGGATCCACTGCTTCAAAAGCCCTTGAATAGTAGTGCTGGTTGAGGACGTGCAGGCAGACAAGGAAAATTTATACTCAAAATCCATGTCTGTTTCTATGACAATGAACCGTTGACTCTTCCAAGATGGAAAGACCCAAGTAGTCAACTTGCAACCAACTAGCCAGTTTGCCCCCTCAAGGAATAGTGACATATTTTTAACTCAGTGGTGTTCTCTGTTCCTGGAAGGTTGGATATTTGGTAGCAGTGATAACTAGATCAGCCTTGCAAAGTGGGAGCACTTGTCATGGAACCCATGCATAGCCTCCATCTCTGCCATCATGGCTACTTCTGTTGTGCACCGCTTGTTCCATTGCTGGGGTTGTCAATGGCAATGCTGGCTGGTCAGCTGGCTTTTGTTGTTGTTGTTGTTTACATAGTTGTTTAGGACTTTGTGCATTCTGATAGGCATTTATATGCTCTACAAATTCTACACTCTTTATTACCATTCTCTTATGTCCATATATATGCCTTTAACCCATACTTCCTAATTCTTTATTTTATTTTATTTTTATTTTTTTATTTTATGTCAGTTTCCTGAGTAGCCCTCAATTTCATTTGTCACTGCCCATGAGTCTATATATACTCTAACCTTGGGACATTTCTTATTTCACACAAATTTGATGGCAAGATACATGACCTGAAATTCTGCCAAATGAGAGGATTATTTCTCACTAATCTTTTTATGGCCACACCTATATGAGGCTGTACTGCAGTTACTATCCAATGTCAAGCCAATCATCTGTCAGCCAAATGTTCATTTTTCTCCCTTTTTTTTAGCTAGTTGCAAGAGACTCCCCATATGGCTATGTGTAAGTGGAGGGAGGGGCACTGGAGCAGCCTTGATATGTGTCATGGGAGTCTTTGTTGTCTGCTCATGCAGCTTGTTTGGGCCCTCAGGTCCTGCTTGTGCTTGATCTCAGATAAACTATCACTTCCATTTCACAATGACTTATTTCTGGGCCCCTCAACCTTATGAAATGATGGTCTGACAGGGCTCACTTCATGATCACCATAAACAGATGGCAGTGGGTGGAAGGCAGAAGCAAACTTGTCCCTAGTGGGAAACCACTCTTCTAGAGTAGTGATGACAATTAGCAATAGCTATTGGGTCCATTTTTCTTAGTGTTACTCTTTTCTTGATATATCGGCAATACCTGATAGTTTCTCTTCTACTGGTGATACCCTCTCAGTTCACTACTGGTGAACATTTCATTAATTAGATTATGACCTTGTACCTGAGATTGTGCCCCACTTATCACCAGTAAGAGAGTTTTCATTGCCAGACAGAAGTAGTGATCCAGCACTGAAATCCTATCTTATGCCTTGCTTTCTTGGTTCCAGCTGTCACTGGCTGGGCTATTTGGAAACAGATACTGAGACAAGATGTTTATTAGGGGTCAATATTTGTTAAAGGTAGTGGAAAGAAGCATGATTGGGAAGAAGAAGAATTGAACTATGATACAGGTCTGACATAACCCCCGCCGACCCTGGGGAGGGGGGGATTTGGAGGACATTGGATTGTCCACTATAGGGACCAAATGGCCATGTCTTTATATCACTGACCCTCTCTATCAGCAGATGCGAGTTTCCTTGGAGAAAAATGTGAACTCTGTAAAAAGTGGCTCTCTGCAACTAAAGCAGACTCTGAATATGCTGAGAGCTAGAGGCTGTATGCTGACCATACTCCCAGCAGCCAGACAACAAGCCCCTTCTTGAAGGGAGATCTAGGTGGCACACCTCCATATTAACTATCAATTTTTTTCACACAACCAAAAGCTATATAAGAGTAAGAATGAACAAACAACTGCTATGTGAAATCACATGAATCTCATAAGTATAATGTTGAGAGAAGGAGGTTAGACCCTCCCCCAACAAACAAAAGAAGACTGTATATAGAATGATTCCAAATATATGCAGTTCAAAAGCAGGCAGAACCAGTCACCATTGTTGGAAGTCAATATAGTATTTATCTTCAAATGGTTAAGGCCTAAGGTTCATATGAGGAAGTCTTCTGGTATGTTGTTTATATTCTATTTCTTTATTTGGGTGAAGGTTACACGTATATATTCCCTTAATGACTGCATATTTTCCTCAGTGTATATAATACTTAAAAAAAATCTTTTTAAGGAAGTGTTAAAATATAACTATGAAATTGATGGTAGAAATATGATAGTAATTATAAATTATTTTACTTAAAAGGCATATTATTCTGCACTTAGTTGTAAAATTTCATAAATAGAATCATGATGTATCACTTAAGATTCAGTCATAAATTACAGAGACCACCAACAGTGGCTTAATTTTATTTCTAGCTCATGAAAGAATTTAGAGGTAAAAAGTTCAGGGGTGGCATGTTAGCTCTGCTTCCCAAAGTCCTCAGGGAGCCAGCTCCTTCTAGATGATTACTTCCCATTCCTAAGGTATGGACTCTGTCCTCATGGCATATGATAATGGCTAAAACTATAATAACAATACCCTATTTTAGCAGTAGAGCAGAGGAAGGAATGAAGAGAGGAAAAAAGGCATGAGGCACATGTCATTTAAGGAAAGTCCTGAGAAACGTCCATAAGGCTATTTCTATTCAGGCCATTGGCTCAAAATTAGTCACATATCAATCACTTGGAACAAATACGTTTGGGAAATAAAAGAGTTACTTTGGGCGGTCACGTGCCCATCTAAAACACTGAGAGTTCTTTTGCTTTGAGAGAAGGAGAAAACAGCTATTTGGTTCAGCCATCTGTCTTCATCACACAGGGGAAAGTAACAATTTTTATGCACCTGCTTTAAAAATAACAGTAGTGAGCTTTAAAATGTCACATTCAACATAGGAACTTTAGGGAAGAGTTAGTATGAATTATTCTACATCATTTAGAAAAAATTGATCACCTAAGAGAATGTGATGTAATAAAACATATAACTAAGACAAAGGAGTGTGTCACTAATGGATTGTTATTAATTTTTTAAAAAGTATTCTGTATCTAGCTGATAGCAAACACTTTTGAGGAGTGCCAGAGTTTCAGGAAACACAAAGTAATAGGTAGAGGAAAATAGATGTTCTCACAGATATTACATTTCATTATCTTAATCATATTGGATTGTACCCAAGAAAGTATATTTCCCTTATAATTTGTTAAGGTGAAAAAGTCATGTTCACAGAAAATTGCTCCTGATTTAACTCATCCTGAGATGAATATTCTGAAAAGAGAAATATTTTTACATTTCTCAGAGTTAAATTACAGCCATATGCATTGCACACATACAAGAAATGTAAATATGATGTAATGAAATGTATTTTGAAACATGTAAGAAATTATTTTCTATTTCTATAAAATTATGTTTAATAATCCTCCCCCAATTCTCTGTCCTCCTCTACCTACAATTTTATCTCCATTTCTTTAAAACTATATTTCTTTAAAAAGATGACTTTCATCACTATTTCTAGATCCTTATCTATCATTTGTTTTTTCTGATTTTGCAATCTGATATCTTAGCACTGCACTGCATCAGCTCCCACAAATTCACCATTAATAATAAAGCTCTCTGATATTTTTCAGCCTTTATTTTTTATAATAACTGCATAGAATTTGATAGTCCTGACCCTTCCTCCTAGTCATTTACTCTTAAAATCCTGATCTTCTCCCTACTGTGCAATGTACATGGTACATTATTAATGCATATACGATGGTATAGGAAGCCTTGCAACATCTATCCCCTATTCCTGTTGCCTCTCTAACCTCACCTCCAGATACCCTTGTACCATTTTTAGTGGACCAACAAGCCTACCTGCCACCATGAAAACATTGTTTTAGAAAAGTTGTATTGGAAAAACCTATTTGATTGCCTAGGGAGAAGGGAAATTTACTGACCAGCCAAACCACAGAAAATGCTGGAGTGGAGGTTGTCTTGGGATCAATCAGAACAAATTGTCAATGCTCTCAGTACTCATTCTCTCAACACTATTTCTTTTTCCTCATTGGCTTTATTTTTTCAGACTGCCTTTCTCCACCAGGTGGGAGATATAACTTCCTGACAGTTCCTAGACTCAGACCTTCCCAAGTTGAGCTCTAATGTGGAAAATTAAAGGGAGACCTTTGACTAGTGTTATGGACTTCATTTGTATCCCCTCAAATTTATATGTTGAAACACTTTTCCCCATTGTGATGGTGTTTGGAGACTGGGACTATGGGAGATAATTAGGTCATGAGGGTGGAGACTGCAAGATAGGATTATAGTGACCTTATATTACAATATGAAGAGACAGGAGAGAGCTTGCTTCTCTCTCTGCTCTCCATGATGTGAAGAGACAAGGAGAAGACGGCCACCTGAAGAACTCTCACCAAAAACTAAATTTGCTTTCATCTTGATTTTGGACTTTACAGGCTACAGAACTGGAAGAAAAAAGTTTGTGGTCTAAGCCACCCAGTCTGTGGTAATTTGTTACAGCAGCCCGAGCAGACGAAGCAACTAGGTTGGCTTGAAGTGTGTAAAAGGCTGGACTCAGAAAACTGATTATTTTGTTCAAATCCCACCTCTAATACTTATTAACCATATGACTTTGGAAAGTTACTTAATTTTTCTAGGCCTTATTATTCCCAGCAGTAAAATGTAGACAACAATAGTGTCTATCCAATACAATCGTTGTGAGATAAATGAGTTAATATAAGTGCCTAGAAATGCTAACAATCAGGGGCTCTCAGAATAAGATTTTATACCCCTATTAGAATTATATGTTTGGAATGAAGAGGGGTATTTCCCCAAATTACGAGGGGTTTCCATGCTCCAAAATTAGAAAGAGTACAAGTTAGAAAAACACATTGCAAGCTATTATGAGAAAAAGGTTGAACGTGATACATTCATAATATATGAACACCGATGTACTTAGGCCACATGTAACCATGGTCTAACACTAATAATACATTGTAATTGTTTTGAGTTTTTTAAAAGCTTAATAGCAGATAGAATTCGTTTGTTACATTTGATAGAATATTTTGTTGGAAAATCTTGACTATATTAGCATCTTTTTACGGGAACCACCTGAAAACACTGAAGGCTAAATAAATGATGTGCAAAGGAAAACGTCATTCAAGTGAGCACATTAAGAGATGTCACTGCAGTGTTTTTGGAAGCCTGAAACCGTAGATCTAGCTCACGTAACAAATGACTGTTCGGATACTTACATATGTCAGCATAGCACAAAGGAAGAAGGGGATTGGTAGTTATTCCATTGTCGGAAGTTATAGTTAGCTGATCAGAATGATTCGGGAACTCTTGTTTTGCCAGCAGTACAAGTATATTATACTATGCTAAAATAAGGTTGCAATACTGAGAATGTTTGGGTTCATAAAGCTCTGCCATTTGCCAAAAATATATTATTCTAGTCTTAGAATTCAAATGTTTATTGCTCTTCTCTAGTGTCTATTATGTAATACTGTGTTTAACTATAAGAGTGGTTAGATTTGTTTCTCTTTGTGGTTCCAACATAAAAGCCCTATCACCAAGAGACCCTCCATGGTTAGAATCGGAAGTAGCCAGATACCACCAAGAGATTTAATCCAAATATTGTGCATGGAATTGTGGTTTCAGAGCATACACCAAGACATGTGATTTGATATTATGTTTGAAAAGAACATACACATTTCGGATTGTTAGAGAGTTCATAAAGGAGTTTATGTTACAAAGTTCACAAAGTTTATTATGGCTTTACTAGACTCTCTTAAATTGAATACAGAAAATAAACACAGGAAAAGTGAGTTGATTGAAAATATGCGCTAGAACAAGCTAAGTAATTTGACGTGACAAAAAGGAGTTCTGAACGTTTTCAGTAATATTATTCTGTGTTTGTGTGTGTTAGTGTACATGTATGAATTTGCTTTCACATCTGTGTGAATATATATTTAAAATCTCAGAGGTGCTGATGGCTTCCACTGAGTTAAGCCATCAAAGTTAGGGTGTCAAGTCCTTGTGATTCCTTGTGACTATACACACTTTCAAGATGGTTGCAATAAGATATCCACTCTGTGCAGTAGAATAGGTTTTAGTGTGGAAGTTAAAAGCTTAATAATAACAATAACCTTGTATTGATTATTTTATGGGGTATTTTACATATGTCTAATTCAAACAATGACATATTAACTAGATTATTATTTTTAAAATTTCTTTGTTAACTTGACTTATATCTATTTCCTCTGTTGGACTGTAAGCTTCACAGGAATGAAGGGTCAATATTGATTTTGTTGCCTATTTTACCCTAGATCTTAGAGTGCAGCTTCTGACTCAATAAATACCTGGTGATGAATGACTCTCCATGATATAGTTAATTAATTTATGACTCAAAAAGAAAGTAGCTTGCTCATGGACCCATGGTTCGTAAGTGATGGATCTGGGTTAGAATTAAGATAAAACTGAATTTAGAGTTAATGCTTTTTCTTCACCTACATAAACTTATTAAAAATTATCATGGTAAAATACATATTTAATTACCAGTTGAGGAAAGTGAACTGCCAAGATTGAGTGATTGACAAAGAATTGCCAGGTAAATAGAAATAAAACTACCAGAAAAGTGCAGTATAATGGAAGCCCATGGAAGAATGGAATACTGAATACCACTGAGAATTAAGTTAGACCCATTTTGAAAACTGTTCTTTAGATTTAGCATCATAGAGAGGATTGCTAACTTTAGAGAGACCTACTTCAGCAGTGGTGGAAGAAGAATCAACCTTCAATAGATTGAGAAGAAAATGAAATTAGAAAAAAATTGAGAAGAGTTTTTGAAAAGTTTGGCTGTTAAGGGGAAATGGAGTATAAAGTTTGAAAAGCAAGAAAAGAATATGGAATCAAGGAGGATTTGGAGAGTTTGAAAAAATGAGCATATTTACATACTAGTGAAAAGGATTCCCCTCAGAGAGCATTGACACCTGGCAGGGATCTGGAGGAGATATGTCTAAAGCACGGTGGGGAAATTATATAGGCACAAAAAATTAATGTATGTATAAAAGTAAAAAATGTAGTGATAGGTTAGATTCTAGTAGCTTTATAGTTTTGTAATCGTAAGTAGAAAATGATCGCTTCAGTTTTCTTTGGAAAGGAGAATGAAAGATTATTTGAAGGATATTGGGAGAAGTCTTTGCAAAGGAGAGAACCCAAAGTACATCCCAGTCTCTAGGAAATCTCTGGAAGTAAGTGAAGCAAAATTGAGTCTGTGTAACCTGATACAAGACAATCACACTGATATGGGATTTTCCTATTTGGAAACTGCTTTCACAGATACCATGTAATTGATACCAATCAATTAATTGAGTTTAGAGCTCTGCAGCAGGTGTGATGTTTTCTCCATGGTTGTGAGCCACATTGTTGTTATATCCACGGATAACAAATATCCAAAATACTGAGAGTATTAAAAAATGAAGTGCTTTGCCTTGGGTATCTTTCCTTGTCTTCATTTGTGAAAACTGTGTTCTCCCAGGTTCTTTGCCTCTATCTGACGATTTCTAAAAAGACCTTGTCATCCTAATCTTTAGGAATCTACTTTTAAGAAAGAGGAGATCTTTCCCTTGTCTACCTCATATGTGTAACAGTAGTATTCTGCATGATAAATATTAGGTTCCAATCAAAGAGGAAATCAAAAAATACTTAAAAACAAATGACAATGAAAACACAATGACCCAAAACCTATGGGATGCAGCAAAAGCAGTTCTAAGAGGGAAATTTATATCAATACAATCCTACATTAAGAAATAAGAAACATCTCAAATAAACAACCTAACCTTATACCTAAAGCAACTAGAGGAAGAATAAAAAAAACCCAAAACCCAAAGTTAGCAGAAGGAAAGAAACCATAAAGATCAGATCAGAAATAAATGAAAAAGAAATGAAGGAAACAGTAGCAAAGATCAATAAAACTAAAAACTGGTTCTTTGAGAGGATAAACAAAAATGATATACCATTAGCCAGACTCATCAAGAAAAAAAGGGAGAAGACTCAAATCAATGGAATTAGAAATGAAAAAGGAGAAGTAACAACTGACACTGCAAAAATAAAAAGGATCATGAGATATTACTACAAACAACTATATGCCAATACAACAGACAACCTGGAAGAAGTGGACAAATTCTTAGAAAAGCACAACCTTCTGAGACTGAACCAGGAAGAAATAGAAAATATAAACAGACCAATCACAAGCACTGAAATTGAAACTGTGATTAAAAATCTCCCAAAAAACAAAGCCCAGGACCAGATGGCTTCACAGGCAAATTCTATCAAACATTTAGAGAAGAACTAACACCTATCTTTCTCAAGCTCTTCCAAAATATAGCAGAGGGAGGAACACTCCCAAACTCATTCTATAAGGCCACCATCACCCTGATACCAAAACCAGACAAAGATGTCACAAAGAAAGAAAACTACAGGCCAATATCACTGATGAGTATAGATGCAAAAATCACGAACGAAATACTAGCCAACAGAATCCAACAGCACATTAAAAGGATCATACACCATGATCAAGTGGGGTTTATCCCAGGAATGCAAGGATTCTTCAATATACGTAAATCAATCAATGTGAGTGATACACGGTAACAAATTGAAGAATAAAAAAAAATGATCATCTCAATAGATGCAGAAAAAGCTTTTGACAAAATTCAACACCCATTTATGATAAAAACCCTCCAGAAAGTAGGCACAGAGGGAACTTACCTCAACATAATAAAGGCCATATATGACAAACCCACAGCCAACATCATCCTCAATGGTGAAAAACTGAAAGCATTTCCACTAAGATCAGGAATAAGACAAGGTTGCCCACTGTCACCACAGTTATTCAACATTGTTTTGGAAGTTTTAGCCACAGCAATCAGAGAAGCAAAAGAAATAAAGGGAATCCAAATCGGAAAAGAAGTAAAGCTGTCACTGTTTGCAGATGACATGATACTATACATAGAGAATTCTAAAGATGTTACCAGAAAACTACTAGAGCTAATCAGTGAATTTGGTAAAGTATCTGGATACAAAATTAATGCACAGAAATCTCTTGCATTCCTATACACCAACGACGAAAAATCGGAAAGAAAAATCGGAAAGATTTACTACTGCAACAAAAAGAATAAAATGCCTAGGAATAAACCTACCTAAGGAGACAAAAGACCTGTATGCAGAAAACTATAAGACACTGATGAAAGAAATTAAAGTTGATACAGATAGAGAGATATACCATGTTCTTGCATTGGAAGAATCAACATTGTGAAAATGACTCTACTACCCAAACCAATCTACAGATTCAGTGCAATCCCTATCAAACTACCACTTGCAGTTTTCACAGAACTAGAACAAAACATTTCACAATTTGTATGGAAACACAAAAGACCCCAAATAGCCAAAGCAATCTTGAGAATGAAAAACGGAGCTGGAGGAATCAGGCTCCCTGACTTCAGACTATACTACAAAGCTACAGTAATCAAGACAGTATGGTACTGGCACAAAAACAGAAATATAGATCAATGGAACAGGATAGAAAGCCCAGAGATAAACCCACGCACATATGGTCACCTTATTTTTGATAAAGGAGGCAAGAATATACAATGGAGAAAGGAAAGCCTCTTCAATAAGTGGTGCTGGGAAAACTGGACAGCTACATGTAAAAGAATGAAATTAGAACACTCCCTAACACCATACACAAAAATAAACTCAAAATGCATTAAAGACTTAAATGTAAGGCCAGACAGTATAAAGCTCTTAGAGGAAAACATGGGCAGAACACTCTATGACAAATCACAGCAAGATCCTTTTTGACCCACCTCCTAGAGAAATGGAAATAAAACCAAAAATAAACAAATGGGACCTAATGAAACTTAAAGCAAATGAAACCATAAAAAAGACAAACCTCAGAATGGAGAAAATATTTGCAAATGGAGCAACTGGCAAAGATTATTCTCCAAAATCTACAAGCAGCTCATGCAGCTCAATATCAAAAAACAACCCAATCCAAAAATGGGCAGAAGACCTAAATAGACATTTCTCCAAAGAAGATATACAGATTACCGACAAACACATGAAAGAATGCTCAACATCATTAATCATTAGAGAAATGCAAATGAAAACTACAATGAGATATCACCTCACACCAGTCAGAATGGCCATCAAAAAATCTACTAACAGTAAATGCTGGAGAGGGTGTGGAGAAAAGGGAAGCCTCTTGCACTGTTGGTGGAAATGTAAATTGATACAGCCCCCATGGAGAAGAGTATGGAGGTTCCTTATAAAACTAAAAATAGAGCTACCATATGATCCAGCAATCCTAGTACTGGGCATATACCCTAAGAAAACCATAATTCAAAAAGATTCATGTACCACAATGTTCATTGCAGCTCTATTTACAGTAGCCAGGACATGGAAGCAACCTAAGTGTCCGTCGACAGATGAATGGATAAAGAAGATGTGGCAAATATATATACAATGGAATATTACTCAGCCATGAAAAGAAACGAAGTTGAGTTATTTGTAGTGAGGTGGATGGACCTAGAGTCTGTCATACACAGCGAAGTAAGTCAGGAAGAGAAAAACAAATACCATATGCTAACACATATATATGGAATCTAAAAAAAAAAAAAAAGGTTCTGAAGAACCTAGGGGCAGGACAGGAATAAAGACACAGACATAGAGAATGGACTTGAGGACCCAGGGAAGGGGAAGGGGAAGCTGGGACGAAGTGAGAGAGTGGCATGGACCTATATACACTACCAAATGAATGTAAAAGCGATAGCTAGTGGGAAGCAGCCACATAGCACAGGGAGATCAGCTCGGTTCTTTGTGACCACCTAGAGGGGTGGGATAGGGAGGGTGGGAGGGAGACGCAAGAGGCAGGGGATGTGGGGATATATGTATAGGTTTAGCTGATTCACTTTATTATAAAGCAGAAACTAACACACCATTGTAAAGCAATTATATCCCAATAAAGATGTTAAAAAAATATTGTGTTCCATTTTTGTTTGTTTATTTATGTATTAGTTTATTTAACTTAGGATCAGAAGCCCACATATACCCCTCCAAGCTTGAACGGATCCCAAGTAAACCAGGAGGTGTTTTAATGTCTGGAATAATGGACCTCCAAAGGGAGATGTAGCCATTTTTAAAATAAATTAAATATATATTTAATATATCTATAATATATATCATATATAAATATATAAAATATATATTATATATATTTTCCACATTGGCCTAGCTAGTTCAAATAAATTGCTAAATTCAGATAAATATATATAAGTATATATTTAATATATTATACATATAAAATATGTATATTTTTCACTTTGGCCTAGATAGTTCACATAAATTTGGCAGATTAACTATAGAGCTAAACATCTTCTTTAGAAATAAACTAGTATTAGACTTTTACTGTGTTACTCTAAACGTCTAAGTAGGAGAAAATTTTAACATATTTAGAGGACCTAAACTTTAAGTTATATTGAAATCTCAAATGTAGAAAACCATATTTAGTGTTTATAAATTTAAAAATATTAATTACAAACTTTCAAAAAATTTTCTATCTATATGAGATGATGGATGTTCATTGAACTTATTGTGGTAAACATTTCATGATGTATGTAAGTCAAATCATTATTCCATACATCTTAAACTTATGCAGTGTTGTATGTTAATTATATCACAGTAAAACTGGAAGAAAAAAATGTAGCTAAAATGGTTACTTCTCTAGGAAATATAATTCCTTTATTAGCAATATGCCATTGTTATAGTACTTTGCTAATAGATCAAAGATTTTTGAAGCCAATAAAATAAAAACGACAGTGAATCCCAATTTTAAACAACAGACGTGCATATGAGAAGAACATCCAAATAAGTAGAAACAAATTTTATGAATTACCCATTATAATGTCACATTTAAAAGTACATTTTTCATTTGTAACTCAGTTGAATATAGTATTTCCTTTTTGGAGGGAGAATAGAGGAATCTTTTTCCTAAGTGTGTAAAGCATTATCAGCATCTATTAATAGAACTTTTTAGTGCTTAAAAGATGTTTTTATAAGTACTAAACTATAACTGGCAACGATTCTTCAGTATTAGAGTAATATTGTGGCAATAAATTATCTGCTACCTATTTATAATGAGTTTTTTATTCCTCAAATTATCTTAAATGAGATACTGATACGTTTCAAGTTAAAAGTATGGCAAGAATACAATTCCTATGTGTAAAATTAAGACTGGGGTCAGTGATCTAATAATTTGCATTTATGATGATGAGAAAATTGTAGAACCAGTGATTTCACTCCACAGCACACAACTGGGTATAACAATATCCTGCCAGGTTTTCCTTTCTCCTTAGAAATGGACCTACATCATCAATCATTTGATTTATTCAACGCACATGATATTCACTAAGCACTTTGTTGAATGCTGTTGTGCAAAGTGCATTTAGATATAGATCCTGTCCTCAGAATGTCACAGCCTAACACATTGAATCTATTTCTATGGATCCATTGTCCTCTGTGTCATACATAGAGGAGAATGACCTCAACATTCAACTAGAATTCCTTGCTAGCCACTTAGTTGTTTTATAGGTACTTAGTGCTTACATTCACCATTAAAATAATTATGTCAAGAATTACTATTTCCCATTATAAATAAGAACTTTGAGCACTAGGAGATTAATTAGCAAAGGTAAAAATGCTAGTAAGGAAAGACCCAGTATTAGAAAACAGGTCTTTATGATACCATAATCTTTGATAATATTAACGTCATCAAATGTCAGCAAAGGTCAGCTCCCTATAAATATAAGGACATGAGTTACAAAACCTTCTGTCAGTATCTCTCCTCTCCATTCTTTCTAAACCAACCCTACTCCTTATCAGGGCTCCTAGCCTAAAACTACTACTGATTCCAAATCCAAGCCAGGCCTCCTATTGTCACACACATAGTTAATCCAGGTAGGGAGAAGAGTCAGCTGCACATAATTACTCATGAAGTAAATTCAATTTAGTAAAGCGTTTCAGACACCTAAAGACCTGAGAGCCAACTCTGGTCTATCAGCTGTTCTCATAACCACGGTCTTTTATGATCACAGCAAAGTATATGTGATCATAAAAGACTAGTAAATCTTGTAAAGCATTTAAAAAACATAGACTGCCCCCGCCCACAAATAGACATAACCCTAAAATGCCCTGTATTCACTTGTAGCCAATGGGGATTACGAACCACAGCGATGGGATTGAATTTTCCTTGGACAGTCTGTTTACACAGGAAAAATGTATTCAAAACCTGGAACTTCTCTTGGCACCTACTGGGGTTCAGAATTTTTCCCCCATGCTCTGATCATATACAACATTTCACACATGGAAGATCATCTAATCACACAACAAGCCAGATTGCTCAGAAACCCTGAGAATTCCTACAACCCTATGTGTGTATACATGATAAGTCCAAGAGTTGGAATAGAGAGATTCCCTTAATGCGGGGTAGTAACTTTACTCAGGGCTGAGTGAAATGTTTTATCAGCTGGGATTTTCCTGTGCAAGATTTTCCACTCTTTATATAGCAACACAGAAAACTCAAGAATATTAATACCTGGGCAAAACAGATTGTAGTTATAGTTGTAAAATTAATGTGGTGGGGGGGGTAGGCAAAAGAAAAAAGAGAAAGGAGAACATATGTTAAGCCTAAGCATTATTTGCTTTCCCAAAACATGTTTTAAGTAATAAGATGATTCCTGGTACAGCTTGAAAAATAATTCTGTAAGCTTTTTAATATCCATAAGATAAAAGTAGTATTGTTTTGAAGTGTGTTTGTTTAAACATTCTTTGTGCCTAAACATCTTAGGGATTTGACTCTCTCTCGGGTTTTCTGAAAGGTAGACTAATTAGAAGTATATATTAATTCAAGCCAGAGTATATATAAGATGTTCTAAACATGTCTCTCACCCCTGAAAGATCATGATAAATTTAATCCTGTCTGCATCTGGGGGTGTATTGCCCTGCAGTTATTCTGTAAGTCCAAGAGGCAGTCTGCTGCTCTTCTATTATAGTGAATACTCCATTCATAGGGTTTTGCATTATGTAGAGTTTGTCCCCTGAAGGCATTTCACACAACAAGAGCCGTCTCTGATGAAAATACTTTATCCTTTAAAGTACAACAGTTCATAATAATGTGGGAAATTTTAACTATATAAGCTATAAAAATCTTAACATATTGCCAGCAGTTACACCCTTACTGATGCACTCATTTCCTTACTTTCCAGGGTCCTCTGGGTTAACATAACCATTTAGATCAAACCATTGTAGAGTAGCTGATCGATGACACTTTTCCTTAAAGATGCTACAGGAAATAATAAGTAATTGGGTGCTACTCCATTCACTATAGTAGCTGGTATAAAATATTAGTACAAGCTGGCCCAGAACTTACCTAATTATAAAGGATAACTTTATTTTGTGCATGAAACTTAGTTCTTAAAAATCATGGGTATAGGTCATAATGTCAAAGAAAACTGAAACTGACCAAATATAGATGAAGCTAGAAAAACAAAGATCATGGCAATTCCCTGGCGGTCCAGGGGTCAAGACTCTGCACTTCCACTGCAGGGGGCACAGTTTCCATCCTCCCTGGTTGGGGAACTAACATCCCACGTGCCCCGCTGTGCGGCCAAAAAACCCAAACCAAACCAGTACAAAATAAACAAAAACACAAAGATCACTTTTTATAGTTGATATTAAATGGTATGCATTGCTAGATATCAGGAATATATACAGTGATAATAATGATGAGTTTATGGTTCTTTCTTTTTTCAAAGTAACAGTGCATGACAACTTAGTCTTCTCTTGAATTTCAAACATTGGTTTGTGTCCGAGAACACTGGTATCCAGTCTTGGTATTACAAACCTGTGGTACAAATTGGTATCCAGTGTCCGAGAACACTGGTATCCAGTCTTGGTATTACAAACCTGTGGTACAAATTCTAATTCCGGAATTTTGTTCAAGCTTCCTGAAATTTGATCTAATTCCTTTCATTGACCAGTTTTCATCATGTTTGCTGTATGAGTTTTAACCTGGGTAGGGATCTAGTTTCATTTCTCCAGATTCTGCCCAAGCTTTCTTCTTTGTCATATCTAGTTTATCTAGAACAGTTATTCTCAATCAGAGGCAATTTTCCTCTCCAGAGGATACTTGACAATGTCTGGATATATTTTTGATTACTACAGCTGGGAGGATGCTCCTGGCATCTTGTGGGTGGAGGACAGGAGTGCTGTTACAATATCCTACAATGCGCAGGAAAGCTCCCCACAACAAAGAATTATTGAGCAAAAAAATGTCAATAGTGCTGAGGTTGAGAAACCCTGATCTAGATCTAAATTTCCCCATTCTCCTGCCCAAACGGTTGACAATTAGCAGCATGGTTATAATAAAAAGACAAAGAATAAGCGAGGGATGATGTACATTCTATTCATTTTTTTAAAATCTAGTGTACTGTGGAAAGTTAAATTTTACAAGTAGGCATATCTTATATTAATTCCAAATTTTATTGAGATTAACATACATAGAGAAAAGTACACAAACCATAACTGTGCAGTTTCTTAAAAAATTCAAAATAAACACATCTAGGTAACCAGAACTCAAAAACAAAATGTTGCCAGGACCCTAGCAATGTCCTCCTAACTTTGAATATTCAGCCCTGGACTTATTTCTGAGTTCTAAATTTATATATTCAACTACTCAACTACCTCTTGACATGATGCCTTTTTACCAATTTTAAGGGAAAGTTGGAGAGAAATTATGGTTTTAGCACCATCTTAAGTCAGAAAGTTTTTGTTTCTTTTTTCTTTTTTGGTAAGCTTAAGGATAGATTAGAGGGAAAGGTAAACATCGAGTTAAAAGAATATTGCACCATCATTTTTTAGACACAAGCACTGATATGTATTTATTCTATTTATAGTTTCTGTAGCACCATAAATGGTATTGTATAAGACATTATATATATATATAAAACACTGTATTGATTTCATTCTTATGTGTCAAAGCATTTATGCTTTTATCATTTTAATAGATATCAGCAGATATCTCTTCAAAAAAAGCAGTATCAATTCCCATTTTCTTCTGCAATGTATTAAGTATACTTTCCCTCTATATTCCCACCAGCCATAAGTATCACTATATGATACTTCACAATACTACTGCATGCAAACCATGCCCAATTATATATAATAAATTTCAGCAATAAGCTGCTAAGTAAGAAATATTCAGATCATATATATTATATAATTTATTTAAAATAAATATAAAGTACACATAGGTATAGTTAGAGATGTGATTACCTAAGTATAGACAAAGTTATAGGAGAATACATACCAACTTACTGAAGTCAGTTCATGAAATAATGAGGGAAGAGAAAATCAGCCAATGTGGAAGCAGGTGGTCTTAGTACTTTCAGAAATAACTGAACAAATGCAAGTAAAATGCTAAACATATTCATCAAAAATTGATAAGTAGAAAGAAAGAAATATCCCAACACAAACTAAATAAAACACTCAGGAAGTTCTGGACTTGTATTGGAACTCTCTCCTTAGGCCAGCTGGTTAAAGGTTGTTAACAAGTTCCTTAGTGAAGAAAAATAGGAACCATCAGAAGCCACACTCTGCCCTATATATTTAGCTTTATATTAGTATCTATATTATGCTGTAGAGTGTTCTCATTAAAATATGCTCCATAAAAAAGTATCCAGCTGCAACTTTGTGGTTTTAGCCCACAGAGATCACAGAAATGGTGTCTCAGCTCTTTTAATCCATTATTCTTAGTAGAAGTCATGTAGGCAAACAAATGTAGGGAGAGCATTGTTAGGTCGGCATTCTCTACGTGATATTTGTACCAGACACCAGCTGGAAGCTGGAAAAAAAGTGTTCTCTAGTCAGATGTGTTTGGGAACACTGGGTTAAGCAAAATTAAACAGATTGCTTTACTTTAGAGCTGTAGTGGGCAGTATGTAATAAAAGGCCCTAAGGGAATATAAATGGAAAACTGCTGGCCCTATTTTGAGGAAGTAGATAAGTAGAGCTGCCCCTTGTACTGGCACAGCAAGACTTTCAAGGTGTAGGACCAGGCCACTAGAGCATTGAGCGGTGGCTTGCTGAGAAGCAGTATCACTGCCTTATAGGACGGCACAAGTTGTCTCCAGGTACTGATAAGGTTAGGGATATAACAGTAGTGCCTTTGCTCTTCTGGCTTCTCTGACCTGGCAAATGTTTTGGTCCATGTGTGCTGCCAAGACCGCTGACCTAGTTGTGCCAACTGGAGGAGTCCACAGAGATCTACTCCATCCCTGCAACTTTCCCTTATATTTACCTTTTTCTTCTTGGTTAGTTATTTCTGGAGTAAACCAAAACAAATACAATGGATTTGGAGGCCCAACAGAGGCTTGTCAGAGATTTTAATATGCTGTTGTGGATCCCAAATTTCCAAGGAAGACAGAGTAAATGCAACATATTACAGAATTTTACACTATTGAATTGTTGAGTCAGCCATACATTTCAAGGGCAAGCAATCATAGAGCACAATTTGTAAAAGAATGCCAAAAATAGTCAAAGAGTGTATAAAAGTATTGCAGTAGCACAGGAAACTGTTGATACTAAGGAAGCAGTGTTAATGTAGTTGGAAAAATATTTGGAAGATAATCTTCATGCTTTTGTTGTGTATGAACCACCTATCAAAAAATGGTCATTGTAATAGATTTACATATTAGAAAATTCTACTTACAAGTGGAAGGATGGAGGTTTGCTGAGAGACAGTGTTTGTGAAAGGTTAAGTGCCACCATAGTGTTTTCTAGAAGTTACTGATTATACAGAAGATCTGCATGATTATTTAACTCTACAGATAAAAAGTAAAATATTTTTACAACTGTATATTTTTTACCATGACAATTTTTTTTTATTTTGGCCATGACATTCAAAAATGTTGTTTATATCCCCATATAGTTAATCATTCTGAATACTCCCTAGCATAAGAGCATATGCACAATGGAACTGGAGGGCCATAGCTTGTTAACAAAAATCAGTCCTTAAAAACCAATATAATGAGTCCCTCCTACAGTATCCTAACTTAAAATAGAAACTTCCATAAAGAGTTATTTTGAGTGTTATGATGTCTAATCAGACCAGAACCCCTAGGATAAATCATTCTTACTGAGATTTTCTTCAAGCAGAAGGCACACAAGACTGATGACTGTCTGATTGCCTTGATGCCTTGTGCCTACTAAAGTAGAATATTTTGGACTTCAAGAAGACTCAAACTCCTATGGGAGAGCTATGAATATTTATACATTTTCAAGATAAAACTCAAATCCCTATTAGTGTGGATACTTTTCCATAACTTTATGTTACCTTTCCATGAAGTTAATTCATTTGTATAAGAAATATTTATTGCGTGCTGATTGTTTGCCCAGTCTTTTGAGGCATATATAGTGGTAAGCCCCTGACTTCCTAGAATTCACCTTATGGAACCTAGTTGATTAGACAAATACTGTAAACTTTAAAAATAAATGAATAATGACAAAGTATGATAAATGACAGTAAAGAAACATATAGGGAATATAAGGTGAATAAATAGAGATACAAATGAATGAGGAACTCTTTTATTTTGTGTGAGTTGTGGAAGACTTCCCAGAAGTGATATTTAAACTGACATACAAAATATGAAGGAATAGTGGATGTTTCAGAGGGATAAACGTTTTCAAAGGTAATTGAATTAGCGAAGGCTCTGCATGTTTTGAGAATTCAAAGAAAGTATGGTTGGAGTAAAATGAGGTAGGGGAAATAGGGCATGAGATGAAGAGTGCAAGAGGTAAATTATGAAGGCTATGTTCATAATTTTGCATGTTATTATTAGTGAAAGGGGAACATTGTGAGTTTATTTTTTTAATTTTATTGGAATATAGTTGAGTTACAACCTTGTGTTACTTTCAGATGTACAGCAAAGTGATTTACTTATATATATACATACAGTCATTCTTTTTCAGATGCTTTTCTCATATAGGTTATCAAAGAATATTGAGTAGAGTTCCCTGTGCTATACAAGAGGTCCTTGTCAGTTATCTATCTTGTATATAGTAGTGTGTGTACATTAATCCCAAGCTCCTGATTTATCCCTTCCCCCACCCCACGTTTCCCCTTTGGTAACTATAAGTTTCTTTCATTCAGTATCTGTAAGTCTGTTTCTGTTTTGTAAATAAGTTCATTTGTATCAAGTTTCTTAATTAGATTCCACATGTGAGTGATGTATGATATTTGTCTTTCTCTGTCTGACTTACTTCAATTAGTATGATAATCTGTAGTTCCATCCATGTTCCTATAAATGGCATTATTTTGTTCTTTTTTTACTGCAGAGTAATATTCCACTGTATATATGCACCACATCTTCTTTACCCATTCCCCTATTGGTGAACATTTAGGTTGCTTCTGTGTTTTGGTTAATGTAAATAGTGCTGCAATGAACATTGCGGTGCATGTATCTTTTTGAATTATGGTTTTCTCCAGTTATATACCCAGGAGTGGGATTGCTGGATCATATAGTCATTCTATTTTTAGTTTTTTAAGGAACCTCCATGCTGTTCTCCATAGTAGTTGTACCAATTTACATTCCCAGCAACAGTGTAGGAGGGTTCCCTTTTCTCCACAGCCTCTCCAGCATTTATTGTTTGTAGACATTTTGATGATGGCCATTCTGACCAGTGATACCTCCCTGCAGTTTTGATTTGCAATTCCCTGATAATTAGTGATGTTAAGCATCTTTTCATGTTGGTTTTGGCTATCTGCATGTCTTCTTTGAGAAATGCCTACTTGGATCTTGTGCCCAATTTTTGATTTTTTTCTTTTTATTTATATAGAGCTGCATGAGCTGTTTGTATATTTTGGAGATTAATCCCTTGTCGGTTGCTTCGTTTACAAATTCTCCCATTCTGTGGGTTGTCTTTTCGTTTTGTTTATGGTTTCCTTTGCTGTGCAGAAGTTCTTAAGTTTAATTAGGTCCCATTTGTTTATTTTTATTTTCATTACTCTAGGAGTTGAATAAGTTTTAAGAATGACAGTGACAATGATCCAGCCAATTTTTTTTTTAAAGATGTTGGGGGTAGGAGTTTATTAATTAATTAATTTAGTTTTGCTGTGTTGGGTCTTCGTTTCTGTGCGAGGGCTTCCTCAATTTGCGGCAAGCGGGGGCCACTCTTCATCACGGTGCGCGGGCCTCTCACCATCTGCAGCCTCTTGTTGCGGAGCACAGGCTCCAGACGCGCAGGCTCAGCAGTTGTGGCTCACGGGCCCAGTTGCTCCACGTGTGGGATCCTCCCAGACCAGGGCTTGAACCCGTGTCCCCTGCATTAGCAGGCAGATTCTCAACCACTGCGCCACCAGGGAAGCCCGATCCAGTCATTTTTAAAACACACTTTCTGACTGCTTTGGGGATATTGGAGGATTAGTAGGTCAAAAAAATCTGGAAAAACAAATACCCCAATAAATAGAGGGCAAAAAAGGGAAAACTATAACCTGTATTAAAAGCAATAATGATAAAATTTTAAATACAGCATTTGAATTAGCAAACTAAAACCAAACTTGAAAAGAGAAAGAGAAGCAGAATGAATATTTTAAACCAATGAAGGAAATGATAGACATTGAGTGAAATAGCACCGTCAAGCCAAATAAAAGGCTATATAAGAAGGAAGCAGATTAGTTTTAAAAATGCATATCTCTGGAAGAAAGGACATTTAACGTTCAGGTTCTTGACTAAACTATGTATGAGAAGCTTGTAGCAATGTGTATTCATGTCAACAATACAAATTTTTTCTTTCCAAGCCTCACCTACTTGGAAAAGAAAAATGGAATATTATATTTATGTCTTTACTTATAGGATGAAAATTTATAGATTTGTAATACAATAATAGAAATTGTGATAGTATCAATAATAGCTGAATGCTTGAAATATGCCAAGCACGGCATTGCTTTATTTGATCTTTCTCACAAATCTAAGAAGTTGATACTATTATATGTACATTATACATGAGCTATTAATATTTAAGAGGTCAAGTAACTTTTCCATGGTTAAATGGCAAACGTAGTAAAGCTGCAATTCAAACTTGCTCACTTTAAATCAGAGCTCTGAAACTGTACTCTATGCTGTTTTTTTGTATAAACTCTTTAAATATTAAGGATGTTATCATTTCTCATTCATGCCTATTAAAAGCTATTATTCAAGTTGCAGTCTGGAGTTTTTGTTTTTCACTATATCAAACATTTTTTTCTTCAATATTTTACATTGTATTTATCACTAGAACATCACTTGCCATCTGATTATGTTAATATCCATGTCGGGTTTTTAAAAAATGTTTTAATACTTTGAGCTCTAAACTTGCTTAAGAAAACCTACCTGACGTTTATTTCAATGTATGCTGCAAGGTTGGGATATAAATTAACTGTTAATAATAGATTAATTTTTCAGTGCTATTTATTTTATCACACACCCATTACCTATTAATTAGTAATTCTTGCCTGGATTTAAAGTATTTTAAACAGTATAATTTTATCTGGGCAATTATGTATCATGGATCAAAACACTTGTGCTCTGATGACTGTGTAATGTATCTTTTAATTATATGTGAATATCTAGAAGAGCCGGTACACGTTTCTACTTTTGTTTTCAAAATGTTATGAGCTTACTGATCTGGTTTGTTTTTACAAGATAAATCTGTATTAAATCCTGGAATAGACCCAAACTACAGCACAAGTGCTCTTAAACGTTTTATTATATTGCCATTTCCGTGAGATAGATGGATAGATACATATAGATAGATGGATATAGATAAGGTACAAATTTCTACTAATATATAGTATATATACAGAAAAACATACAAATATACATGTGGCTAAATGAATTATTGCAAGTGGAATGTCTGTGCTGCCCGTAAACTTTCCTTGTGCCTGTGCTAAGTCACTACTCTCTCTGTTCTCCAGAAGCAACAACTATCTTGAATTCTTAAACTGTGGATTAGTTCTGTCTGATTTTTAACATTGTCTCCCTTATCTATATAAAACATATAATTTGTATGAATTTGCTTTGGCAGCCAAAGGAATGTTCCATAGACTGGGTGGCTTTAGTAACATAAATTTATTTTCTTTCAGTTCTGGAGGCCAGAAATTCAAGACTACGGAGAGTTTTCTGAGGCCTCTCTTCTTGGCTTTCAGAGAGCCACCTTCTCACTGTCTTTTTTGGGTGTGACGGCATCCTTTTTGTCTTATATAGATATTTTTATATCTTATCTATGTCATCTTTGTAAGGCTTGTTTTATTTTGTGTCTGGTTTCTTCTTTCAGCATTATACTTGTGAAATCTGTAAATGTTGCTCTTTGTAGCTGCAATTAATTTTTTTGCCATTCTTGCATATGATTACATTTTATGAATGGGCCATTACATTTTAAAAAATCTATTCTACTCGTAATGTTTGGGTTTTCTTCCAATTTGGGCTATTAAGGATATTTCAGGTATGCACATTCTGGTATAAGACACAAGGTTTATACATGCGTAAACCTCTTGTTGGGCTTACACCTAAGACTGGAATTATTGTGTCATAGGTCATATGATCAACCTTATGTCATAGGTCATAAGCCAACCTGTTTTTCAAAGTTGTGACAACTTGCATTCTCTCCAGTAGTGTATGAGAGTTCCTGGCATTCCGTGTGCTTACCAATACTTGGTATTGTCATTCTTTTAATTAGGACATGAGTCAGTGGTGATTGTGACATGGTATCTTATTGCTTTTAATCAGCATTCCCCTGACTAGTAATGAGGCTGAGTATCTTTTTATATGTTTATTAACTCTTTGGATGTCTTCTTTTGTGAAGTGCCTATTCAAATATTTTGTCCATCATTATATTGGAAATCTTTCTTTTTCTTATTAATCCATAGGGTTTTTTTCCACTTTGGATATAAGTTCTATGTCATATACATGAGCTGTAAATTCATCTTTTGCTTTAGAGCTTGTCTTTTCACTCTGTTATTGGTATGTTTTGATTAACAGAAATTTTATAATGTAGTTTAGTCTAATTGATCAGCATTTCCCCCTATGGTTAATTTTTTTTTTTGCGAGCTGCTTAAAACGTTTTTCCTGATTTAGGGTTGTGAGGACATTGAGAATATTTTTCTCTATTTTCTTCAGAAGGTTTATTGTTTTGCCTTTCACATTTGGATCTATAATATAAATGTGACTCAACAAAACCAGTTTGTTTTATGGTTTTTGGCTTTGGCTACTTTAATAGTCAGCATATCTGTGTCTGGGTAAAATTTCTGAAATACTAACCAATAATTTTTGATCTCCATGGTCATAGTTGCTCCTGCTTAGTCTTACATTCCCAATCCATTTAATCACAGCTATTCATGCTTCAGGAAGAAGTTAGTTACAGACTAGAACAAAGGTATCTGTGTTGTTGAATGGATTTTCAACTCACATCAGACACAATAGACCGAAGGCAAAGAGCTTTTGATTTGCAATAGCTAGACACTTGAGAAAAAGAAAAATTTGCTTTGAGTTTTAAAAAGGGCTTGACTTGGCTTGGCTTGACTCCAGACAGAGATAGAATCTGAATTTCTGGGCAATAAGGTTATTAGCAAGCAGAAAAGAACACAAGATAGGGCATAGAATCAGTTTCCCAGCTTCTAAAAGAAAAAAAAAATATATATATATATATATATGACTCAAAACGTTGTTGAATGGATAGAGAGAATATGAGAAGGGAAAAAGGAATTAAACCAATATTGCCTTGAGATAGTCTAATCCTTAGCTCTCATTCAGTACTTAATTTTTAGCATGAGGTCCTGGAATAGAGAAACTGACATGATGTTTCAAATATATTCAAGGAAAAGGAATTAGGTCCCACTTTGCCTGGAATCCTGAAGTATGAAGACTCTCAGTGGGCCATGTTGATATGGTTGAAATGGAGGAGAAATGTTTGTAAGATAGGTCATGAAGAGTCTGGTTTAGCATTCACCCCACACTTTGTTCTGATATTTCCTTTCCCCTGGGTTCTGTATATGCTCGGATATCCGAGCATCCCCACGGGCCCTAGCGGAGTATTCAGAAGAGAGTTGAGAGTGCTGTCTATCAAGTGCCTCTGAGCCTGTAGACAAGGGGGAAGGGATGCACGACTTAGCTGAGGACCTTGGGTTGCCAGAGCTAGAGATAGGGTGGGAGTTGAATCACACCTCAGGGGTTTTGTGTCACTGCTGTATGTCAGGGCAGAGTCATAGTCAGGTGAGAGAGATGCAGGCAGAAATGGCCAAGCCCCCAGGGACAAGCACCATGAATTACCCGTGCTGAGCAGTGTAAATAATAAGTTACAACATTGGTGGATGCAGTGGGAACATGGGTAAACTTAGGTAGCAAGTGTCCCCACAGCACTGGCCTTAAAATTACCAAAGAAGAACATGTGGAACCAGATGGCATTGCCCAGTTGCCATGATGTTATATAAGCTTCTGCTAAACACAGATTTCACTGAGGGCAAGGAGAAGGAAAAACTGCGGAAAGAGGCATAAAAATGTTGTTTACACCAGAGAATGAGTTAACCTGGAAATAACCAAGCTATTTTTAATTTGATTTAATTAATTTGATTTTGCAGTGGGACAGAAATTGGTGCTCAACAGCTGAGTGAATAATATGAACAGAGAAATAAATACAGTTATATCTTTGCAGATTTGAGTGTAGAAACTGTGGTTTGTAAATCTGCTCTAAACCTAAAAGGAGGAACCAGAAACAATTCTCATTCTTTTCTGCTCTAGGCATATCATATACTATTATGTCCTTCAGCTTCTACACCAAAACCTATAGTAAAACATTACTATTTCTCTTCAAATCGACTTTCAAATCCAAAATCACCTGACCTAACTTCAGTGAGAAAAAGTTTTTAAAAGTAATTGTTTTGTTCTTTTTTTCCTCCAATATTGCAGTATATGATATAGTCATATGGAACTGTCTGAAAATCATAGTCTGAATTTCTTTAACTTGCATTTTTGTACCCTGCACTTCAATTTTATTTAAATTTTTGTTTTGTAGTTCTTGATTTAAAAAAATCTATTAAACAAGCTTATTAGATTTATTAACTTTGAATAAAAATCTTAAAGAATAAACATGCACAGCCAATATACCAACCTTCAAATTTCTTTTCCACTTTTAGAACTAAACAGTGAACATTGAATCAGCAGTAAGTTTAGATCTCTCGGATCATTCTTCACCTTTGATTATATGTCATATTCTCTTTTCTGATTCCTTGCGACGAAGATTTTACCATTTTCCTGTCTATTTCCCTCATTCATCGTTCTGATTTTTATTTTTTACTCCTACCGGTTTTGATTTAAATTTGTCCTATGCTAAATGACATTTAAAGCTTGAAACAGAAATCGATCCTACAAAGCATGTTTCATTTAATTTACTTTCAATAATCCCCACACTAATGGCTCAAAACAAATTTACAGTAAAAATCAAATCAACACTTGAGGACTAAGTGTTCAAATACACTCTTTCCTAAACCAATTTTAAAATAATTTTTTGAAAATAAGAGTATAAATTAAAACAATTAAAATTCCCCATACTGTCACTGACTGGAGGTAATAATTTAGCATTCTCTTCTATTTATGTATTTCCTTTTCCATATACTGTTCTGCTGAATACTTTCCATAATGTTTTCTCTTAGTTTATCTTTTTTTATTTGTGTTCTATAAATTCAAGAAGATTTTTAACATGGCTGTTTCCTGTGTAGATTCTAATAATGAAAATTCTGTGGGAGCTAAGCTAATATCTAGTTATGAAACATTTTACTAATCAGAACTGAGATTAGCATACAGCTTTGCTTGTGTGGAATTGATGAACACCTTTCCATTGGACTGTCTTTCTTAAACACAGCTTCTTCCAGCTGTGTTTATATGGGAGTAGAATAATAGCAAGTCAAGGTTGACTCTTTCACAGAAGACTGTGGTTTTAGGGCTCTGGGTTCCTGACCTGGGGAGGATTCATATTCTTTGGATGTCACTTAGTAGGATTTAGCTTGTGTTTTCAAAATTGAGATTGCTGGAGGAAAAGCTACCCTACTTAGACTCTGAGATAGGAGTAAGGATTACAGAAAAGCAGACCCCAAAATTTGCTCAAGGCAAAATTTTAAAGCTTCTCCATTGTCTAGATAAGCAGTTAAGACCTGAAGGTCCATTCCTTAGAGAACAGTGTCTCTAGCGCCTGGCAACAGAACTTAGTGAATATCAGAGAATAACAAAATGAGAAGTGAATAAGAGTGAAGAAAAAGTCTATACTACTTTTCAATCAATTTGAAAGAGAAAAATAAAGGAGATGGAGTGGCAGCTTGAAGAGGCTCAAGGAAAGGTTGTTGCAGAGTTATACTAGGCTGGGCTAGGCAGTGCTACAGTAGTGCAACCACAAGTTCTCAGAGGCTTAGAAGCATAAGGATGTTTTCTTGTTCACACTGCATGTCGATCATGTTGACTAATCAGGGACTCAGGCTAATGTAGCAACTACCTTCTCAAACATTTCTAGTTACTGTGTCAAAAAAATAAAAAAATACCCTCCCCACATAGACTCAGCACACAAGGATGGAATGGGAACAGATTTACTATAAGAACACTTGATTTTGGCAAAATAAGATTGGAAGATACGTTACAGTTATTAACCCACAGTAGTTATGAAATCCCACTGGGAAACCATCAAGAATCCTGAGACCAAGGATGTCCTTTAATAATACTTTGATTGTCCTTTAATAATACTTTGATTCTGTTCATTGGAAGGAACACCTCAGTCCCTCATTCCCAACGGCTCCTGGTCCTGCCCTACCATAGGTTCCCACTTGTCCGTTATTTTCATTAGTTATATATGATATGTGTGAGTTGGTGGGCATTTTCACCTCACAGCCATGGAATTTTCAAAGCTCGCCACTACTCATGGAAAGTTGCAGGCCCAAGGGATTTTTAAATTTGAAGAATTAATAGCTTTATAAAACTGGGTATACATTTTTTTGTTTGTTTTGAAAAATGGTTGATTCAGACTTAGTTGGCCTATGATCTGTTTGCTTTTTGTGTCTGCCATGTGCTGATAATCACACCCAAAGTTCTTTCTTAGACCTTTCCAGACTCCCAGTCCAGATCCCTTTTTCTTCCTACTCTCATTCCCTTTCTTTGAAATTAATAGCAGCTACCCTGAAACTCTCTGGAATAATCACTGGGAAGACCCTTGATCTTTTTGATCTCTTGGCTGAGTCACTTTATTGTTTGATGTAGCCAGTTGGTTTACCTCACTTTTGTTTCACAAAGTCTTTTAAAACCATATTTCTTAATATTTAGGGTCTGGAAGATGTTGATTTCTTAAACCCTATGAAGTTCAAAATGTCTGTCCTCTCTCTGTGTCCTTTTATATCTGCTTGTAAACTGGCTAATCCTTTCTCAAGCTCAACTCTTGCCTTTATTCACTTGCTAAATGTAGCCAGTAATAGTCAACATACACTATTCTGTTTCTTGCTTACCAAGAGCTAACAGATCAGTATCCCTATAATCTGCTTCCCAAATTATTGCAGGCAATAGTTTTGCCAATTTTTTTACTGTTGTTTTCTACAATAACGATTAAATACAAATAAAATACAAATTTAATAAACTAATTTCGACAATATTGTTTTCTACTGTTAAATGGATTGCAACTATTCTTGCAACTATTGCAAGAATTCTGATAGAGAGACTATACTACTTCAAAGTAACAATTTTTTTGTCACCAAAATGAATGCCTCCTCAAAATCTCAGGGACTTGCCATAAAAAATGTGTATATATGTGTGAGTGTATATATACATGCATACACAGGCCTCTACATATGCATATACACACATGCACATAATGTACATATAGTATATACAAACAGAAATTTTTCTTAACCAATGCAAAGTCCAGTGTGATGTTTCTGATTGGATAGCTCTCCTTTGAAATGTAATTTCAAGAGTCTGTGTTCTTTCATCTTTTCCTACCACCATCCATTAAGTAATCAGACTCCTAAGCTGGAACTTTTGCATCTGGCCAGCCCATAGGCAGAAAAAAAGAAGCATAGAGAATTGTGTAGAGGTTTTAGAGACAGAACTAGAAGTAATATACATCACTACTAACCACATTGTATTGATTAAAAATACTTTTGACTAGAAATTTTTACCTGATTCATGTAGGTGGAAAGGGACTGGGGAAATGTGGTCTCTGAGCTCAGGAAAAAAATAATATCATGTATTAAACCCATAGCATTGCATCCGTTATGTACATTTATATTTATATAAATATATTTGATTATAAATCATTTAAACATCCCTAGTTCTTGCCTTAGTACTCTTTATTCTATTTCTGGCTAATTCTACTCCAAAGCTAATCTCTAATTACTACTTTGAATTAGTGTGAATTGCCTTCTGTGTGAGAAAATTAAAAGAAAAAAACATAATCATGGTTTCATTGATTTATATAAATTTTACTAGCTATCTCAAAGAGCAATTAAAATGTGAAATAAGCAAAATATAAGATGAAATGATAGCTTGAAAAATGAAAGTATATAATTTGAAGGACTTGTCCACTTTGAATTTACTTTATTCTTCACATTTGCTCTATCTTGTTATTGAACCAACTAATTTGTCCCATCTCCTTTCACAGTTCAATTCCTCCTGTTGATGCTGGTCTCATGAAAACTAATTAGTATACCTCCATATCAACAGTGACTAATTTCTGAAAGCTTTGATACAGATAGCTTTCCATCTGTCCTGGAAATGATGTTTTTATTCACATACATATTAGAGATAAGAGAGAGGCTTCAAGAATCCTGGATCATTTTACTGGTTATATGGAATGAATGAAGCTGACTATACTATCTGAATACGTTTGGTTCCCAGGAAGGAAAGAGGGGGAGCAGGCCATATGCATTTCTAAAGGCTTTATATTAAGCACCTTTGCAAATATTCTGGAATATACTGGCAAGCCCCAAAGAGTGTAGATCGATATGAAATGATATAAAATCAGAACATATTTAATTATTCCAATATTTTGATCTCTTCTATCCTGTCATGGAATGATAGAATCTTTCCTGCTTGAGTCTCTTCTTTCAAGAAATACCTGAAGACTCTTTTAACAGACTTCAGTGATTTGGTCAGGCTTACCCTTTTGATTAAAGTCCATCTGATTTTGGATCTTAGGAAGGTTTAGACTAGATTGTCAGATTATAGAGTTACGACTGGATAGAGAATGAAGGAAAATCAGAAGAAGAAAAATAGATGTGGAAAAATAAGTTTGGCAAGGGATTATAAGTATGTAGATCAGAGGGCAGTGTAAAGCATGATATCCTTTTGAGATAATTATTTTTGGTCAGGAGGGAAGGGGGAAGTGGTCTGAAAATATTATTCAACAATACATTTGTAATACAAATATTTGTTGAGTATGACAATGTGACTGACAGTTACTGATACTGGGGATATAGCCATGAATCAAATAGACTGAAATCCCTAACTCTGTGGAGCTTACATTACAAATATAAGTGAAATATGGGACGTCAGAAGGTAACAGTTATAAAGGAAGGAGGTAGAAAAAGCTGGAATTTTCCTGGTTATATCAGTTTTTGGTGGGGAAGGGGGGACCTTACAATCTTAAATAGAGTAGTAAGGGAAGGTCTCTTTGAAAAGATGATATTAGAGCAAATGACTTGAAGAAGATGAAGTACCAAACCATGAGGGCAGAATTTGTAACCATACTGTCAAGGTTTCAGCTATTATTCTAAATAAAATGGAAACCCACTGGTGGGTTCTGAACAAGGAAATTATATGATTTCAGTTTATCGTAAAAGGATCGATCAGGCTGCTTACTAAGAATTAGTTCTAGGGTATTAAAGTGTAATGAGTTAGAACAGCAGGAAGGCTTTCTCATTAATCCAGACAAGAGGTGGTGGTTTGAATGAGAGATAATGAGAAAGGTGAGCAGTGGTCAAATTCTGGATATAATTTGAAGGTGAATCTAACAAAATTTGTTACTTTTCTGCTGAAAATCATCCAGTGACAGACTGGATATAAAAATTATTCCAAGGCTTTTGGTTAAATAAATAGAAAGACATGGGTTTACAAAGATGGGGAAGTCTGTAGGAGGAGCACTTTGGGGAGGAGGAATGGGACAAGACGAGGAGCTCATATTTGGACACGTTAGCTTCAGATTTTTAGTAGACGTCCACGTGGAAACATCACTGTAGGTGGCCAGGAAAGGAGTTTAAGCTACAGTCGCATTTGGGAATCCTCAGCATATAGATGGTAATTTAAGCTAAAGAGGCTGATAAAATCACCTCATTAGGGGATGTAGGTAGAATAAAAAAGATCTAAGGTTTGGGCTCAGGGGCACTTCAATGTTTAGAGATGAGAGATTAAGAGGTGAGGAAGTGATATTCTTGAGGAGATTTCCTATAAAGGAAAACAGAAAAATGAGCTCCAGTGGTGGCTGGAAAGTGCAGTGGAGTCAACTGGAGTGTTTTCTTTATTTAATTAGGAAAAATAACATCATATTTGTATGATAGGAATGATTTAATAATGAGAGAGGAGAGAGAAGGGGGAAGATAGAAGGAAATGCTGAAGTGATGTCCTTAGTAGGCAAGGAAAATAGGATTTAGAAAATAAATTAAGTGTTTGGCTTTAGATAGGAACATAAATAATTCAGCATAATAATAGGAGCACAGGGAAATAATAATAATAACAGCTGAGCATAGGGGCATCATTACATGTAAGTGGGTAAATTTGGTCTAGAGGCTTGTGGAAGTGCTCTTTGTCAAGGTCATTTTTCAGACAAGTTTTTCCTGAGGTGGCAAGTATCTAATTATAGAAATGCTCCCAGGAGAAAGCTGCTGGTGAAATGGAGCAAGACCCTATGGTCCTCCCCCTACCCCACCCCCTGCCATGTCCTCAGCCTGCCTTTTGTTTGTGGAAAGACTTTAGCCAAACTATAAGTTTAATCAGAGAAGTCAGAAAATGCAGAAACAAAGGAAAACAGTCTAATGAGACCAAATAATAATAGTTTAGTCATTAAGCAAAGTCAAGGACTTTTAGTTAATCCTCCTCCCTCCATTTATAAAAGCTTTTGCCCACTGATTGTCAGTGTGGGGGAGTTGTCCTTTGGACAGGAGTCTGCCCTACCCCCAGGTTACTAGTCTCCAAAATAAAGCAAACTTTCCTTTCCACCAAATTTGCCTCTTTATTGGCTTTTCAGTGGTGAGCAGCTGGACCCCCACTTTTGGTAACAGTTTTTTGGCACCCAGTGTGAGGCTGTGCTCTCATGACATCTGGCTCCCTGGGGTTTTCCTGAATAGAGCCACTGGCCATGACAACTCACCGGGATGGTTGTGATGAGCCAGCTGCTGGTGGCTAGCTGTTCCGGAGAGGGGGATTTGGGGGAATATTCCTAGCAGCTGCTGAAATCATTTGTTTTGGAGATCCTCCCTGTTTCTCCCCTGCCCAGCACTAGCTGCCAACTTACACTTTTCCTTGGTGGGACGGAAGCATGCATGAGCATTTTGCCAGTTGGGTCAGATGTGTGTCTACCGTGGAGGACTGTTTGTGAGCACAAAGCACCACTTCCAATTGGTTCTGACATGTGTCTGATGTTGAGGGTCATTTGTGTTGGGGAAGCGTTTGTTTGCAGCTCTGTATCCGTCATCCTCTTAGAGGATTTGTGACAGTTCTGTCTTCTGATGTGTGAATATGTACTCCATTTGTATGATTGATATCTTCGTTGTCTTTTGTAAACTGGGAAATTCAGGTTCAATTCATTAGAAAAATTTTAGCTGTGAAATTATGACTAAAAAGAAAGATGATTTTTTAACAATGTATCACAACAGTATTCTTTAGACTCCAGAGAAAATTGGTCAAGATAAAACTCTTCTGAAATTCCAAAACTGGTTCTTTTTGAATATGCAGTTAGAGAAAGCTAGCTTGATAAAACAGTTTTCAGAATTCTGACCCTGAGAGAACAAAAATATGCCTAGAAGAAAGCTTGAAGTTAACTCTTATCATGTCCTTGAAATACAAACACAGCCCATTTTCCTGAGCCTTCAGACTTGGGTTAATTAGCAGAACTTCAAAATGTTTGGGTTCATTAAACACACGTCTTGTACCACATTAAAGAGAAATTGTGCTCTGAGAAAAATGTGTGTTTTTAGAGGTTATGGAATATGTTCTTAAGTTTGCCAATCAGAAAATGCTGGTATAACAGTTCAATTACTTGTTTCTTGGTTTTGTTAAGGTCTTTTAAAGGTTAAAAATTGTAGTATGTAATTAAAGCTACAAAAATGATAAAGAAAACATTTCAGTGTGCAAAGCAAGTAGGTTATATGTTGCTGGTGAGAGAAGGTATAAAGACTGGAGATATTTTTTTTTGAGGTAAAAAGGAGAATAATTTTGTCCTAGAGCTGGTTGCTTATGTATGGGGACAATAAGGGAAAAATTAATATGGGTCCAGAAAGTGATAAAAGGTTTGTGGAAAAGGAATTTTGAGAAAAGAATTTTGTACATTGGCAGGATTAAAATTTGATTGAATTTAATTAGATAAATGAATTTTGTCATTAATAATAAGCTGGTACAAGACTGGAATTTGGTTTTCTCTCTCTGTTAAGAGAACAAAGTTTTCCTGGAATATTGAACTGCTTTTGATAACAAAGTTTCTCCTCTAGCTAACTTTGAGTATTTCAGAAGGTCCCTGAGACATCTCAGAAGAAATATTAAAATAACTAGGATTATATGATATATTAAATTACATGGAGGGCTTCCCTGGTGGCGAAGTGGTTGAGAGTCCGCCTGCCAATGTAGGGGACACGGGCTCGTGCCCCGGTCCGGGAAGATCCCACATGCCACGGAGCGGCTGGGCCCGTGAGCCATGGCCGCTGAGCCTGCGCATCTGGAGCCTGTGCTCCGCAATGGGAGAGGCCACAACAGTGAGAGGCCCGCGTACTGCAAAAAAAAAAAAAATTACATGGAAAACATTGTCAAATAATAATGATAAACACTCAGGTTATACTGTATGGGTAAATGCCATTAATATAAATGTTCTAAAAGCTATTAAAGAAAGACATGTTTTTGATAACTTTCAGATAATACTGCTAAACTGGGTAAAAAATTTAAAGAATTCTAATGGAAAGTTATTGTTTTGCTTTCAACCATATTTTTGATGCCAGTGTTTAGGATGGAAAAAAATATCTAATGAAGTTGTCACGGAGTATAACTACTCATGATGTGTATCACTGCTGGCTTTAAGTCTACTGCTTGAAGCACATGTACAATGTTTGTGTGACAGTTGAGTATAATTGATAAAATGTATAGCCTATAAAGTGTTTCCCCATCAGCAATACCTATGTGCTTGTTTGTTAAGTCTGATTAGTTTTCCCCCAATGTGGCTGACTAGGCAAATATATAAACAAAAAAGTAAGCCTAGCACCAAGGGACATGAACGGACCCAGAGTAGGCAACTGAGTCAATCTGGAAACGTTGGAAAAATATATTGATTATCAGTGCTTTCTGTGGAAATATTTGCAATTCAAAGGGGAAAATGATGGAAGAAATTTTCACACATTGAGGTATGGGGAAGTTATTCTGGCTTATGCATGATTTGAACTTTAGGCTAAACAAAACAGACTGTAGCCTATTAAACATACATTGTAAAACCATTAAGGGTAAAAAATACACTCAGAGAAAAATACAAAGATGCATTTTGATTATTATCCTCACTGTAATATGTCTATTAATTTCAAATATTTGTCCAGGTACTATGACAAAGTAATCAAAGAGAGAGGTAATGTTTTCATAATACAAAATATTGATCCTAAGCTTGGAACTTGAGATTATTTCCAACTCTGTGTCCATTCCCCAAATTAGGCAGGACTGTGCCCCACTTGAGCAGGAAGTAGCCACAGTAGTCATCGCCCCATTCCCTAAAGAGTTGGGGAAAATAGGAAAAAAAATAGAACTAAAAACGATTTCCTCTGCCAAGTTTATGATTAAGCTCTCTATCCAAAACTTTATTCCATTTTTTGTTCTGTACATGCCCCTCCTCAAGATTGAGGAATATCAAAGAAAAGCGGAGGGCTTCCCTGGTGGCGCAGTGGTTGGGAGTCCGCCTGCCGATGCAGGGGACGCGGGTTCGTGCCCCAGTCCGGGAAGATCCCAGACGCCGCGGAGCAGTTGGGCCCGTGAGCCATGGCCGCTGAGCCTGTGCGTCCGGAGCCTGTGCTCCGCAACGGGAGAGGCCACAACAGTGAGAGGCCCACGTATCGCAAAAAAAAAAAAAAAAAGAAAAGGGGAGATTGAAAAGAAGCAGGACTTTATGGTCCTCCCCCCTTCATGTTCTCATCCTGCCTTTAGCCAAACAATAAGTTTAATCGAAGTGAGAAAATGCAAAAACAAAGGAAAACAGTCAAATGAGACCGTATAATAGTAGTTTAGTCATTAAGCAAAGTTAAGGACCTTTAGTTCCTCCTCAAAGGCTATAGATAATATTTTGAGCCATATCCTTTGAGCTGTCTTATAGACACTGAAGAAGAAGTTAATTACATTATGACCAGACTGTAGCCATGACATTAAGCAGCCACAATTCTGAGAACTGGCGTCTAAGAAATGGAAACAAACCGACCCTGAAACTAAAGACTAACTGTGCTTAAAACAATCAAGCTGACACTGATCAGACCACTGCATGACTAATTTCAAGATGACTGTCAGAGCTGACTGTGCTCTTTCTGCATGTAGACCCCTCCCTCCATCTATAAAAGTTCTTGATTGTCAGTGGCGGGGGGGGGGGGGGGGGGGGGGAGTCGGCCTTTGGACAGGAGTCTGCCCTACCCCGCAGGCTGCCAGGCTTCAAAATAAAGCAAACTTTCCTTTCCACCAACCTTGCCTCTTTATTGGATTTTGAACAGTGAGCAGCCAGACCCCACTTTCGGTAACACTTGTGGTTGGGAAAGGAGGATGGAGAAGAAGAAGCCAAGCAAATGTGCAATGTTGGCAGTGTTCCCAAGAGTAGCTTCAGAGTGATTTGACAGGAAAACACTGGAGGGTAAATTTTATTTCAGAATTTCTAATGGTGTAAGCAGAATGTGTCTGCCGTTTATGCTCCTTTTTTGGTTTCTGCTTTTTGTTTCTGTTGGTGAGCAAAGTCACATGGGCTTTTAAATTTTTTAGCAGGATTAATGAAGTCTGAGAGTTCAGCACTTAGTATCTCTGTGGATGTCCAGAGGTAGAGTACAAGGCAGCCACATGGCTGGTGTGGATTGTTACAGGAGCAATGCACCACTGATCTGACTGAAGTGATGGCAGCTTCCTGGTCACAAAGAAGCAGGAGCTACCATTGCTTCCTCCCATGCTTTGGAGCTTTGAGTACTTACCCTGAAAGCTCAACATAGACTCTGCTTCTCCAGGCTACCCAATGGTTCTATAAGATTTTTAATCACTTGTAAGAAAGCTCTGTTGTCTTGGCTAAAATGAATTCAATTATGTAACAGGTACAGATATTTGTATTAGGGTCTGCTCTGGTGATATTATTAATGGTCCTTTTTTCACTCAATATATTTTAGTTTAGAAGGAAAATCTTATCATCAACAAAGCCTGTATTGCTCAGATTCTTCAGCATATACTTGTGAATTAATTAACTATATTTTAATATTTTTTAATTGAATGAAAGCTTCTTTAAATTCTTATAGTGCTTTAAAATTTTCAAAAGTTTCACCCAGATTATTTCATATAATCCCTTAATAACCTTTTTTTTAATCCGCTACTCCTATATTGCCCCTCCCCACTTCCCTCTCCCCACTGGTAACCATTAGTTTGTTCTTTATATCTGTGAGCCTGCTTCTTTTCTGCTGTATTCATTAGTTTGTTATATTTTTTAGATTCCACATAAAGGTGATATCATACAGTATTTGTCTTTCTTTGTTTGACTTATTTCACTTAGCATAATGCCCTCCAAGTCCATCCATGTTACTGCAAATAGCAAAATTTCATTATTTTTATGGCTGAGTAGTATTCCATTGTGTGTACGTGTGTGTGTGTGTGTGTGTGTGTGTGTGTATAACACATCTTCTTTATCCATTCTTCTGTTCATGGGTACTTAGGTTGCTTCCATACCTTGGCAATTATAAAAATGCTGCTATGAACATTGGGGTGAGTGTATCTTTTTGAATTAGTGTTTCTGTTTTTTTCAGATATATACCCAGGAGTGGGATTGCTGGGTCACATGGTAATTATATTTTTAGGTTTTTCAGAAACTTCCATTATGTTTTCCACAGTGGCTTCACCAATATACATTTCCACCAAGATTGTGCAAGCGTTCCCTTTTCTCCACATGCTCGCCAACATTTGTTATTTTTGTTCTTTTTGATGATTGCCATCCTGACAGGTGTGAAGTGATATCTAATGGTGATTTTGATTTGCCTTTTCCTGATGATTAACAATGTTGAGCATCTTTTCACGTGCCTGTCGGCGATCTGCATTTCTTCTTTGGAAAAATGTCAATTCAGTTCTTCTGCCCATTTGTTAATCAGGTTGTTTGTTTTTTTGATGTTGAGTTATTGAGCTGTTTATGTATGTTGGATATTAACCCATAGCAGTCATGTCATTTGCAAATATCTTCTCGCATTCAGTAGGTTGTATTTTTGTGTTGTCAATGGTTTCCTTTGTTGTGCAACAGGTTTTAATTTTAATTATTTCCGATTTGTTTCTTTTTGCTTCTGTTTCCTTTGCTTTAGGTGACTGAGCCCAAAAAAATTGTTGAGATTTATGTCAAAGAGTGTTCTGCCTGTGTTTTTCTTTAGTATCCAGTCTTACATTTAGGTCTTTAATCCATTTTGAGTTTATTTTTGTATATGGTGTTAGAGAATGTTCTAATTTCATTCTTTTACAAGTAGCTGTCCAGTTTTCCCAGCATAACTTACATCTTTTCTCCGTTGTATATTTTTGCCTCCTTTGTCATAGATTAACTGACCCTAAGTGTGTGGGCTTATTTTTGGGCTCTCTATTCTGTTCTAATGATCTATGTGTCTGATTTTGTGCTGGTACCTGCTATTTTGATGGCTGTAGCTTTGTGTACTATAATCTGAAGTCAGGAAGTGTGATTCTTCCAGCTCTATTCTTTTTCTCTCAAGATGGTTTTGGCTATTCGAGTTGACTGAGTATCTTTATCTTTACTGAACAAATTTGGGGGATTATAATAGGGGGAGACTGTGGTTTAGCATATACTGGAACCTCAAAATTTGAGATTAGAAGGGAGAGCAATGAGATGGATGCTGGGACTTGAGTAACTGACCAAGAATCAAGATTAAATTTGAAGAAATGGCTACCCTATTAGAACAAAATGAGAAGGTCAGGACAGAGACGGATACCTCCTTAACTAAAGGACAAAATTTAACCTCACAAAAAAAAGGGCCAAATTACAGCAGAGGTCCCTGACATGATGGACCAAGACAGCACATCATTTATGTAGCATTCATGCCAAAATGTTTAACTCAATTCCAATCATGAGGAAACAATCAGAAAAAACCAACTTGAAGAAAGTTTGGCCAAAAATCTGTCTTGGACTCTGTAAAAATGTCAATTTTAGAAATATAAATAGAATAAGAAAAGCCTGGGAAAATCTAGATCAAAGAGACCAATGAAACATGACAACTGAAATAAGATATGACATATTAGATTCTGGATCATTAAAGACATAGTAAAATAATGCAGGTATAAAGGATAATATTGAGACGAATGCAGAATTTTATTTTATTTTTAGTTTTTAATTAAAATTTTTTTAATTTAATTTTTTGTTTATTTATTTATTTTATTTTTTAATTTAATTTTATTTATTTATTTTTATTTTATTTTAATTTTTATTTTTTTGGCTGCACTGGGTCTTCATTGCTGTGCATAGGCTTTCTCTACTTGTGACGAGCAGGGGCTACTCTTCATTGCTGTGGGCTTCTCATTGCAGTGGCTTCTCTTGTTGCAGATCAAGACTCTAGGTGCATGGGCTTCAGTAGTTGTGGCGTGCAGGCTCAGTAGTTGTGGCGCACAGGCTTAGTTGCTCCGTAGCATGTCCCCTGCATTGGCAGACTGATTCTTATCCACTGTGCCACCAGGGAAGCCCCAAATGTGGAATTTTAAATTTGGACTCCATATTAGAGAAAATATTACATCAGTGTTAAATTTCTTTAATATAAAGAATGTATTGCAGTTATGTTTTCTTTTTAGTCAATATATGCCACAGTATTTAAGAGTGAAAAATCCTAACGTATGAAACTTTCAAATTCATACACATACTCATATACAGACTCAGACATGCACCTATACCTACACACACACACACACACACACACACACATACACACACGCACAGAGTGAGAATGCAAATGAGAGGAAAACTGTTAAAAACTGATGAATATAGGTGAAGAGTATATGTAGTTTATTGTACCATTTATTATAGCTTTTCTGAAGTGTTAAAATTTTTCAAAGTAAAACACAGAAGAACAAAGATAATGTAAAACGATAGCAACTCTGCAAAATTAAAGTAACTCTAATTAGATTGCCATTGGTAAATCAATTAAAAATATAAAAAAGTCACAAATAACCAGATTATATGTCCACCAGGAAATACAATCTATCACCTCATGTTTTATGCAAAGTAACACCTGAAAAGCTCTGGATCTTTGGTTCTCAATTATCAACCCAACTTATCAAAGTTATTGTAAACAAAAGTGATAAATTCAAAGGTACTTGCTTATATCAATATTATATCAATGTGAGCTGAACAATAAAACAAAAAAAATTCCCCTGGCATAACTTTACCAAGCGGGTACTATTTCTGTTGTTGTATGTGAGCAATGAGAAATAGTTATCTTGTGCTTCCAGAATTGATACTGTTCAGAAATTTAATTTAAAATGTGTCTATGCTTGTAACCTGGGTTTTCAGTACACAAGTTTTTACATTACTTTTATTCTTAATATACCATGTATATCAAAATATATATTTTGGGCTTCCCTGGTGGTGCAGTGGTTGAGAGTCTGCCTGGCGATGCAGGGGCACGAGTTCGTGCCCCGGTCCAGGAAGATCCCACATGCCGCGGAGCGGCTGGGCCCGTGAGCCATGGCCGCTGAGCCTGCGTGTCCGGAGCCTGTGCTCCGCAATGGGAGAGGCCACAGCAGTGAGAGGCCCGTGTACCGCAAAAAAAAAATCAATTTAAATTGAAGGTTAAACTTCAGAATATTGGATGTTGCAGCTGTTCAAATAGAAGCAGAAAAAAGTATTCTCAATGCTACTTTGTTAGCTTGCTTTGTGAAAGAAATTAACCAGCATATATAATAAGTTCACATTTTTGTTTTGGATTGAGCTATCTATGGAAATAATTTTGGTTTTTGTTTTGTTGTTGTTTTGGTTTTTGTTTTGCGGTATGTGGACCTGTCTCTAAGTTTGAATGTGTATATATGTATATATCTTTATAAACAGATATATGACAAGAAAAGGACCATATCTGCTTCTCACCACTGTTTCCTTAATGTATAGCCCAGTGAGTGTCTACATCTTGAATCTGAAGATTGAATGCCTCCTCCACCAGTATCTCTAGATTTTATTAAAAACAAACAAAACGTGGTCCCTGTGTTTAGATTTCCTTCCAAACAAATCTTCATTGTCTTTCTATTAAATTTGCGCATGATGTTTTTAATTGAAGTATAGCTACTCTACAATATTATATAAGTTACAGATGTACTATATAGTGATTCATAATTTTTAAAGCTTATACTCTGTTTATAGTTATATAAAATATTGGCCATGTTCCCTGTGTTATACAATATATCCTTGTAGCTTATTTTATACCTAATAGTTTGTACCTCTTGATCCCTATCCCTATATTGCCCCTCTCCTCTCTCCCCACTGGTAAGCACTAGTTACTCTATATCTGTGGTCTGCTTCTTTTTCGTTATATTCACTAGTTTGTTGTATTTTTTAAGTTCCACATATAAGAGATATCATACAGTATTTGTCTTTCTCTGTCTGACATTTCATTTAGCATAATGCTTTCCAAGTCCATTCATGTTGCTGCAAATGGCAAAATTTCATTCTTTTTTATGGCTGACTAGTATTCCATTGTGTGTGTGTGTGTATGTGTGTGTGTGTGTGTGTGTGTATTTATACCACATCTTTTTTTTATCCGTTCATCTGTTAATGGACACTTAGGTTGCTTCCATATCTTGGCAATTATATACTGAGTTGGCCAAAAAGTTCGTTAGTTTTTCCGTAAGATGGCTCTAGTAGCACTTAGTTGTCTTTAACTTCATTCGAAACAATTTTGTTAGATTGTATTGTGACAGCTGTCATATCAGCATGCATTTAAAAAAAAAAACCTTATCAAAATTGGTGAATTTTTGTGTAGACATTTTAATATTGTAGATGGAAGGAAAACAACATTTTCAGCATATTATGCCTTATTATTTCAAGAAAGGTAAAAACGCAACTGAAATGCAAAAAAAAAAAAGATTTGTGCAGTGTATGGAGAAGGTGCTGTGACTGATCGAACGTGTCAAAAGTGGTTTGCGAAGTTTTGTGTTAGAGATTTCTCGCTGGATGATGCTCCATGGTCGGGTAGACCAGTTGAAGTTGTCAGCGAACAAATCAAGACATTAATTGAGAACAATCAATGTTATACCACGCGGGAGATAGCTGACATACTCAAAATTTCCAAATCAAGAGCTGAAAATCATTTGCACCAGCTTGGTTATGTTAATCGCTTTGATGTTTGGGTTCCACATAAGTTAAGAGAAAAAAACCTTCTTGACCATATTTCTGCATGCGATTCTCTACTGAAACGTAATGAAAACGTTCCATTTTTAAAACAAATTGTGGCGGGCAATGAAAAGTGGATACTGTACAATAATGTGGAATGGAAGAGATCATGGGGCAAGTGAAATGAACCACCGCCAACCATGCCAAAGTACGGTCTTCATCCAAAGAACGTGATGCTGTGTATATGGTGGGATTGGAAGGGAGTCCTCTATTATGAGCTCCTTCTCGAAAACCAAATGATTAATTCCAACAAGTGCTGCTCCAGTTAGACCAACTGAAAGCAGCACTCGATGGAAAGTGCCCAGAATTAGTCAACAGAAGACGCATAATCTTCCATCAGGATAGCGCAAGACCGCATGTTTCTTTGATGACCAGACCAAAACTGTTACAGCTTGGCTGGGAAGTTCTGATTCTTTTGCCATATTCACCAGACATTGCACCTTTGGATTTCCATTGATTTCGGTCTTTACAAAATTCTTTTAATGGAAAAAATTTTCAATTCCCTGAAGACTGTAAAAGGCACCTGGCACAGTTCTTTGCTCAAAAAGATAAAAAGTTTTGGGAAGATGGAATTATGAAGTTGCCTGAAAAATGGCAGAAGGTAGTGGAACAAAAGGGTGAAGACATTGTTCAATAAAGTTCTTGGTGAAAATGAAAAATGTGTCTTTTCTTTTTACTTAGAAACCGACGGCACGTTTTAGCCAACCCAGTATAATCCTGCTATGAACGGAGTGAATGTATCTTTTCAAATTAGTGTTTTTGTTTTTTTTGGTTATATCCTCAGGAGTGGAATTCCTGGGTCGTATGATAGTTCTATTTTTAATTTTTTGAGAAACCACCATACTGTTTTCCACAACGGCTGCACCAATTTACATTCCCACCAACTGTTCTCCACATCCTTGCTAACACTTGTTACTTGTTTTCTTTTTGATGATAACCATTCTAACAGGTGTGAGGTGATACTTCACTGTGGTTTTGATTTGCATTTCCCTGATGATTAGCAATGTTCAGCATCTTTTCATGTATCTGTTGGCCATCTGCGTGTTCTCTGGGAAAATGGCTACTCAGTTTTTCTGCCCATTTTTAAATCGGGTTGTTTGTTTTTTTGGTGTTGAGTTGTATACCATGATATAGAGATAGTAATGCAAATTGATCTTGTCTGAACAGGGTTTAGAGTTCTGGGTAACAGGAAATACTCTAGCTATTTTAAGTACAAATGGGTTTAGTTTAGGGAATCTAGTGTGTAAAAATGGTTGGTAAGGACAGAGCAGCAGGTTCCAGGTTTAACTTTCAGATCTTATCCAAGAAGAGACTCATGTAGGAAACTGTTGTCTCTGCCACAGTCAGAAAGTTGCTGATTCTGTTGATAATTCCAGGTTACACCAAATTAACCATGGCCTGATGATCAGAAGTCACACCAGCTACATTGACTTGCAGTCAATCTGCACCTGCAAGATGCGCTAGAGCTGCACCTCTCTTCCCATTGAACTCAATTCCTAATTCAGATTTTGCACAAGACATTGGAAGCCTATGACAAGGGATTCTGGGAAATTTAGATGTAGCTGAAAGTTTTCCAGCCTCTGCAGTAGAGTTGCTATCTTGGACAGTAAAAAAAAGAATTGCCAAATACAAAATTTGTTTTTAAAATAAAGATACACATTTTGAAATCAGGATAATTATTTTTCACACATTCCAAGAAAGTGTATATGTATATTTTATCACTTGATTAATACAAATATACATTTATATTTTCCATTTTGCCTCTTTAATCACAACCTTAGGCTTATCGAACTCAGGAAAGATTACTCTTTTCCTTTGTCACTTCCATGCATAATCCTGATCTCAATTATGTGATTGTTTAAGGGGAAGGTATTTTGTCCTGAATTACATCAATTCAAATCCACTTTTATTAATATGAAATATAAATTTGAAAATAGAATTTTCTTCCTCTTTTCTTCTTTCCATTCTCCCTTCTTCCTTCCACTTTTTGTTTCTTTCTTCCTTCAGCAAATACTATCTGACTTCTATAAGCCAACATCCTTGCTAGGGAATGGAAATATAAAAAGGAAGAGTCCAACACAATTCTTTTTTTTTTTACAATTTAGTCTAGCTTGGAGAACAGATTAAATAATTATGTAAAAGTGAGATTGGTATTATAGATATGGAAAATACAATATACGTATCAGTCAGATTTCTGCCAGGAAAACCAGTCCTAGGAACACCAATTCAAGACAGGGACTTTAATACAGGGAATTGAGCACAATGATATTAAAGATGAGAAGGCAAGACTGTGAGTCAACCAAAGATGAGCCACAACAGGAAGCTCCTATCATGCTAGAGTTGCAGAGACCAATGGAGGAAGGTGAATAAAAAAACCTCCATGGATGGGGCTAGTTGGTGAGAACGGTGATCTTGTAGGAGACCTGCTCACCTGAAGAAACGTTTCCTAGAGCAGAGAGAGAAGGAGAGATATCCTGTTTCCTCCTCCAAGCTTCCATTAGCACCTCTGTTGGAGGAACCCAACTGGGAGATTTTTGAAAAAGGAATAAGAAAATACATGTTTCAAAAGTGAACTCTTGAAATACACAATAGAACAAGTGAAGGATAGGAAGTGGATCTGAGAAGAAAGATGCAACTAACCAACACAGGATATTATGAAAGCATAGAACCAGTCTAGGGGTTCAGGGAGTGACCCCTAAATTGAGACCTACAACTTGAAATTTAAGTTTATCTGGGGAAGACCTGGGGAAAGAGTTTCTCCAGAAGAGAGAACAGTGTATCCAAATGCCTGAGAGCAGTGAAAAGGGGAGTCTTATTTTCTCTCTATTTTTTTTTTTAAATCACATTTCAGGGAACCAAACTATACCTGATATTGAAGGAATAAAGCAAAGCCAGTTCACTTTCTGGTCCATGCATATATATGTCCATTTTATTATTAATGATAAGTAGCATTGAGATTATTTCATTAGCCCTTAATCGTTAAAGAAGAAAAAGGAAAAGAGGAAGAAGAAAGGGAAGAAGAAAAAGAGAGTGAACCTCTTTTCAAATTCCTTAAAATATATACTTAGCGTATATTTGGATGTAAGGCATACAGATTTCTGTCACCTCTTTTGTGGTTTACTGATGCATGATAATCATTTCCAAGTAATTTCTGATGTTTACTTTATAGCATTTAATTACTCTGAATCTCCATCAATAAATTTTTATCATTTCCCTCAGGAAATAGATAAAGACTAATTAAAATGTGATAACTTATTCTATGTATTGGTTTTACTATGTTTCTTCTTTATATGCCATGGCAGAGTCAGTGATAAATATAGGGAAGTGGTTTCCATAATAAATAGTAAATCTCAGAGTAGACCATTTAGAATAGCAATTGTGCTCGACTGAAAAACCATAAATCCCTGCCTATAATCCCCACATAGAGTGCTATTTTAAATGCATGGTTTTATCATCATTCCCAAAGTTTTTCCAACTATCATTCATGAATTGTAGGTTTTCAAGTCCATAGCATAGTACTAGAAATAGAAAGTGTGCATAAATATGCAGTTAGAGAATGAGGAAACTTTATTCAACACGGGCTTTTATTGCATAGGAGTAACACAAAATGATATCTAAATTGCTTTCCCTTTTACTAGCCTTAATGTCACAGTTTGAGTGACTTACTCAAAATTGGAACAAAGGATTCAGTAGAGTCCACAGGCATTTGGCTGTGTGGGCAAAAATCATTCTTTTCATGAACAATATTCTTGTTTGATGCTTAAAGCACAATGCAATCAGCATAAATCCCAAGAACTCTATCAAAGTCAGTCAATCACACTTTCTCCTCAAAAAGGGAAAGCTGAAAAAAGGCACTTAGCCTCTCTCCCACCAGTAAAAATGAGCATTTACCTAGAAGTCACTTTTATCAGATTTAAAAAATATATTGGCATACGAATTGAACATTGTTCCCAATACCACTGAAGTATTGCTCGTTAGGAACGTCCCCATGACTGGAAAAACCTATATGATAATAAACAGAGATTTTCCCACTCCAACTGGAGTGCACTTACTAGAAAAAATAGACTCTATAGCCTTTAGGTTAGGGGAAAACAATTCAATAATATTTGTTGGCAAGGATATATAAAAAGTGGTATTTAGGCATCAGTGGTGGCAATTGAAATTAGAAGAAAACATTTTCTTCTAGTTTAAAAGAAAAGCAAGCAAACAAAACAAAAAATTGTGTAGGTAATTATAAACACAATTATAGCACTTAGGAGATTAGGTCTAAGGAAATTATAAAAAATTAAAACAAAATTTACAAAAAATAACTGGGCTGTTTTTCGCTATATTGTTTTTTTAATGGTTTTTGCCTCTACACTGAAGTGTAACAGGCATACATAAAAATACACAAATCTTAAGTTTACAGCTTGATGACTTTTTGCACATATGCACACTTCTGTAATCACCAACCTGATTAAGAAAAAGGTCATTTTCTACACACCAACAGCTCCCCTTTTGCCAATCAGTAATACGTCCTCAGAGTTAACCCTTTATCTGATTTTCATCATCAAATATTAGTTCTCAAACTTCATATAAATGTACTTTTTGTGTATTCTTCCACTGAACATTATGGCTGTCCTTTTCAGTCATGTTCTGTTTGAGTGCAGTGGGTTTGCTCTTTTTAATTGTATTGAGTATTCCATTTGCTAAGTATACCGTAATTTATTTATACATTCTACACTTCATGGGAATGTGGTTTGCTTTCAGTTGGGGCATGCAGTTATTTTTAACAGATTACATAATTAAAAACATAAGTGTTCAAAAATATTCCAATTTATAATGTAATATAATGAATTATTATGGAATGAGAAAAACAGATAATTATGAAAACTGTGTAGCAGCATGGAAAATGTAAAGAAACAATAAGCCAAGTGCTAACTTGAACCTAATTTATGATTACAACTGTGTAAAAATTATATGCTCAAATGAAAATAAACTGGAAGATTACATGTCAGAATGAAACCACTTAATGTGTTAGCATGGTTGGGTTATGTATTAAGTAATTAAAGTCATTCTAATAATTTTTTGCAATAAATGCATTTTAAGATTTAATCAATTTAGATGAGGTAAAATTTATATATAATAAAATTCATCCATTCCCCATTCCCACTCTTGGATTAACACAAACTCTAATCTGCTTTGTCACATTAACCAGCTTACCTGCTCTAGAATTTCACATAAATATCTGATTTCTTTCATTCAGTATGTTTTTGAGATTCATCCATGTTATTGCATGTGTTGATGAGATGTTCTTTTTTGTTGCTGATTAGTATTCAACTTCAGTGGATACACAACCATTATTTCCATTATCTGTTGATAGATATTTGATTTATTTTTAGACTTTTGACAAACATGAATAAGAATAGTTTGGATAATCATGTAAAACATTTTGCTGGATATGTTTTATTTCTCCAACTAAATTCCTAAGAATGAAATCCCTGGTTCAAAGGTAAGTAAATATTTAAATTTACAAGTAACTTTCAAAATCTCTTCCAAAGTGGCTCTACTATTTTGCAGTCTTACCAATAATACATGACAGTTCTAGTTGTTTTCATTCTTGCAAACACTTATTATTGCTATCTTGTTTAATGTTAGCCATTCTTATGGGTTCACACCATGAGGGACATCCCATTGGGATTTTAATTTATACTTCCCATATTACTAATGGTATTAAGCATCTTTCACTACCCATTTTAAAAATTCATTATTTGTCTTCTTATTGACTTGTAAAATTCCTTCATATATTCTGAGTAAAGTTTTGGTTCATATTTATGTGTGAGGAACATTTTCTCCTTCTCTGTAGTTTGTCTGTTTATTTTCCTAATGGTGGTTGGTGTATGAAGTGAAGAAAATTTAAATTTTGATAAAATGCAGTTTATCACTTTTTTTGTTTTTTTCTTTTGTATCTTAATTAAGAAAGCTTTGCCCACTGGAACCTTCTATATGTTATCCTTACTTTTAGGTTTATAATCCTTTAAAATTCTATTTTGTGAATTGGGAAAGATAAAGAAAGGTGTTTTTAAAAATACAAACATCTATTTGTTCAACCACATTTGTTGAAAAGAATTTCTCTAATCACTTTGGCACCTTTTAGAAAATTGATTGAAAGTATACATTTATAATCTATATTTAAACTCTGTATTCATCTCTGCTGCTATACGTGCCTACATAATTGATTCTTAAAACTACATGAATTACTCTAAAAGTATAAGGGCTTTTAGGGATCCCTCAGAAACTTCTAGTTCTAGTAGTTCATTAAGTCTTTACAATAAGAAATTATTTGCCCTTTTCACTGTTAACAGTTACATTGGTGATACAAAAGCAGTGGTGAGTAAAACTGATCATGTCTTAACTCAGACTGAGAAAATAGCATGAACCTATACCAATACTCATTGCATCTTCATCACCACACACTCACAAGGGAAAAAAAATAGCAATCCTGTGCTAAATTTTTTTTCATTCTACAAGAGAAGTGGAAAATACTCACAAAATAGTTCTGATGCATACAAAGATATGATGGTTGTCTCAAGGAAAAGTACTTCTGTGGTGGTTGAAGTTCATAGTTGAACAGTTTTGTTTTTTTTAATGGAACACTATTTTTACTTGAAAAGATAATTGGCAAACTATGATTATTTAGACTTGGGTATTCAGTAACATTTCTCTCAGATGCTTGCAATGTTTTCTGTTTGTTTAGTATGCAAAAGTTTAATTATAGTGTGTCTTGGCATGGATTTCTTTGGTTTTATCTATTTGTGATCTGCTCAACTTCTTGTATCTGTAGATTTATGTGTTTCATCAAATTTGGAAAGTTTTAGCCATTATTTTTTGAATACTCTTGTAGCTCTACTCTTTCACCTCTCCTTGTAGTTCTTCTATGATATGACTGTTGGATCTTTTGTATTTCACCTGAGACTCTATTCTTTTTTCTCTCTCTCTCTAATATATTTACTCTCCTTTGTTCAGATTGGGTAAATTCTGTTGATCTGTCCTCAAAGTCATCTAATCTATACTCTGTCATCACCACTCTAATAATGAGACCACCCAGCAAGTTTTTTTCTTATTTCTACTATGTTTTTAGTTTTATAATTACCATTTTTATAACTTATCTTTCTTTGTTGAGACTTCTAATTTTTCATTTATTTCCAGAGAATTTGTCATGTGTTACTGAAGCATTTTTATAATGGCTCCTTTTAAACTCTTGTCAGATAATTCCAACATCTGATTGATCTGGTTGTTGATTGTCTTTTCCTATTAAGTTGAGATGTTCCTGCTTCTTGTTATGATGGGTGATTTTTAAAATTGTATCTTTAACATTTTTCCTATTATGTGAAAAGACTTTGGGTCCTAGTTAAATCATTTATTTTAGCAGGCTCATACTGGTTTAGATTTAGTACACATGTCCTGGCCAAATGTTGAGGGCTATGGTTCCAATAGTTGTTTAATTTTCAGAGCCTTTGCAGTGTTAATTTGGTGTTTGGGTTATCTGATGACGTTGGGGTTTCCAATTAATCCTGCTGGTGCTGCCCATGAATCAATAAATAATTATTGAGCAATTTTCCTAGAATGTATTTATGTTTTAGGCAATGGGCATACTACAGTAAATAAGGCAGCAAAACCTTTCTCCTTTAAGGACTTATGTTGAAGTGGAAAAGACAGAACACACATGTAAATAAACAAATAATTGAGGAAATAGTTGCAGGAGGAGGAACCTATGTAAGAGGATATGATATGAAATAGACTTTCTGAGGAAAGAAAATATGAACTAAAACCTGAATGAGAAGAAGCCAAATACAGGACAAATTTGGGAAAGAGCATTCTAGGCAGAGACAATAACGATGTGCAAATGTCGTGAGAGTAGACAGAGCTTGGCATGATTACTATCAGGTTATGGCTATCAACAGCTGGGTCTTAATCCTACTGGAAAGCCTCTGAGAAAACATATGAAACTCAAAATTGTCCTTTTAGAGGATGAAGGAGCAGAAACATCTGTTGACAAATTACAAATCCCATTGCCTGAGGGGAAGCCCCATTGCGTGAACTGCCTGCAGGTCATTATATAACTATGAGCAGCCAAGCAAGATCCTGTGGTAAAGATCCTATGTTACATAATCATAAAAACAGAAAGGGAGAATGATTGAATTATGCCATGATTTTCTTAACTTTAAAAAATTATTTAATATTAAAAAGTAGAAACATAGCATATAAGTATATTCAGGGACATCTATAGATTAATCCATTTAGAATGGTTCAACTGGTTGAAATATTAAAGTTTCCTACTTTATTGCAAAAGAGACTCCCCCAAATATGCAAGTCACATACATTTTATTTCCTATTCATCAGCTAGGTAGATAACTCAGAGTAGAGACAGATCTTTATTAAATTATATTAGTTATCTTTGCATCAAGCACTTCTAAGTTTTATACAGCATAATTCTAAAACCATCCTAATTACAACTCAAGTATATAAACTAAGTAGGTACATATTGCATGATAAATTCTCATGCCTGCCTATGGTTCAATTTTTGCAACATTGTAATCTTTTTACAGTAGAACTTGTGAAAATATAAACATTTTACTGTTTAATTTTTCTTTTTTTAAAGAAAATGAAAGGCACAGGAGGTACTAAGGTGTACACTTAGTACATAAAATTAGTAAAATGGGGCTTCCCTGGTGGCGCAGTGGTTGAGGGTCCGCCTGCCGATGCAGGGGACACGGGTTTGTGCCCCGGTCCGGGAGGATCCCACATGCCGCGGAGCGGCTGGGCCCGTGAGCCATGGCCGCTGAGCCTGGGTGTCCGGAGCCTGTGCTCCGCAACGGGAGGGGCCACGGCAGTGAGAGGCCCGCGTACCGCGCAAAAAAAAAAAAAAAAAAAAAAAATTAGTAAAATGTACACTTCATAAAATTAATATAACACTGGCATATTATGCCCAAAGTTGACACTTCGCTTCAAACTATGTACTTGAACTTTTAAAAAATGCAAATGCATTGAAGAAATGGTACAGAATAGTAGTTATTGTACATTTCTGGAATTAGAATTTAAGAATTTGAATTCTGAATGACTCACCAGCTGAGTAAACCTGAGCAAGGTATTTATTTTTTTAATCTAAGTTACACGCTCTGTAATAAGGGGACAATAATTATATCTAATCTTCAGTTATTTTAAGGCTTAATATAATCCAATTTAAAGCACAATGGATGGTACAATGTAAGTATTAAAGAATGTTAGCTGATTATTATTACTGTTATTCATTTAGACATATCATACTTCCTTAACTTTCCTGAGCGTGGTGATACATGCAGTGCTTAAAATATCTGAATGCTCAAAAGGGTATGCAACAATAATGGCTTCACCATTTCTAAAGGTTGCTGCCACTGGGGAAGAAAGTAAATGTTGCTCTTGGTGTTTTTATGTCAACTAAAAAACTTTATTCCTTTGAGGGTGACTGGGGCAAAGAATCTGGTGTCTCAGTTGGTAAAGGTTTTCAGTGACTTTTCAGAAATTGTGCAAAGGTCTGCCTTTTATTAGGAAAATTGATCTTGGATCTTAAAGGTCAACAAAGTAAAGACTTGACTCTGATTCCTAAGAATCCCACAAAATAAGCTGCGTGTAAGATAGTTTGTCTGCTTTATGAGTTAACCCCATCTGGATTTGCACCTGTGATTGCTGGGAGCCTGTACATGTAGAGCATGCACTTAAAATGCTAAGAACTTCCCTTCAACTATGAAGAACAGAGTTTTAAAATTACAAATGTACTCTAAGAAAAACCTTTTTTTAAGCCACTTCATTCAGCAAGAGAGGGTAAATTGATTGTCCTGCAAGCAGGTGGCAGTGTAGAATTTACTGGTGTAGATACATAGTACCATTCCCTTCAGCTGGAGAACACACGAATGTGCTCACATTCTGGCATCTCGCCAAGATCAAAAGCACTTTGCTGTCATATCCAACTTACTCAGTTCAAGCACATTTCTCTAATCCTTTATAAAAATAAAAATTTAATGCAGAGAGTTTCACGAAAGATGGCAGAGTAAATACATGTTTTCATAGCTTCCCTGCCTAAAACCTACTGAAATGAATGAAAATAATTAGAAGTAAAAGACTGCCTGTATGCTTATCATACGCATCATAACCCCATACAGTAAACTCTGAAAAATATCAGTCAGTTCTAAAAATATTTGAATCAAGCTGAGAGACTCTGATTATCATAGACATATCCACAGTTGGGAAGAACGTATAGTGTAAAAAATGAGAAATGGAGTTCTGAAGGGGTCTACCAGGAGCTCCTACTTAGGGAGAGGCTGGGGAGTAAACACATCATAAGAGGAATGAGAAAAACATCTTGTGAGACTAATTCTGCTAGAATAAAATGGCAGGCGGAAGACTTTGTAGGCAAGTCACATTATTTTGTTTCAGCTGATTTTCGCATACAAGGAAAACCCTGGATAACTTCCTACCAATCAAAGGAATGTGAAAAATGAGAGAATCCCCACAGGTCAAAATATCCAATAAGCTTAGAAACTGCTTGATGACAGCAGCTACGGGTAGCCTCAGCTCCTTTTCTATACTTCTCGATCAAACAAGTGATTAAGAAAGTACAAAGCCAGCAATTCCTACATCTAAAATGTAATTCCTAAAGGGCTAAATGATAGCTATGAGGGAATGGGGGCAAAGGACAAGGAAATGGGGGAAATAGCAAGAGTAATTTTTTTTTTAATTTACATCACTTATATTCTTTTTTTTAATTGAAGTATAGTTGACTTACAATATTGTATTAGTCTCAGGTGTACAACATATTGATTCTATATTTTTTAGGTTACACACAATACAAAGTTATAATATTGTTGTGACTATATTTCCTGTGCTGTGCATTACATCCTGTGACTTAATTTTTTTATAACTGCTGGTTTGTACCCTTTATCATTTTCGCTCCTCTCCCCAATCTTCTCCCCCTGGGCAAGCACTAGGTTGTTCTCTGTATCTGTGAGTCTGTTTCAGTTTTGTTATATTTGTTTTGTTTTTTAGATTTCACATATAAGTGAAAACATACAGTATTTGTCTTTCTCTGACTTATTTCACTTAGCATAATGCTCTCTACGTCTATCCAAGTTGCCACAAATGGCAAGATTTCTTTTTTTTTTAATGGCTGAGTAATGTTCCATTGTATATGTATACCACATCTTCTTTATTCATTCATCTGTCAATGGACACTTAGGTTGTGTCCATATCTGGCTATTTTAAATAATGCTGGTATGAACATTGTGGTGCATATATCTTTTTGAATTAGTGTTTTCATTATCTATGAAAAATGCCATGGGTATTTTAATAGGGCTTGCACTGAATCTGGAAATTGCTTTGTGTAGTATGGACATTTTAACAATATTAGTTCTTCTGATCCATGAGCATGGTGTATCTTTCCATTTACTTGTGTCATCTTGAATATTTTCATCAATGTTGTATAGTTTTCAGAATACAGGTCTTTTACCTACTTGGTTAAATTTATCCCTAGGTATGTTATTCTTTTTGATGCAATTATAAATGGGACTGTTTTCTTGATTTGTCCTGCTAGTTCATTATTAGTGTATATAAATGAAACAGATTTCTGTGTATTAATTTTATATCCTGCAACTTCACTGAATTCATTTATTCTAGTTTTTTAGGTGGAGTCTTTGGGGTTTTCTATATATAGTATCATGTCATCTGCAAATAGTAACAGTTACTCCTTCCCGTCCAATTTGGATACATTTTATTTATTTGTTTATTTATTTTTCTCGTCTGATTGCTGTGGGTAGAACTTCCAGTACTATGTTGAATAAATGTGGTGAGAGTGGGCATCTTGCCTTGTTACTGACTTAGAAGAAAAGCTTTCAGCTTTTCACAATTGAGTCTGATGTTAGCTGTGGGCTTGTCATAAATGGCCTTTGCAATGTTAAAGTATGTTTCCTCTGTATCCACTTTGTAGTTTTTCATCATAAATGGATGCTTTCAAATGATTTTCCTTCAACTACTAAGATGATCATGCATTTTTTATCTTTTGAGAAACTGATATAAACTATAGACTCTTTTCCCCAGGAAACTTGAAACTCAATTATAATGTTCTATGGACTCCTGATTAATAAATTTTGGCACTAGTACCTGACAGTTTGAGTTCTGGGGTCATAATTTAAAAGTTTGAATGCCATGACTCTGTTGCTCTGTCATTATAGTTTCCTCATATGTAAAATGGCAACAGTCTACCTCATGTGGTAATGATCAGTGTTTTGTGAGTTAATGCACACAAAGTATTAGTAGCCAGAATATAGTAAATGTTCAATGCATGCATGGAAACTTTAATTAGCACAGTACCTGGCATATAGTACAAGGTCTCAGTAAGTATTTGTTAAAGGCATAAATAAGTGTTCTTGTCTATTTTTGAAGATTGTGAACATCAAATTGTTGGCATTACTTTAGAAATGATAATGCAGTATACAAACAAGAGGTATTCTTGCCTAACCTTGGAGGCTCAGAGATGCTCATATGAAAGGCATCAGAATTCTGCTGTAAACATAGTGCTTCCTTTGCAAGCTTCATCCTGGTCATTACTTTCATACAAGAAAGTTCTCCAATTATGTTGACCTTTTGGTAGGCTCTGTAGTACCATGTTGTATTACAGTTCTCATGTGTCCCTGTGCTCTTACTTTTTCTTTCAGAATTGTGTTTTTAACATAACATGCAAAAGTTTGATTTCTAACACTGAACTGTATTCAAATGCTTTTGAGTATTCTGATATCTGTTTGGAAATCAGATAAAAGCAGAAGCACTCTTGATTGCAAAGCTAGACTTTCTCCTTTCCTTCAGTATGGGAAGCCAGACAGTGGACTTTATTTTAGTTTCTTAAAATCTCTTCAAGATTTGTGTTAATTGGAATTCAAATGTGAAAAACTGATTAGGTTTCTTTATATTATGATGAGTGGTTTTGACATTACAACAGTGTACCTCTGATATATTAATTTCTACATTTGTTTAAAATTTTTCAAGTGTACATAAAATTTTGAAAGAATAATAAAGTGAGATCTTTATACCTTCCATTTATAATAAATAGTATAATATTCTATGATTTCCTTGTTTTTAGGAAGTTTCAGTTATGATGACATTACCCTAAATAATTCAGCATACATCACCACAATGTTATATTACATCTAACAAAATTACAATAATTTTATAACATCTAATATCCTTAAACCAACCTCCCCAATGTGAGTCAATTTGAGCAACAAAAAAGAAAATAAAGAATTGATTATAACACATTGAAATGTAAAATAATCTCTGAATCCACAGAAAGAAGAGGAGAGGGCAGGGTTTCTTTACATAAGAATGTCAGATATCATATGTAGAAGCAATAGTAGAATTTTTTAAATCAACATTTTATAATTTCTGTGGAGGGAAAAATAGTTGCTCCCCAAATATGTCTAGATTCTAATACCTGGAGTCTTTGAATATGTTACTTTACAAGGCAAGAGAGACTTTACAAATATAATTAAGAACCCAGAGGTGGGGAGAGTTTCTTGGATTATCTGTGTGGGCACAATCTAATCACATGAGTCCTTAAAAGCAGAGAAACTTTACCACCTGTGGTCACTGGGAGATGTGACTATGAAAAGAGTGTCAGAGAAGTGTGATGTGAAAAGGACTCAATTTTTGTCACTAGTTTTGAAGATGAAGCAAGAAGACTGTGAGCCATGGAATAAGAGTAGCCTCTAGAAGTTGCAAAAAGTCAAGAAGACATATTCTCCCCAGAGCCTCCAGAAAGGGATGTGGCCCAGCTAATGCTTAGACTGTAGCCCAGTGAGACCTGTGTCTGACTTCTGACCTTCAGAACTGTAAGGTAATAAGTTTGTGTTATTTTAAAGTACTAAATTTGTCGTAATTTTTTATGGTAGCAACAGAAAGATAATTCAACTACTATACGATTGATTCAGCAAGGCTCAGCAATGGATGTTAAAAGCTTTGGATAAAATGTTGTTGAGTAATAGGATAGTCACATGGTTCCAGAGCATCACCCTACAGATGACTCATTAATTACAAAAAAAAAAAAAAAGATGTACCTTTACAATAGGATGGAATGGCATTTACCATTATAATCAAGAGCTCAAACTTAGCATCTTTAATCAGGGGATGTTCTTAGAGCATGTGTTTCTTGATGTGATGCTCTATGGAGTTCAAAACATCCATGTAAAGTATTCTTACCAAATGTTTTATCTGGGTTTAATAACACCTATAGGCCTAACTTCCTTATATTTATAGGAAATTCAGAAAAAAAAATTTAAAAATATGAATGAACAGTCATACCCAGAGTATGAGATAACACTATAAGAAAACTGGCCTGTTGTCTTCAAAAAGTCAGTGTAATAGGGAAAAAAGTAGAGAGTCTGTTCCGAATTATAAGGTAATACAGAGATATCACTGTCAAATATACTGTGTGAACTTTGATTGGATCCTGGATAATAAAAATGAGAGAAGAAGGAAAGAAGGAAGGAGAGAAAGAAAGAAAGAAGAAAGGAAGGATAGCTGCAAAGTATTTTAGGGATATATGAACTGTTAAAAATCCACAATTCCCACTGGCATCATGTTTTCCTTTTCTAATCATGAATAAATATATTAGCTGTGTACTGTGGAAAAGAGCATTGATTTGGAGTTATGGGATCTTGGTTCCATTCCTGAGTATGTTATGAATTATTTAGGAAAATGGTATTTAATCTGTCTGACTGTCAGCTTCCTTAACTGGATTAGGATAGATGATCTCTACTGAATCTGAAACTTGAACATTCCTTGAGATTTCCTTCAGAAGAAGCTTTGGAAAGCTTTTGACTCACAATTCTGGTGAACTTCAAATGACAAATTTCCTGAGTTTTATGTTTTCTATTGTTGTGTAACAAAATACCACAAATGGGGTGGCTTAAGTCAACACAAGTGGATTACCTCAGATGTTCTGTAGGTCATACATCTGGACATGGTGTAGCTGGATTCTCTATTCAGCGTCTCATGGGCTGAAATCAAGATGTTGGCTGGGGTTGGCTCAGGATTCTCTTCCAAGTTCACTGGTTGTTGGCAGATTTCCTTTCCTACAACTCTAGGACTGAAGTCTCCATTTTTCCTTCTAGCTGCTGGCTGGGGTCAGTGCTCAGCTCCTAGATGCTGCCCAAAGTTCTTTACCATGTGACCATCAGAGGTAATTCACAACATGAATGTGTGCTTCCGTCCAGAACACCTGGAGGCAATCACTAACTACTTCTTCTGATACCTGCCTGGAGAAAACTCCGCTTTGAAAGGACTTATGTGATTAGCTCAGACCCACTGAAATAATCTCTCTGTCACAAGGTCAACTGATTTAGGACCTTAATTATATCTGCAAAATCTATTTTGACCAGTAACATATCCTAATCACAGGAGTGAAATTCATCCTATGCAAAAACCATGGAGTTTATTCAGGGCATGTTCACCAGGAAGCGGTAAATCCTGAGGTCTGTTTTAGAACTCTGCTACTACATGGCTATCTCAAATCCATTATATAAGAAAATATAATGCATTCAATTGTCATAAGTATGTAGAAAGTATTTTGAAATATACACAATTTTCTGTGTAAATCATTAAAAATATAGTCAAACATATTATTTTGAAGTTGTAAAAACAAATTAACTCAGTTTCTGTAAAAGCTTAAGACATAGAAGTATCAGAAGAGAAATTGCATCTAAAATTATGACAAATATGGATTAATACATCAGAACAATAAAGTGATTTATGTTGAAAACCTGCAAAAGTATACTCTATCACATGTTAAGAGTAATCAGAATGTCCAGCCAGGTGCAAAGAGTTTAGATCAAAGAAAAAAATAAACACCTTTTTAAAGATTTTAGAAGCTGTTTAAAATAATTCATAAATATAAAAGATTAATCTAGGCAAACACATTCCATGTCCCCCACACATAGAGAATCCAACTGTCCTCCAACATCTGCTGAGACATCATCAATCAAGGTGCACTCTGCATATCCTGAATAAACATCTTTGAAAAGTTCTATTTGAATGTTCTTTATTTACAGTCCAAATTAGTCTATGTACTATATCTTTGATTTCACTTCTATCTCTTGTATCTCTGGTATCTCTTCTGCTGATCAGACCATTGAATATTTTTTAATTACTCTTCCTCTACTTCTAAATTATTCTTCTTTTCCAAGCTAACTACTCCCAATTTCACTATTTCTTGCCGCTAAATATTATCATATTAGCTTTAGATCATTCTTTTAGCATACAGAAGTCATTTTGGAACTTGATTATAATTGAACATTTCCCCTTTCTGTAAATTTGCTGAGAATATTTTTATAATATCATCCAATAAATCAAAAGGAGTAAGACAAGAACAGGTTGGATCCTGGTGCACATCTTTGGATGCCTGCTTTTCAACTGAAATCAATTCAAAGCTTGATTTCTGAACACTGGAATTATTCCAACTTTTTTTTTTTTAAATAGTGAGACTCTTAGATTAATTTATTTTTAAATTTATTTCTTATCTTTGGCTGCGTTGGGTCTTCACTGTTGCACGCAGGCTTTCTGTAGTTGTGGCGAGCGGGGCTACTCTTCATTGCGGTGGCTTCTCTTGTTGTGGAGCATGGGCTCTAGACTGTGAGGGTTCAGTAGTGTGGCTCGTGGGCTCTAGAGTGCAGGCTCAGTAGTTGTGGCACACGGGCTTAGTTGCTGCGCGGCATGTGGAATCTTCCCGGACCAGGACTTGAACCCATGTCCCCTGTATTGGCAGGTGGATCCTTAACCAGTGCGCCACCAGGGAAGTCCTGGAATTATTCCAAATTTTCCAAAACGAAATTAATATTGGGTTTAAGAAATGCCTTGTTGAAGTCTAGTTGTAATACGCTTATTGCATTTCATTAATCTACTTGAATAGTAATGTTTTTCCATAAAGAAAATTAAGGTATTTTGATATGCTTTGCCATTACTGCAGCACCCCAATGCCCTTTGATTCTGAGATCGTGTCATTCTAAAACCCCCTACAAAGAGCTATCACAGACCATATCCACTTTGAGCCTAACACTGATTTAATCATTTATATCACAGAAACACAGTTTTGGATGTGCTTTGTGGCAGTAAAGTAGCAAAATACTGGGGGGGGGGGAGGAAGCCCCTGAAGTTGTGGCTAGCTAAATGACGAGTATGCAGATAAACTCTATCGTTTGCAAAATTCATCCAGCAGTGTGTCTCTTTAGAAAGCAGCACTGTGCAAGGCTGGGGTTTTCTGATGCACAAAGCTATGCTCTAAAAATACCAGGGAGCTAGAACACTCACTGTGGTTCTCAGTGGAATGTCCTGTTAGTAACCCCTGTGGAAATCAAAAAGCTACCATGCACACTGAGTCATGAAGGTCACCCTGCATAAATCTGTCTACATTCATGAGTTGCTACTGCTAACTGCCACTAAGCCAAGCTCACAGCACACCCCCTGCTGCTGAAATGGCAGCCCTCACTGGCTGAAATCCCAGCTACTGCATTCACATTTCTTCTTATTTATCTTTAAGGCAGTACAGTATCTATTCAGAAACATGATCTTGAGCATTTGCATATCTGAAATGGTATTTTGTTAATGACCCTATGATTTGAGAGAGGTATCTATTATTGGGTGTAAACAATTCAAAGGAAAGATACTGGTTATAGCCCCTTCTATAGAGATATGACATAGCACATTCTTGGTTTCTTTCAACAATGACAAATTGAAATAGCTAGACAGAGAATTACAGTTCTTCTAGGTGGTGACAACTAAAGATGATAATTTTATATCAAAATAATAATAGTTTTAAGATAGGATGGTATATGTTTTGCATATTTCACAACTTAACATTTCCTTTAAACATTATTTTATTTTAAAACATTATTATGGGGAAGATATTAATTTTCCCATTTTGTAGATATGAAATACATTCAGAAAGGCTAAGATACTTGTTCAAAGTCACACTATCAGGACTTATATTTAAGATCAGATCCAAATGCCATGCCATCTCAATTTTGGATTTCTGATTTTCAAGATTCTGGATGTGTAATTTTTAATTAATTCACAATTATTTAAAAACTACACAATCATTTCTCTGCTATTGAATTCTGTCCTTTACTTGTTTAGATATATTAGTTTTTTTAATTGTGCAACTATTAAATATATATAACTCATCTGTGAATATCATTTCCTATGCATTAATATATGCTTTAGCCATATTGTATTATCTGAGGTGTATTCTGTTATTTAAAAATCAGTTGTAATATAGTGTTTAAATTTTGATTATTCAAACCCATGTCATGTTATAAATTAATAGTATGTAGGTAGTTCAAATCAAATTCCTGAATACTCAAGCCTGAAAAGCCAAATTCATAGCATCAAGAAAAACACAGATAAGAAAAAAAAAAAAAAATTCCAGAAATGTGAAGGGAAACAAAACAAGGATGTGAAAGTTAAAGAGAGAGGCAAGGACAAAGAAATTCAATATGTAAATAATGGATGCCTCTGAAAAAGGGAATAAAACAAATCAAACAAAATGTTTAAAGACATAATGAAAATAAAACCACTGACTGAAAAGGACCTGAATCTGCAGATCAAAAGGACTTAATATTATATAATGGTTAAGAAGTAGAATTTTGAGCTAGAGACAGTTGTGTTGAATCCTGTTTTATCATTATTACTGGTATGGCTTTAGGTAAGTTATTAAAATAGTCAAAGCTTCACTTTTCTCATATGTAAACATCAGGTTGTACTAAAGATTGAATGAGATCATGTTTATAAATAGCTTAGTCAAGTTTTTGGTAAATTAGAAGTGTTTAATACATGTTTATGCTCATCATTATGATGACAGAGGTGATATTTAAATTATTACAGACTTGTGGAAAGTATTAATTTAAAATAGTCAATATCTATTTTCTATTGAAATTTTTAATGTTGAAGAATTATGCAAATATTTTGGTAGAAAAAAACAAAAACAAAAATCAGACACCACTTAACTGAAATTCCATTGGTAAGGAAGTTTAGGTCCGAGAAGTATTTAATACTTTTTTTTTTTTTGAGAATCTAGAAAAGGACACTTTATATAAAATTTGACAAGACATTTTAAGTTAATGGAAAAACTTTATTCAATAAATGGTGTAACTATTTGGAAAAACAGCATGAAAAACATAAGATTGTATGATAGAAACATACACAAAATTCCAAATCAATTCAAACCACAAAAGTGCTTAAAAAGGATAAATGTAATCTGGATGTGAAACAAAAGACAAAACAAAACAAAGAGACAGCCTTGACTATATTATAACTTTTGTGGCAAAAGCTAAACATGAACAAAGTTAAAAGATAACAAACAGGACAAATATTGAGTGTACCAGAGGGAATCTATCATTACTATATAAAGATTCTTTATAGGTCATTAGAATATAAAAGGACAAAGAAAACAAATTGGCAATTAACAAGTGAAGTAATACAAATGTCAAACCTCTTAGTCAACATAAATAATAATTTTAAAATATGTAAAGTGAAATGAGACTTTTTAGTAACCAGTGAGATTAGCAAAGTTTAAAAATTATTTTTAATTCCCAACGATGTTATGAAAAAAATAGGTAGTTTAGATTTTAATTTTTTTAAGACACTTTATTTTTTTAGAGCAGTTTTAGGTTCACAGAAAAACTGAACACAGAGTACTTGGTTCCATATACTCCCTGCCCCCAACATGCACCACCTTTGCCACCATGACCACCCTGCACCAGAGTTATGCTTTTGTTGTAATTGATGACCTACACTGACACATCAGTGTCGCCTAAATTCATAATTTACATTAGGGTTCACTTTTGGTATTGTATATTCTATGGATTTTAACAAATGTATTTACAATGACATGTGTCCATTATTATAGCATCATACAGAATTTTTTCTCTGCCCTAAAAATCCTCCGTGTTCTGCCTATTCACCCCACCTTCCCCCAACTCCTGACAAATCCTTTTATTGTCTCTATCATTTTGCCTTTTCCAGAATGTCATATAGTTAGAATCATACAGCATGTAGCCTTTTCAGTTAGGTTTCTTTCACTTAGTAATATTAAGTTTCCTCTGTATCTTTTCATGGCTTGATAGATCATTTCTTTTTAGTGCTGAATAATATTCCATTGTCTGTATGTATGGAAGTTTATTTAACCCTTCACCTACTAAAGGATATTTTGGTTGCTTCCAAGCTCTGGCAATTACAAGGAAAACTGCTATAAACACAAAATTGCGCTCTCTCTCGCTCTCTCTCTCCATATATATATGTATATATGGAGAGGGCATTTTCTACATAACCAAAATACATAAGTGCATTATCCTCTCAAGAAATTGAGTATTGTACAATTCAGTTATGTAGTATAAATTTCATGTTCAAATATCATATTGTTTCCTAATTATCTTATAAGTGCTTTTCTGTTTCTGTATACAAGATCCAATCAAGGATTACAAATGAATTTGGTTGTCTTGCCTCTTTAAACTATAACAGTACTCAGCACCCATCTTTTTATTTATTTTCTTCACAACAGTGACTTTTAAAAAATCTAGGCTAGTAGTTTTGCTAAATGTTCCTTAACTTGTATTTGCTCAGTTGTTCCTTCCTCATTGCTGGCAACATTGTTACATATGTGACACTGTGCCTTCTCAGTGCTTTTCATTAGAAACTTGATGTCAGTTTGACACAATATTAGTGGCACTAAATGTAATCATTTGGTGAGTCTGTAGTTTTCTTCATTGTAAAGATACTTTTAATAATGTGATCTGTGGAGTAACACTTTGAGACTATGGAAATAATTTGTTACTCAGTCTTTCACTCAATTTTAGTATCCATTGATGAGCCTTATCTGAGTCAGTTATTTCAATGAGAGCTGCAGTTATTTGTTATTTCTACCATTCCTTCTTAATTTATTAAGTTTGTATTTCGTATAAAGAGCTTTCTCTTCTGCCTGCCCTTAACACTATTTTTAGTACTATTATTAAATTATAGATTATTTTTATTCACTTTGCTATATAAAAGTGTTATACTTTTTGATGCTCAAATTGTCAGTAATTTGGCCAGTGAGGCCCATTATACTGGTTCTTATGTCTTTTTATTTTCTCTCCACCAGTATTTGAGCACTTGTTTTTTTCCATTCTTGCACACAAAAAAATTTCATCTTATACTTTTCTTGTCCAAGACCCCAAATAAGCCTTTCTTTAAAGACTCATAGATTCAATACTTTTACTAAGAAATGATCTGCTAGGTATGCTTATTGCTGCTGGGGAATTCATTTTTATTATTGGAATTATGATAGTAAATTAAAATAAATTTAATTTAATATGAATACATTAAGGCAAAAATCCCTGAGCAGTTTTGTTTGGTTTGGTTTGGTTTTTATTTGAAAGAGGGATAATCAGGAGAAAAAATAGATCATAATAATTTTCCCAAAGGGATAAAAAATAAAATTTCACTTAATTATTTTAGTTGTTAGCCTGAGAAATACAGATATAAATGTATTATGTAGAAATGTGACAATAAGTATTGTAGATCTAACCCAGTCTGTATAGCTTCTCAATTCTACAGGAAAACTAAAACAGATGAAATAACAAAGAAATTGTCTGGAAGGAAAAAACTCAATTAAATGAGAGAGGGAAAACTAAATATAACCTTATGTAAATGCATGTTAAATGGGTCTACTAAAGATGAAAATTACAGCTTTAACTCAGAAAATAAGTTTCAGCTTTATTTTGCTTTAAGGAAATTACCTAAAACAATGTGACTCTTAAAGATAAAAAAGTAGGATTGGTTCAAAATGGCGAAGTAGAAGGACGTGCTCTCACTCCTTCTTGCAAGAACACCAGAATCGCAACTAACTGCTGAACAATCATCAACAGAAAGACACTGGAACTCACTAAAAAAGATACCCCACATCCAAAGACAAAGGAGAAGCCACAATGAGACAATAGGACGGGCTCAATCACAATAAGATCAAATCCTATAACTGATGGGTGAGTGACTCACAAACTGGGGAACACTTATACAACAGAAGTCCACCAACTGGAGTGAAGGTTCTGAGCACCACATCAGGCTTCCCAACCTGGGGGTCCGACAACGGGAGGAGGAATTCCTAGAGTATCAGACTTTGAAGGCTAGCGGGATTTGATTGCAGGACTTCAACAAGACTGGAGTAAACAGAGACTCCACTCTTGGAGGACACACACAAAGTAATGTGTGCATTGGGATCCAGGGGAAGGAGCAGTGACCCCATAAAAGACTAAATCAGACCTACCTGCTAGTGTTGGAGGATCTCCTATAGAGGCGGGAGATGGCTGTGGCTCACTGTGAGGACAAGGACACTGGCAGCAGAAGTTCTGAGAAGTACTCCTTGGCGTGAGCCCTCCCAGAGTCCATGATTAAAACAAATATCGTATATTAACGCATATATGTGGAACCTAGAAAAATGGTACAGATGAACCGGTTTGCAGGGCAGAAATGGAGACACAGATGTAGAGAACAAATGTATGGACACCAAGGGGGGAAAGCCACAGTGGGGTGGGGGTGGAGGTGGGATAAATTGGGCGATTGGGATTGACATGTATACACTGATGTGTATAAAATTGATGATTAATAAGAGCCTGCTGTATCAAAAAATAAAATCTGGACCAAAAAAAAAGACAAAATTAAATGTATAAACAAAGATATAATTTACAAATGAAAGTTACAAAAGTTCTTTACAAAAGAAAATGAGTATAAATCATGCACATGGACAAATAAGTATTCATTAAAATTGTTCATGTTTTATTAATGAAAGACACAATGTTGTGTCTTCCAGGAAGATACAAATAATATAGAAATTAATAAAATAACATTATAACCTGGAAATGTAAAGCAAATAAGAATCTGAGGGAAAATATATGCACTATTTACAGTAAGAAAAATAAGTCCAACTACCAACATATTTTACACACTACATTATAAATTTATATCAAAATAAAAATTAAAACAGTGATGAGGGCTTCCCTGGTGGCTCAGTGGTTAAGAATCAGCCTGCCAGTGCAAGGGTAATGGGTTCAAGCCCTGGTCTGGGAAGATCCCACATGCTGTGCAGCAGCTAAGCCCGTGCGCCACAACTACTGGGCCTGTGCTCTAGAGCCCGTGAGCCACAACTACTGAGCCCGTGTGCCACAACTACTGAAGCCTGCATGCCTAGAGCCCATGCTCGGCAACAAGAGAAGCCACTGCAATGAGAAGCCTGTGCACCACAACGAAGAGTATCTCCTGCTCGCTGCAACTAGAGAAAAGCTGGCGAGCAGCAATGAATGCCCAGTGCAGCCAAAAATATAATAAATAAAAAAATCGTTTTTCAAATAAATTAATAATAATATAAAAAATAAAACGGTGATTGAAAGCACATTTAAATATATTAAAAAAACACATACACAAAATGAAGTTATTTTAAAAAAATACAAGGTAATTAATAAACATCTAAATACACGTTAATAAACTGGTTGGCAAATGAACAGCAGAAACAATAGTAAATCCAAGGGTAGATTTTTGGAAATACAAATTAAATAGACAAACCACAAACTATTCTATTCAGGAACAAAAAAGAGAAAACAATATCAAAGATAAAATGGTGATAATCCACAATTAAAAATAAAAGGAAAATAATTATTTGGTCACATAAAAACGTTTTCCATTCAGAAGCAAAAAAAAGTTGACAGGAGATCTTTGTCAATATATTTCAATTGCCAGACAAATGTCATTTAACAAAATAATAGATGATAAAAACTTTGGCACCTTTCAAGAGCTGCAACTCAAATAGATATTGGTACATTCTAGAAATGTTACTGTAAAGATATTTGGGGCCTAATCTGATGACTGCAAATTATAATTAGATTTTCCCATCTTCCTATATTTACCAAATTGTAGAAAAATTATGCAGAAATTTAAAAGAAAGGCATTTACGGTCATGCATTTCAGTCATAAAGGGATTCGCTTTGACTACATTTGAAATTTCAACTGATTGTTCAACCACCAAAATTCATCCCATATGCCAATAATAACATCTTCAAAATTTCATAGCATAAAATCATTTTCAAATTCTCCACAATGGAGTGTAACAATCTTTTGAACATTGCCAAGTGGTACGAAAACAAACAAGACTTTTGATTTTCTTGGCTTAAAACCATGTTGCAAAAATATTTTAATGTGCCAGATATATATTAGAAAATATATTCAAAATCATGAATTCAAAATGTTACTTTGAGATTATTTGTGGGACAAATACTATCCTTCATTAAAACATAACAGCTATTACGTACTCCATCTTTTTTTTTTTTAATTTTTACTGGAGTATAGTTGATTTACAATGTTGCGTTAGTCTCCTGTGTACAGCAAAGTGAATCATTTATACATATACATATATCCACTCTTTTTTAGGTTCTTTTCCCCATATAGGCCATTACAGAATATTAAGTATAGTTCCCCATGCTATACAGTAGGTCCTTATTAGTTATCTATTTTATATATTTTTATGTTCTCTTACTAGCATATAATTCAATATTCCTCAATGTTTCTGATGATAATAAACAGTAACAACGAACATCATTACTGTATCTAACTTTCAGCTCAGTGCATCCAGAACTTTTCATAAATTGAGGAAAAGTTTAGATCATAGCTACAGAAACAAAAGTGCTCACATTTAATGGTATTTCAACTTAATACTTTATAAAGTATTTATAACATACACTAGTATTACAATAAGTTTATCAGATAGATAGTGTAGGTATTGCCAGTGTTGTTTTATAGATGTGGAAATTTAAAACCAAATGATTAAATGACTTCTTTATGATCACACAACACAAGTTAGCAATATAAGTATCAAATCAGGTCTCCTGACAATACTGGTTTCTTTCTACCACGCTACTCCAGAGACAAATATATCTCATTCTATACTGGAGTTTTTGTTTCAGTAAAGCCCTTAGCACTTTCTTAAAATTGGTTGAGTAAACCAAGTTTTATCAGTAATGGTAATTTTTAAAAAGAGGAAGGGGTATTGTCACCTTAACCTTAAATCAGGGTTATGTGTGACAAAGCTATGTCTGTCTCCAGCAGATGGCCCGTGATAACAGAGCACTGGTGATATGATTGATTTCTATGATAAATAATTTTGGAAGATAAATGCTTTCTCTGCATGCAGTGCATTCTGAAACCATTCTTGTAAGCAAAGTTGAGATAATGTGCTCTTTGCATTCTAATCCCTCCTAAAGTGTTATAGATGCTACAAAGAAATACCCACCCTTTCCACTCTTCCAATAAGAAACAAACAAAACAACTTTTCCAAGCCTCTAATTAACATAACTCACAGAAATAGCAGAGAATTTAGATGAAAAAATAAAAAGATAGAATGTTCCTTTGGGAAGGAAAATTCAGGCAATATTACAAATCCTCACACTTGGGGGGAGGACTGGTGGGTGGGGAGACTGGAGCTAAAATTAAGCATCTAGATGTCAATGATACCTCAAAAAAGCAAGAGAGAGGCACAGAAGTAAGAGAAATTAAAGCTAAACTAAGAAATGTATAAGCAGTGAGTTGAAAGACTAATGAGAATCTCAATCCCTTTCAGCCTCTAACTCCAAGTCAAAACAAAGACTATGAGGTTAACAACTCAATGATAATTCACACTGAGGAGGATGTGTGTCATTTTGTGATATTTTTCTCCATACAAACTTTCTTAAAAATTTTAATGAAATTGTAGAAATTTAAATGAGTAACAGTTCTTGTTTTTAATCTGTAAAAAAGAAAAAAGTAAATAAGTTTTTCTTTTCAGATTTCTTCTGTACATCATGCATTTGTGCCAAGTCTTACATTCTTTGTAGAAGAAGAGCAGGCTGTGTGCCTGAGCTACCAAATATTCATTGAGGTTTGTCAGAGTGCTTCTGTTCAAGAGAATAACATGTATTTAGTCATTATTATTTCTCTTTCCTTCCCTCCTTCCTTCCTACTTTCTTTCCTTTATCCCTTCCTTTTTTCCTTCCTTCATTCCTATCTTCCTTCCTTCCTCCTATTCATCCAATAAACATGTACTTTATATGCAAGTGTCAGCATCTTGGGTTTGAATATAAGATACTGTTGTTCCTTCATTTTCCTCTGTAGCTAACAGTTTCATCCAGGGAAATTTAGGAACAAATCAAGAGCCATGATTAGGCTTTATGTCTCTCTACCCACAGTGATGGACACTTAGGACAGAAGAAAGATGGACATTATCTTTGACAGCTTATTCTGTGTTGAAAAATAAAGAAAACCCCTCTATCCCACCCCTGGAAATAGACACTGTTTCACATCAAATTCTCACTTAATATTTTATCTATAGCCAACATAATCTTGGACCTTTTACTGAGAATTTATCTCACATGTAGCCTCTGACTTATACAAATATTTCAATTTTATTTTTATGCCCAATGACTCAGACATGAAAAAGTATTTTCCCAGACCTCTTGAACTAGAAGTGTAGGAATCATAAATTCTATAAGGTTTAAAATTGAGGAGAGAAGAGACTCTAAGCATCAATGATCAGTCTCCAAATGTTTCTCTAACAGATTTAACATAATGCTGAACAGTGAATATTCACGAGTTCTCCAAACATAGTCCCTACTCATATAATGTCTAGTGGGGGAGACAGATACATAAAGTTTAAATATATTAATGAATAGCATGTATATTGTTTCAAATGTAAACTGGAAAAACAGGGCTTTATCCAAAAATATAATAAGATGAGGCCAAATTTAGGTTAAAATTTCTGAGTAATGATATGTAAGCTGAGGTCTTCAAGTTGAATAGGAATTAGCCAATGGTAATCATTGGCTGAAGGGAAGATACAGGGATTGAGGAAGATTCATTCTTATTGGAGGGAAAGTCTTATGCAAGTGCACTGATAGGTCAAAGAGGTTAGTGCATTAGTGAAGCTCAAAGTGACCCTTTTCAGTTGAACAAGTGGGGGAGTGATATGAGAAGAATTTGAGTAGAGAAGCAGAAGCTGAATTAGTCTTGAAGGCCATGTTACATTCTTTTAAATTACAATTACTAAGAGACATCTTTTGAACTAATAGTATCCAATAAAAAAATGTTATTTTAAAAATAACATCCTGACTGTCATGTAAAAATTGAATTACAGGGGGCTACATTATTTTTCTCCAGCCAATGTCAACATTTTCTCTATGTGAGTATTCCACAAGGAAAAACAATTATAACCACGTGTTTCTTAAACCAGAAAAATATATTACCTTTCTCAAAAGAAAACAAAAGAAAGAAGGAAGCAAAGAAAGAAAAAACGAACAAACCCATAGTGTTGTGCCTGGAATACCCTACATGGTAGCCAAAGATAAGACCAGTTGTTCTCAACTGGGGACAATTTTGCCATCTAGAGAACATTTGGCAATGTCTGGAGATATTTTGGATTGTCACATCTTGGGAGAAGGGAAGTGGTACTGGCTATTGGGTAGAAGACTTAGATGTTGCTAAACATCTTACAATGCATAGCTCCCCCCCCACAATAAAAGTTCTCAGTCTAAAATATCAATAGTACTGAAGTTAAGAAACTGTGCTCTTGGTCATCAGGACCATCACTGGATTATTCGTATCTTACCATGCACTCCCTCGTCTGTAAATGTTTCATGGTCATCGAATGACCAAGAGTGAATTCAAGGTTAAGGACAACTTCAGTCCTTCATGGTGAAGTAGACACGGATCTATAATGCAAAGCAATTTTCGGCTTGAATCAGTTATATTTTTGCTGCCAAAATTAAACTGTGATAATCAAAACAACTAATGTTGAATCCCAGCTTACAATATAATCAATACTCATGTTTGCAGGAAATAAGAATGAGATGAGCTGGAGTTCAGGCAGCAAGGAAAATCTTAGGTTTTCCTAAGATACTGAAGAGACCAGATTAATCATTTAATGAAAAGTTTTCTCTCTCTCCCTCTCTCTCCTTCCCTGTTTCTCTGTGTTTTAAATATTTGTAATACACTTTGTGAATTGCTAATTACTATATGGTCTGTAAAATACATTTTAAAACCTAGTATGTAAAAAGTAATTTGGTTTCATTTTATAAATAACAGTTAAAAAGTATATATGCTCTACTGGGTCTCCAGGTCACAATAACTTGAAATGCAAACTCCAGTGTAAAATCCACTACAGTCATAAGAGGAACAATGACTATAACAAAGTGATCATGAGGTTCTCTGTAGTGTATTGAAATGACATTTCAACTCTACAAGATGATAAGAACTTCTCACAGAGACTGTGCTTGAAATTTTCTCTTAGCCACAGACTAGGTTATAAAGACTTAAATTGAACAAAGAGTAATCAGAAAACACACTTAAACTACTGAATTCAGAGCCAAAACTTAAACTAGTTATACAGGAAATATGTTAAAAGAACCTGTCTCAGCACAATAGCAAATTCAGACAGCTTAAAGGTTACAAAGTTTTTCATACGCTCTAGAAATCTTTTTGGGGTAATAAAGAAATCATTTCACACCTCCGTACTCAGGGAATATCAAGTTTTTCATTCAGTTTCTTCACCATGAAAAAAACTATACAAACACACAAATGTTGGTTTGCAAACTCGGAAGCTTCCAGCGTGAAATTTGAAACTGGCCTCAGTACTTGGAGGTCAAGGAGAAATTTAAGAAAGAGGCAGATTCCTCCAGATTGGTAGGTGGCAGTTTTAATAAGCAAGGGAACTTACGAGCCTTGTCTTGTGTGGCTGCAAGATGAATAGGTCTCTACACTACCGGCCAGCATCATAAGTTTACGTAGAGGCCTTTACTGGGTTCAGTCACACTCACCATCCAGACGGTCTCAACAATGCATTGCTCCCTCAAGGCTGTGTCCTTGAAAATGGATCCCACTGTGGGAACCATGGGCAGAACATACATTCCAAAGATGGCGGAGGGGATGAGGAGCCTCCAATTGCCTAGGTACAGCTAGAAGGTCAACTGGTGGTCACACCCTCTAGATTATTTCCTCCAAAAACAGAAGTTGGATTTTTATACTAAGGGTGAACATTAAACTGAAATAATTAGTGGAAGCTGAAAATACAATGACTGAACTGACTTGGAAAAAAAATTCAGTAGAGGTTTTCTTACAAAATAATTTTAGAACTAAAATTCTAATAACTTTAGATCTAAGATTATAATTATGATTTTGCTTTTAAGATTTTGCTACCATTTAAACTGCCGTGAAACATGATTCTACATCCAAATTAGCTATTGTACATTTAAAATATTTATTTATTTATTTTATTCATTTATTATATTTTATTTATTTATTTTTGGCTATGCCAGGTCTTAGTTGAGGCACATGGGATCTTCGTTGTGGCATGTGGGATCTTTTGCTGTGGCATGTGGGCTTCTCTCTAGTTGTGGCGTGCAGGTTTTCTCTTCTCTAGTTGTGGCACACGGGCTCCAGAGCATGTGGGCTCTTGTAGTTTGCAGCACACGGGCTCTCTAGTTGAGGCGCTCAGGCTCAGTAGTTGTGGTGCACTGGCTTAGTTGCCCTGCGGCATGTGGGGTCTTAGTTCCCTGACCAGGGATCGAATCTGCATTGGAATGCGGATTCTTTACCACTGGACCACCAGGGAAGTCCCTATCATACATTTTAAAAGCACATTACAAAAGTTTAAATTTTAAAAATAAAAACTCAATGTTACATACATATATGTTTATTTATAAAATATATAGTATTTCTAAATGACCAACATATGGCATCCCTAAAGGATTTTTCATAAGTATGTAATGTGAGAGCAAAACAAACACTTAAAATGAAAACTTCGCTAACTTAAAATAATTATTTTTTTAGGTATTTCCTGATATCTTTGAATTTTTTTAATCCAGTTAGGTAATACCAGGTCAATTAATTCACCTCTCCCACCACAATTTTCTCATCAATAGAATGAAAATAAACATGATTATCTCACAGATATGTTGTAAGAATTAATTGAGATAATGTATCTAAAATGCTCAGAGCAGTTATTAGCACAGTTTGTTTTTGGTTTCTATGTAGGTTTCTACACCTTGTCAGAGATTAGCTAATTGCTTCCTTCTCCAGATATGGCACTTTGCTCACAGTAAAAAAAGGCAGCTTTCGTCAGGCTTTCCCATTCCTTAAATCTTGCCAATTTAAGGAAAAACTAAATTAAAGATGTGTAAAGAAAGCATCTTGCAGAAACCTCCCTCCAAGTTTCTTTAGTATCACAGATTCTAGGGACTTTAATTTTTTCCAATTTGCTTTTCAATATCCACTTTATGTTTTCAGTTTGAAAATATGCATTAAGCCCTAGTATTCTAAAACTGCTAACTAAAGTGGCAACAAATTGATTTTTATTTTATTTATTTATTTTATTGAAGTATAGTTGATTTACAATGCTGTGTTAATTTCTGCTGTACACCAAAGTGATTCAGTTATATATATATATATATATATATATATATATATATATATATATACACACACACACACACATACATACATATATATATATCCTTTTTTATATTCTTTTCCATTATGGTTATCACAGGATATTGAATATAGTTCCCTGTGCTATACAGTAGGACCTTTTATATCCATTCTATATAAAATAGTTTGCATCTGCTAACCCCAAACTCCCATTGATCTCTCCCCCACCCCCCGCCCCTTTGGCAACCACAAGTCTGTTCTCTATGTCTGTGAGTCTGTTTCTGTTTCATAGATAGGTTCATTTGTGTCATATTTTAGATTCCACATATAAGTGATATCACATGGTATTTGTCTTTTTCTCTCTGACTTACTTTACTTTGTTTGATAACCTTTAAGGCCATCCCTGTTGCTGCAAATGGCATTATTTCATTCTTTTTATGGCTATGTAATATTCCATTGTATATACGTACCACATCTTCTTTAACCATTCCTCTATCAGTGGACATTTAGGTGGTTTCCATGTCTTGGCTATTGTGAATAGTGCTGCTATGAACATAAGGGTGCATGTATCTTTTTGAATTATAGTTTTGTCTGGGTATATGCCCAGGAGTGGGATTGCTGGATCATATGGCAATTCTATCTTTAATTTTTTGAGGAACCTCCATACTGTTTTCCATAGTGGTTGCACCAGCTTACATTCCCACCAACAGTGTCAGAGGATTCCCTTTTCTCCACACCTTCTCCAGCATTTGTTATTTGTAGACTTTTTAATGATGGCCATTCTGACCGGTGTGAGGTAGTATGTCATTGTAGTTTGGATTTGCATTTCTCTAATAATTAACCATGTTGAGCATCTTTTCATGTGCCTGTGTCTTCTGCCCATTTTTCAATTGGGTTGTTTTTTGTTGTTGAGTTGTATGAGCTGTTTGCATATTTTGGATATTAAGCCCTTGTCAGTGGCATCATTTGCAAATATCTCCTCCCAGTCTGTAGATTGTTTTTTCATTTTGTTTATGGTTTCCTTTGCCTTACAGAAGCTTGTACGTTTGATTAGGTCCCATTTGTTTAACAAATTGATTTTTAAAAGCATGAACCAACAATGGCAAAGGATAGAGGAAAGGAGAAAGCAAAACAAAATTTTGAAAGCTAAAAAGTAGGTAGATGGGTATTAACTCAGTAATAAGATCAAAGGAAGCTGATTCCCTATCTAGTGGTAAAACCAAGAAATTACCCAATTTTTGTTGAAGAGGATGCTAAAGGCTCAGAAGTCCATGACATCAAGTCCATCAAGAAGCAATCATGAAGGGGGTGACCAAAAAATAGGTGGATTGTTTAAATGTCTATTTATAAGGTAATTAGACACCAACTCTTCATAACTATTGACTGTCAGTCTTCCACCATGATGTAAGACCCAAAATTCAGTGTCTAGAGATAATAAAACAAAAGTTCTCTGGGTTTTAGGAGTTGGAGTATTAAACTAAAAACAAAAGGATTGAAGTAAATTTTACTACTAAATATTGGGCCTTCTAACTTCCTTCCCTCCTTTATCTCCTGAAACTTTGGCAGCTGTACTTCCAAGCAGAAGATCGATACAGTCTTTTGTGGATAATCTGACAAGTTAAAGGAAGGAGATTGGGAAAAAGATACCCCCCACAAATGACCCAAATTATCTTTCAGGTAAGCCCAAAGTCCTTCTGGGCACATAGTTTCCAATCAGCTTCTTTACATATCATCTTAATTATAAATAGACAGCAGAGGATTGCAAATATCAAGCATTTGGTATGAAAGACAGAAACCAAAACAAATAAACAAAAGAAATTTGGAGAAAACATATACAATGCAAAATGAAGACAACTTTCCAAAAACCCTATTATTACGTAGCTCAGAAATATGAGAAGATATTGCATGCATGAAACAACAAAATGTTATTATAAAACAATGTGCAGAAAATAAAACAAAAAAGAGCTCTGTAAAATAAAAATTGTTATAGTGAAAATGAAAAACTAAGGTATTTGGATAGTAGTGTTTAGGAAATCTTCCAGAAAGAGCAAAATAGAAAAGAGAAAAAGAAAGGAGGAAAATAAAAAGGAAGAAAAGTAGAGGACCGGTCTATGAGAATGAAACTGATACATAATTGGAGTAATTGAAAGAGAAAAGAAAACAGAAAACAGGACATGATCAAGTACATATTACCAGAACTGATTCAAAATGAAAGGAGCATAATATTCGTTTGTCCCATTAATGTTAACTTTGATCTCTTGGTGAACGTGGAGTACATGAGATTTTTCCATTGTAAAGTTTCTCCTTTCTCCTTTCTAATTAATAATTAATTTATTTTAGCATTCATTGAAATTCTTGAATGAATCAGTCATCGTTATGAAGAGTGACAAATGGAGATTTTTTTGATTTTCATCTTTTCTGCTATATCTATTAGTTGGCATGGAATGTCTTGTTCCAGCAAGTATCATCTATCATCTATCTATCTATCTATCATCTATCTATCTATCTATCTATCTATTATCTATCTATCTATATCAGTATTGTCCCAAGGATTCCCATTTCATCCAGTGAGTTATAACCCCTATCCATCCTTATTGATTTCAATACTCAAGTCGGTCAGTGGAAGCCCCTTTAACCATGCTCATGTGTCTTTTTGACATATACACTTTTTTCAGTAATTTCCTTTTCTTTTTTTTTTTTTTGAGTACTTTCCATCTTGCCTACAAAGATGTTCCACACCATTCTGTTCTCATATTTTCTCTATTTCAGTCATTAGCTCATCCATTTCTCTAACGAACTCTGGATCTTTTCATCAGGGAGTGCTGGTCAGAAATCAAGAATGGGTCTAGAATGCTTGTTGCTGGCCGGGGGGATTATTGATTCTAGGCTTTCTCTGCAGAGATATCTATATACAGTTGATGTAAAATATTTTCTTTACCAACAGGTCTAAATGTTTTAAAATTTATAACACAACTTCTGGTTTGGACATGGATTATTTATAAATGTTTTTAATTCACAGTATATTTTTTTAAAGTCAGCTTTGTTACTGATTTTTAATTTAACTCAATTGTCTCCCAAAAGTATAATCTTTATGAATCAATGTTCAGCATTTTTTGAGATTTACTTTATGCCAGAAGGCACATGTAGTGTAAATTAGAATCCCAAAACCCAAGAGAGGGAAGACCAGTGCCTGCATATTCTCAAAAGAAATTTTAAAAAAATGTTTCACCCAGATTCTAGGCCATGACAAACAAACTTCTTCCTAGTCTCATTATATAAGAGAGTGATTTTTTTTTCCTTTTTCACTTAGGTATTCGTCCTTTGATTGTCCTGTTTTTTGTTTGTTTATTTTGTTTTTGTGTTGTTCTTGTTTGCAGTGGTCTCATACCATCTTACATTGTGTGTGCCCAATTCCTTGTTTTTCTATCTTGCCAGGACATAAAAATCAAGCCAAAGAGAGATTAGCAAAAAGACTCAGTGGCTGACACATCAATTTATGAGTTCCCTGCTCTGCCTTTGGCTTCTTTTTTATTTAGGCTCTCGGATTTTTAACAATCCTTATTTAACATCATATTTATATATTACATTTTTTATAACATAACATGTTATATCATGTTGTATTCAGTAATGTTAACTGGTAAATGTTTAACAACCAGGTCGGTGGAAGAAGAGGTATCAGCCCTGATTTGTAACAGTTGAGAACTTCTGTGCTATAAAAGGTTTGTTACTCTCAGCATCGCCAATTCCAAGGTGCCAACATGATATCACTGAATGCTGAGTTGGGAAAAGCACAGTACACATCATTATATAGTATGACCGTTGTACAATAGACATAACTTCAAAAGTATAGATAATAGTAAAAAATATAAGAATTAATGAGTTTTGAGTATTTATTATCTTTGTTTCTAATATAACACACTTAAGTTAATGTAATTTAAAATCTTTAATATAATAGCTGTTTTCACAATTGGCTCTCAAAATTTTTTTTTTTAATCTGAAGATTTTATAATCAACTCTCTAAACCAGTATTAGCTGGCTCTAGCACCCATTGTTTATGTCCAGAAATGCTAGGGGTTTTCTAGTCTTTACATTATCTGTTCCTCTACGTTGTCTAAAATATAGCTCTTTAACCCCTTAAAAAATAGGCTGATAGTTTATTAAAGGAAAACATTTTTTTCCACATATCAAAGGTTCATTTTACAAAATGAACCTGCATTACACAAAATAAAGAGAATTGGAAGATCGCTTTTATTTTTCTCAATAATTTAATTTGTTCAATAAATATATAAAATTAGCCAAGCTCATTTCATTCAAATCACAATACAGAGAATATTCACTTTAAAGGAAAGCCCTTCTTGAGATACTTAATGATTCCTCTGAATACATTCAGTACTTCAAAGATAATGAAAGGAATGGTCTTCTTTTGCTAAGTAACTTCCAAAACTAAAATATATCTTTTTTCGAGGTATATATTAACCAAATTAATATAATAAATTATCTATATAAAGAAGTCTTCTTTTGCACTAAACTATTAAGTATTAAACTATTAAATATTCTCACCTTAAAAGAGATATTTTAAAATGTTAAAATCATGAAACCTAGACAATGCAAAACAAGGTTGTGAATTATGCATTTTTAAAAGGAAAATAAGCACTAATTTATGGTAAAATACTGCCTGGCTAGTAGATCACAATAATATGAAATCTCAAATACCAGACTCTGTGGTTCATAACTGGTCCTTGACCCCCCCAAGTGAAGATCAGAGGTGAAAAACTATATAATCAGGATAGTAAAAAATAGCAACAAAGTTGAAACTTATTGAGTACTATGGGCTAGACATTGTGTCAAGTGCTAAAAATTTATTTTATCATTAAATCTTCCCAATGGCCATAAGAAGTAGATCCATTTTACTGAAGAATATATTGAGATCCACAAAAGTTGAGGAATTTGCCCAAGATCAGGCAATTATAACTGAGATTTTTGTTAATCTGACTTCAAAGTCTGTCAGTTTTTCTGTCCTTTGTGCTTGTATTTACTTAGTACTCTTCATCATTACAGCTAAATCTTGTATCAGTCTAGTTTACAATGTCTCCCATTTCTTCCTTTTGCAAACTTTACCCTTCATCCAGACTCCGTTGATACATGTCTGAAATACATGCAGCTTCCACTCACACTGTTCCCTCTACTTGAAATTTTCATCTCCATCTCTTGCTTCTCCTCAGAGCCAATCACAAAGTTCTTTGCAAGTTTCCCTTATCTGGGATATATCCTTTGATCAATAGAGCAACTACAATCACCCCCACTTTTGCACAAACTATACTCATTTATCACATGTGATGTTGTGTTTATTGGGTTTATTTTTCAGTGGTTCTTAAATTGTAGCACTTAGACACAAAGTATCAGCATCATCTAGGTACTTGTTAGAAATATAAAATTTTAAGGCCCCATCCCGAGCCTCTAAATTAGAAACTCACCCCTCTGGGGTGAGGCAGAGCAAACAAGAGTTAACAAATCCTCCAGGTGATTCTGAAGCATGACAAAGCATAAGAGCCATTGTACCATACCATATAAGGAAGTTGTTCTTTCCTACCTATATAATATACACATATACATATACATATTCATATATACTAACTAACCTTTTGTGATTAAATTGATAGGTTATATACTTGCTACAGAAAATGGCCTTCCCTTGAAGGAGGGGAAATTACAGGGTTAAACATCTTAAAAAGGGAGTGATTCTGGAATAAGAAAGGAGACTGGCAGGGTATTTCACAAAAAGGATCCTAAATGAGAGCGCTCCTACAGTGTAGGGAGAGAGAGTCTTTGTGTGCCTTACTGAGGGAGGCCAACACCTAGATACCAAACTACACACTGCTTCCCAAACTTGGCTAAATATCAAAATATCCTTACACTTTTTTTTTTCAAGTAAGCAATGTTTTTATTTATTTATTTTTTGAATTTTTGAATTTTATTTTATTTTTTTATACAGCAGGTTCTTATTAGTTATCTATTTTATACATATTAGTGTATATATGTCAATCCCAATCTCCCAATTCATCCCACCACCACCACCACCCCTGCCACTTCCCCCCTTGGTGTCCATACGTTTGTTCTCTACATCTGTGTCTCTATTTCTACCCTACAGACCAGTTTATCTGTACCATTTTTTCTAGGTTCCACATATATGTGTTAATATACGATATTTATTTTTCTCTTTCTGACTTACTTCACTCTATGACAGTCTCTAGACCCATCCACGTCTCTACAAATGACCCAATTTCATTCTTTTTCATGGCTGAGTAATATTCCATTGTATATATGTGCAAAATCTTCTTTATCCATTCATCTGTCGATGGGCGTTTAGGTTGCTTCCATGACCTGGCTATTGTAAATAGTGCTGCAATGAACATTGGGGTGCATGTGTCTTTTTTTTTTTTTTTTTCTTCATGTGTCTTTTTGAATTATGGTTTTCTCTGGGTATATGCCCAGTAGTGGGATTGCTGGATCATATGGTAATCCTATTTTTAGTTTTTTAAGGAACCTCCATACTGTTCTCCATAGTGGCTGTATCAATTTACATTCCCACCAATGGTGCAAGAGGGTTCCCTTTTCTCCACACGCTCTCCAGCATTTGCTGTTTGTAGATTTTCTGATGATGCCCATTCTAACTGGTGTGAGGTGATACCTCATTGTAGTTTTGATTTGCATTTCTCTAATAATTAGTGACGTTGAGCAGCTTTTCATGTGTTTCTTGGCCATCTGTATGTCTTCTTTGGGGAAATGTCTATTTAGGTCTTCTGCCCATTTTTGGATTGGGTTGTTTGTTTTTTTAATATTGAGCTGCCCGTCCTTACACCTTAATATAACAGAAATTTCTTACCCCAGGAGTTTTGAATTTGGTAGGACAAGCATCTAGCTTTGCAATCATGCCACAGGTGATTTGGAGGCCTATTTGAGAACTGCCTGTTAAGTTCTGGGCAATGAGCTCCAGAGAGAAGCCACATTGAATGTTACAACTAAAGTTGCAACTTATTGTAGATCTCTATTAGGTTATTCTTCAGTAAAGAATCGTTTAGAAAAAACAACTTGGTCTGACCTAGGATTAAAGGAAATGCATGTGTCCACATTTAGGACAACTCTGTAAATACCTCTCTGTTAATTTACCATGGTGGTCATTTGTAGGGAGGTCTAAAGAGAGAAAAAATCTTTGGAATGATGAAAGACCTCACTCATCTTAATAAGTGTTGGGTGATTTTTCATAAAAGGTGAAGACAAATTTTTGTCTTTCTTCCCCTAAACAGCTTATGGATTTCTTAAAGGTAGAAATTATACTTTTGTGTTGTTGCTATCATCATCATCATCATCATCATCATCATCATCATCATCATCATCACCGTTATCTTACTCTAACTTCCAGTGTTTGTTACAAAATCTGTTATGCAGTAGAGAGAGAAAAATGAGAACTAACAAGTATTAGGGGCCTACCATGTGCAAGCACTTTATTATACACTTAAAATACATCATCTATTTAGTCTTCAGAGCCTTCTTTTAGCTGCATTATACACTAAGGAACCTGAAGCTCTGATAAGGAGCTATGATAACACTTAAGTAAGCAGCAAAACTAGTTTTTGAATCTTGTTGCCTATGGTTTTAAACATTCTACCCTATGGTTTTTCCATGACATTTGTTTGAATCTTATTTATATATTCATTAAAAATTATTGATATTTAAACAGTGATCATAACTCATTAATAGGAAAAACAATGGCGTGGTACAGCATGCAGTATTCTAAGAAATGTTTTCTCCTGTAGTAGAGCTATAAGCCCAATGAGGCTTTCCTCTTCTCCACTTTCCTAAACAATCCCCATCCGTATGTGTATTATCGGGTTTGGCTGCTAGTGAATTTATAAATAAATAAGTGACCTAAGCAAGATAGAAGTGTATTTTTCTCTATATTGCATGTCACAGTCTGAGAAGCTGGTCCAGTGCTATGTCATGCTCCTTAGAGATTCTGTCAGTGATCCAGGCAACTTCCACGTCTCCCGGATGGCACTCCTCATAGTTCAAAATTATTCCAAGCTCCAGGCATTAGTTTAAAGAGATGGATAAAGATGAGAGCAAAAGAAGACTTCTGGCAGCTAATATATGGAGCTTCTACTGACATCCTTCTTGGCCTGAATTTAACCACATAACCACATCTAGATGGAAGAAAGACTATGAAATAAAGTCTCCATTTTTATATAGCTGTATTTGCAGCTAAAATTCTGATAATGGAAGAAAATGGAAACAGATATTGGGGACAACCATTAGCCTGTATGACAAGATCTAAGCACTTTTAGGAGAAGAAACTAAAATTAAAAATGAAGCCTAATTCCAAAATGCTAAAACTCAGTGTTGGTATCATTCCCTTCCAATTATCTTTTTAAGTCTGGTTGGAATAATGAAACTAGAATTGCTGAAAAAATCTGAGGCTACATCTAAGAGAGACAACTCAATGAACGTAAAGCAGAGGTTTCTCCATGGAGCAAAAACACGTAATTTAAGTAACAATAATCATACCATTTCATTCAAAGTCTAAGCACTAAAATATAGAATGGTAAATTGCCTGAATTTTTGTATGAGTTCATATTCTTGTTATAATAAGAAATAATTATTGGAAGTTTAATGTTGGAAAACAATATTGAGGCTTTTAAATATATCAGGAATCTCCAGCCAAAATAAAGTACAGGAAATTCACCCTGATTTGGCACATTCCTAAGAATAACATGGGACTGTTTCTTTGCACATGTTTAGTACAGCCTTTGGCACTATTATGATTAAGTGTTACACAATTCATGATGTAGCACTACTCTCCAGGAAAGAAGGGAAAAAAAATTAAGATAAATTCTGTGGGCCTCTTGGGACTCTGTTAAGAGAAAAGCAAGAGACATTCAGTCCAAGCTCTGCTGGAAAATGGAAAAGACAAATGACGGGAATGAAAAATTAAGAAGTAAGGCAATACAAGAACATTTTCCAAGGCTCGTTACATGGACTAGGAGTATGCCATGGGGGGAAAAAAAAAAGTTTGGAAAATTCTGAGAAAAACAAATAATACAAGTTGCCTCAGTATAGGAAACTTCTGAGAATCTTGAATGTACTGACAGGTATTGTCTTTCACTATGAGTGTATGCTGATGAGGTGTTTCCAAATTATTTTATTTTAGAACATGCTTCGTCAGAGAAACTAGTAAAATTAAGATCCCATGGGTCACCTATTCAGAAGACACTGATTTAGAGACATGTCACCACTGACTACCCATCTTCCCTCAGTTAACCTGAGTACCGAATCACACTTCTCTCAAGTGAGAACTTCACCTTCTGCTCCTCAGAATGCCCTTCTCCATCCATGTCCCTACTGAGATCCTATCTTACATGTTTCAAGGACTTATCTTTGCCCCACCCCATTCTTCCTAATCCCCTAAATTTTGTCAGTATTTTTCTGAATAATTGTTAGGACTTTATGCAATACCTAAATAAATAGATTTCTTTCTTTTTTAAAAAAATTTTATTGAAATATAGTTGATTTACAATGTTGTGTTAGTTTCAGGTGTACAGCAAAGTAATCCAGTTATACATATGTATGTAAATATATATATATATTCTTTTTTAACATTCTCTTCCATCATAGGTTATTGAGTATAGTTCCCTGTATATATATACAGTTCCCTGCAGGCCCTTGATGGTTATCTATTTTCTATATAATAGTGTGTATATTTTAATCCCAAACTCCTAATTTATTCCTCCTCTTCCCCTTTGGTAACCGTAAATTTGTTTTCTATTTCTGTGAATCTATTTCTCTCTTGTAAATAAGTTCATTTGTATCATTTTATTTATTTTTTTTTTAGATTCCACATATAAGCGATATCATACGATATTTGTCTTTGTCTGGCTTACTTCACTTAGTATGATAATATCTAGGTCCATCCATGTTGCTGCAAATGGCATTACTTTATTAAATGAATAGATTTCCTTCTTAAATGAAGATGTATGCCATTAACCTTCAAAACGTTCAAAGCCTCCTACGTTCGTAGGAGTATGTAAGTCATCCAGATTGTACCAGGAATTTGAAGATGTGGTCTGACTTGAAGCTCAGTGGCAAGCTAGATGTCGCCAGCAGAGAATGTACAGAATGCAAAGAATAGAATCAAGTTTCTAATTCTCCTTGGGACATCAAATGGGATGAGAAAGTGAATTATAAGGAGTGTGTGTGTGTGTGTGTGTGCGCGCGCGCTGCGCGCGCACGCGCGCAGACACATGCGCACAAGCATACCCATTGACATGGTTCTTTTATCTAGCTTGCCGATTATAAAGATTATGTTTTCTGATTTTTAATCATCCCTTGAATTTATGCCATGAAAAAAATCAGTAACAAACCTGTACTGGAAAATTGCAGAATTAATTCTCTTGATAATATGTGGGCTGTGTTTAACATGAATTGAAGAATAACAAAAAAATGTTATTTATGAAATGAAGTTATCAGTAAAAATATCTTAAATTATTATATTTTATTCCCTTTTTCCTCCAGTTTTATTGAGATATAATTGACATACAGCACTGTATAAATTTAAGGTGTCTGGCATTATGATTTGACTTATATACATCATGAAGTGATTGTCACAATAAGTTTAGTAGACATCCATCACCTCATATACGTACACATTTTTAAAAAATAGAAAAAAGGTTTTCCTTGTGATGAGAACTCTTAGAATTTGCTCTCTTAACAACTTTAATATATAACATACGACAGTATTAATCATATTTATCATGTTGTACGTTATATCCCTAGTACTTATTTATCTTATGACTGGAAGGTTGTACATTTTGACTGCCTTCATCCAGTTCCCCCTTCTCCCACCCCCACCTCTGGTAACCACAAATCTTATCTCTTTTTCTATGAGTTTGTTTGTTTGATTGTTTTTGAAGTATTGACCTACAACACTATGTTAGTTCCTGTTAACACAACATAGTGATTCGCTATTTCTGTACATTTCAAAATGATCACCGTAAGTCTAGTTAAAATATGTCACCATACTAAGATATTACAGAGTTATTGACTATTTTCTCCATACTGTACATTTCATATGGGAGACATTTATTTCACAACTGGAAGTTTGTACCTCTTGATCTCCTTTACCTATTTCTTTCCTGTCCCCAGCTCCCTCCGCTATGGCAACCACCCATTTGTTCTCTGTATATATAACTGTTTCTGTTTTGTTATGTTAGTTCACTTGTTTTGTCTTTTATTTTCCACATATAAGTGAAATCATACAGTATTTGTGTTTCTCTGACTTACTCCACTTAGCATAATACCCTCTAGGTCCATCCATGTTGTTGCAACTGGCAAGAGTCCATTCTTTTATACCACATCTTCTTTATCCATTCATCTACTGATGGGCACTTAAGTTGCTTCATATCTTGGCTATTATAAATAATGATTCAATGAACATAAGGGGGATTACATCTTTTATAATTAGTATTTTCATTTTCCTCAGATAAATAGGAATGGAATTGCTGGATCATATGGTAGCTCTATTTTTAATTTTTTGAAGATCTCCATCTGTATGTCTTTTTGTCTATTCAGGTCCTCCACTCATTTTTAATCAAGTTGTTTGTATTTATTTTTTAAATGTAATGGTTTACCAAGTGGTATGTGATTGATTAACATGGACCAAGCACTATGTTAGATGTTATGGAAAGGAGATGTGTAAGCCATAACCACTGCCCACAAAGACTCCTCAATCTAGTATGTATTGAAAGTAAGGGGAGATAGTCAAATATAAAGCTAAATAATAAAATGTGAAAAGATTGATATTCTAATATAGTGGTGACTTGAACAAACGGTTACCGGATTACAGTGCCAATAGGGAAAATAATTAATTTTGCTGAGGCAGGGAAGGTAATATGGAAGACTCCAAAGAGATAGCAATATCTGAGCTATGAACTGAAGTAAAAGTGAAGACTGAGGAAGAGATGAGAGGAGACAGTACAAGTAATGCCTGGGAGGGATAAATGTGAATGAAATATCTGAAAAGAGCAAGTAGAGGAGTATAATCCAGCAAAATGTCCAAACATGATAGGTCCTTTGTATTTTCCTTTTATACAAATGAATGTGTGAGGAAATGAATGAATAAATGAAATACAGATGGGAGGTGGTTGAGAGAGGAAGATGGCTAGTAGAGAGAAGTAAGCAGATGAGATTCAGAACGGGAAGGACTCCACTTGCTATAGTTGTAAAAAAGTGGTCTAAAGTCAATTGGATATCCATATGCAAAACAAAGAGAAAGAACCTAGACACCAATCTTACCACCTTATTCCCTACATAAAAATTGACTCAAAATGGAATATAGACCTAAATGTGAAACATAAAACTGTAAAATTTCTAGAAGAAAACATAAAGGAAAATCTGTGTGACCTTGTGTTTGGTGATCAATTTTTAGCTACAACACCAAAAACACAACCAATGACAGAAAAAGTTGATTATTTGGACTTTTATTAAAAATTAAAAACTTCTTCTCTGTAAAAACAGTGTTAAGAGAATGAAAAGACAAGTCAGCCTGGGAGGAAAAAATTGCAAGACATAATTGTGATAAAAATTTGCATCCAAAATATACAATAAACAATAATTATGTGATGCGATGGATATGTAAATTAGCTTGATTGTGGTAAACATTTCACAATGTATATGTATATCACATCATCTCATACATCTTAAATATATACAATTTTTTTGGCAATTATACCTCAATAAAGCTAGAGGAAATAAGATAAAAATACAAAAAGAACACTTAAAACTCAACATTAAGAAAACAGCACTGTTGGTGGGAATGTAAATTGATACAGCCTCTATGGAGAACAGATTGGAGGTTCCTTAAAAAACTAAACATAGAACTACCATATGACCCAGCAATCCCACTACTGGGCATATACCCTGAGAAAAACATAATTCAAAAAGTCGTGTACCACAATGTTCATTGCAGCCCTATTTACAATAGCCAGGACATGGAAGCAACCTAAGTGTCCATCGACAGATGAATGGATAAAGAAGATTTTGCACATATATACAATGGAATATTACTCAGCCATAAAAAGAAACGAAATTGAGTTATTTGTACTGAGGCGGATGGACCTAGAGTCTGTCATACAGAGTGAAGTAAGTCAGGAAGAGAAAAACAAATACCGTATGCTAACACATCTATATGGAATCTAAAAAAAGAAATGGTTCTGAAGAACCTAGGGGCAGGACAGGAATAAAGGTGCAGATGTAGAGAATGGACTTGAGGACCCAGGGAAGGGGAAGGGGAAGCTGGGACGAAGTGAGGGAGCGGCATGGACATATATATACTAGCAAATGTAAAATAGATAGCTAGTGGGAAGCAGCTGCATAGCACAGGGAGATCAGCTCGGTGCTTTTTGACGACCTAGAGGGGTGGGATAGGGAGAGTGGGAGGGGAGACACAAGAGGGAGGAGATATGGGGATATATGTATATGTATAGCTGATTCACTTTGTTATAAAGCAGAAACTAACACACCATTGTAAAGCAATTACACTCCAATAAATATGTTTAAAAAAAAACAGCCCAATTTTAAAAAGCTTAAAAGATCTAAGCACACATCTCACTAAAGAAAATATACATGCAGACGGCAAATAAACAAAAAAAATACTCAACCTCATTTGTCACTAGGGAAATACAAATTAAAACAACAATGTAATACCACTATATACTTGCAGGTAGCTAAAAATAAAATAAAACTGACAATACCGGTAGCCAGTGAGGCTGTAAGTCAACTGGAGCTCATTCTCAATCATTGCTGGTGAGAATGCAAAAGAGTTCAGCCACTTAAGAAGAGATTTGGTAATTTCTTATAAAGCTGAACAAGTCTGGAGAGCACCAAGATTTGGGGAGGTAGATGAAGTGAAATTAGGAATATACATTGAAAAAGAACCAATGTGCTCATAGTTGACCTTCTTGCTTCTCTCCAACCTTCAGGTCACATAACGGACTCCACCTAGCTAATAAGCAGGAAGGGAGAGATTTATCCTACAGCATTAGGTAGACTACAGAATCTCGGACTCTGTACTACTACTCTTCGCTGGGCTTCTGGAAAGAATTTTGGTGGAGGTGCTGGGGAGAACCTAGTATCACAATAACTCTGTCACAGTCAGAAGATGGTTGCCAGCACTAAAGAGCTCACTGCCTCTGCCACTCCCCAATGCCAGTAAATTAAAGGCTCCATGCTTGCCCTTTACTACAGTATAATTTTGTTGTGAACCAGTATCTCCGTTTGTATCTGAGTGAGAGAACCCAAATCACATGATCACATTTCTGCTCCCCAGGGGAAAGGGAAGCTAGGAAATAGAGAGTTTAGTTTTCTGTTTTTTTCTTTGTTTGTTTGAAGGCCCAAGGTGTATTCTGAGAAACTCTCAAATATAAACAGAATTTTCAGAAAATTTTGAGTGCCCAAAAATAATCGATGTCCTTACCCACCTGTAATGGTGGGAGTCAAATAAAGGTCATAGAAACCCTGAAGGTGGAATTGGAGTAAAATATTGTTAATTTGTAGACAGGGTAGATGGTAATCATTTGCAATTTTCATTAAGAAAGTGTAGAAGCCAGTGGTAGGGATGGAGGAAAAGGATGATTCAGTGCATTCAATGTAAGAGAGTATAAAATTTAACTTAAAAAATATTCCTTTAGAGTCTATACATTACCTCTTCAAAAACTAGCGCCCAGACAGTAAATGTAATAGAATCAGTTGAACTAATTTTATTTTGAGCATGTCACACGCAACTAGAAGAAGAAAATCTATACTCTGGTGCTCTCTTATTTTAAACAAAATCACAGAAATCACATTGACTTAATAAAATTTGGGGGCATGCTAATATAGCATAAAAAAATCAATTCTGCAGATGAAAACCAATCTGATACACTTTGATATACTCATTAGTTAAGGTAATACTGTTCTAAACTTTAGACAGGTCAGTGTGTAAGTCCACGGCTAATATATTTATAGTTTTATATGGCTGTATTCTAGCTTGCAATTTTTTGAGTTAAAGATGGTTGAGCATTTTTTTTTTTTTTTTTTTTTTTTTTTGCGGTACGCGGGCCTCTCACTGTTGTGGCCTCTCCCGTTGCGGAGCACAGGCTCCGGATGCGCAGGCTCAGCGGCCACGGCTCACGGGCCCAGCCGCTCCGCGGCATGTGGGATCTTCCCGGACCGGGGCACGAACCCGTGTCCCCTGCATCGGCAGGCGGACTCCCAACCACTGCGCCACCAGGGAAGTCCGGTTGAGCATTTTTTTAAATAACCAATGTCAAGAGAAATTTCCCCTGATGTGATTTCTCTTAGAGATTTAAGGGGAATCAGTGTTTAGAAAAATAATTGGATTTACTTCTGACAATTAGTGTTTTTCTATTGGTGTCTTTCCTTTAATATGAGATCTTGCACTGTTGAAATCATTGTTTCCATTTACATCTCTAATCTAATATTGAATATCTTGAAACTGTAATTGGATTTTGGGGGTCAGATATATCCCCTAAAAATTCACCACTGAGCCAAAATGAATAGTCTTGTAAAATATACATAATGAAGAACATGTTATTCAGATAATATATAAAACCTATGCAACGTCAGGATAACCAACTGGAATTACATCATAAAAATTTTCCAGAAAATGTCACTCTGGCAAATTCCATTTTTACTATTACAAATAAAACTATATTTGGGGGACCTAAATTCATAGGTAATGATGGCTTTAAGACCCTCAGCAAATGAACCTGTGATGAATTAGGACTGAAGCTCTTCTTACTTTCCATGGCATTAAGAAATCCTTATCTTTGGGTGTGGTTAGATCAGATCAGACAGTCATTATTCTAAATTAAATAATTGCATCCTGAGTACTAATTTTGGGGAAGCCTAACTAAGCTCTCTTAACAACTTGATTCTCATGCTCAAGTATTTAATAGTCAGTGACTTTAGGTTTTCAGCAGCTACCTGCTTAGTCAAATTTTATGCTGTGAAACAAACAAAACAACAGCAACAACAAAAACAGAATCAGTAGTTATGTTTCAATACCCAGCTTGCAATAGCTGATGCTGGGATGGTATTATGAGGATTCCCTTAGGAGATTCAGAAATGCTAAAGGGAACAGTCATACCTTCTAAAACAGTAAATATTAATAGTTTTGCTTTCTACTGAAAACATTATCACTTTGTCAAGTGTACTGTTTCTCAAAAGAGAAATTAGCTTCAGGCAGTCAGTCTACTCCAACAATTAAGCTAATAAAATAAGAAGTAAAGTACTTTTTGTTCTTCTGAATCACTGAAATAGCAAAGTGAAGAGGACTTCCAGGAAGACTGAGACTTTTTCCAATAAAACTCTAATCTGAAGTCCTCATCCATAATATTAAGGCCAAAGCTGAATATATGTGTTCCTTAAACTTCTCTAAAACACTTTAGAAAAAGCTTTATTTTAATTTATAGAAAAGGAAATAGCCACATAGAATATCAGATTTAAACATTTTTTCAATGTATAACTCAGATATAACAACTAAGAACATTGTTAAAATAAAAATCCGAAAAAATAAATTTTCTGAAGAAAAACTCAAGATTCAGAGTAAGCAAAAACTACTGGCACTTAATAAATGTTATTTTTTTAAGATGTCAGTAATTTACGATTTATTATCAAATGTTTGAATTCCATTCTACCCATTATTTTATGACATTTGTAATAAGAAATTTTTTGTCAGTATATGGTCATAAAGTTAGAGCTAGGAAATTTTTGTAATATTGGAATTGCACATCACATAAAATTTCAACCAATTGCTTTTTCCACTTCCAATTTTTAGGCAAGTAATAAATGCACATGGTAGAAATAAAATTTTACAGAAGATTTATAATACATCCTATGCCTCACAAACCCAAGTCTTCTTTCCCTGTAGCAACTACTTTCAACTATCTCTGTTTTGAGTTTCTTTTGGTAGTTAAGTCCTTAATTCTAATAACCAACATAGATTTTTATTTCTTCCTTTGTCATTTTAAGAGTTTTAAATTTTTTTATTATTTAAAAAATTTTTATTGGAGTATAGTTGATTTACAATGTTGTGTTTCAGGTGTACAGGAAAGTGAATCATTTATACATATACATATATCCACTCTTTTTCAGATTCTTTTCCCATATAGGCCATTACAGAGGACCTACTGTATAGCACAGGGAACTCTACTTGATTCTCTTTAAAGAAAAGGATTTATCAATGTCTCACACAATGTCTTGTCCCTTCCCAAAGTTGGTATTTTAAATTCCAGTGCTTCTTCATCAACTCTGCCCAATCTTTCGTTTAGTTGATCACTGTGTTCAATTATGAAAATTATAGTGTACCGCTCCTTTGACATATTTTACTTATCCCATTTGTCATATTTTTAGGTGACCTTTACTTTTAAAAATGCCATGATAGATAACATTTACATTCTCTTCTCTAATCATATTTTAAGAATTCAACATTTGGTCTGTAGGTTTATTCTGAAAGTTGAAAACAAATAAATGGAACTTTTAGGGGAAATATTTACTCCCCATGGTTTTCATTTGGAAAGACCTGCCCTAAAATATTGACCTCTTTCCATCCCCTCTCTAACTTCTCACCAAAGGATCAATGACTTATTTGATAAGCAAGTCTGGAAAGGAAAACTGAATATGCTAAGCACAGCCCCTCCCTAGCCTACGTTTTAATTTGGTTACTATATTTTTGCTATTGAGTTATAGGAGTTTGTTACATATTTTGCAGATTAACCCCTTATCAGATATATGGTTTGCAAATATTTTCTCCTGTTCCATAGGTTGTCTTTCTTTAAGTTTTGAGAAATAGGTTGAATTATGAATCCACTTCCACAGCACGCATTATTTCTCCAAATAAGACATAGAAGTGGCCAACAAGTATATGAAAATATGCTCAGAATCACGAGGTTGTGGAGAAATTTAAACCCTTGCATACTATTGGTGGAAGTGCAAAATCATGCAGCTGCTATGGAAAACAATATGGCAGTTCCTCAAAAAATTTAAAAAGGAACTGTGACCCAGCAGCCCCACTTTCTGGTATATATCCAAAAGAATGGAGGATATCAAAGAAATATCTGCACTCTCATGTTCATTGCAGCACTGTTTGCAACAGCTAACTATGGGAAAAAAACTAAATGTCCATCAATGAATGAATAGCTTCCAGGCTGGAATGTAGACAGTGGTAAATGAATTTAATTATATTATGAATATAAACATAGCTGTCCTAAGGGGAGTGAGAATTTTTTAAAAAGAAGCTTGGGTAAATAATTTTGGAAAACAATATTTTCACTGGAAACTGTAAAACTATAGACAACGGAAGTGTACACCAACACCATATTTCACAGAGATGCAGATAACAATTCTAAAGCTGCTTTACATATATACGGAGATTGAATAAATAGGTAAATGAATTATAGTGACTGCAACTAGGTTTCTTACTGTCAGAGAGGGAAGGAAAGACGACTAGAATGAACCCTGTGGTATTGAATTGGAATGAGAGACATAGTATGCATTTTTAACATTTTATATATATATATATATATATATATATATATATATATATATATATATACAGGTGAAGAGATACAGAAACAGTTATAGATTTGTGGGTTAGTATACAAGCATATATTACCTAGCTGTGTGCTGAAAGGACTTGGAGCAATGACATTCAGTGGCAACAAACACACCCATGACCCAGATCTTGGTTTCTAAATACCATGCTCTAATAAAAAGTACTAGGGCTTCTTAGGAAAAAATGGCTGGTTTGGGGAGGAAAAATGTAGCAGGGATAACACAAGATGAGCCAGGAGAATTTTGTGGTATCAAAAAGTAAGAAAGACTCAAAAAAAAAAAATACGGAGATATTTCAAAGAGATATACACCTGTAGTAGCTAACATGAAAGAGCTCCCATTGGTCAAAGCTGGAACAATTTAACAGAATAAATAATATAACATAAAATGAAATATAAATATATATTCATTCATAATAATATAAATACATGATTGAGGAAAGAAATAAATAGAGGAAAAGGGAGTAATATCTTCCTTATAGATGAATTCCAAATCATATATATGTAGTCATCTTCCTCTCCAGGAGGTAGAACATAATTCCCATCTCTTAAATGTGGGCTGTGCCTAGAGACTTCATTCCATAAAGGAGAGAAGGAGAAAGAGTAATCTTACAGTGGAGAAACCTGACAAGGACCACCTTGACTGACTGATCACCAGTTTAATTATGAGAAAAACATCAGACAACCACAAATTAAGGGATATTCAACAAAATACCTGACCAGACTCCTCAAAACCGTCTACGTCACAGACAAGGAAGGGCTAAGAAATTGTCACAAAGGAAAATGGGGAAACAAGACAGTTATATTTAATGTGGTACCTGGATGTGATTCTGGAAGAAAAGGAGGACATTGATGAAAAAGTAATGAAATTCAAATAAAGTCTGGAGTTTAGTTCATAGTAATGTACCAATATGAATTTCTTAGTTTTGAGAATTGTACCACAATAATGTAAAATGATAACAACAGCATAAACTGTATGAAGAGTGTAAAGCAACTCTCTGCACTATCTTTACAACTTTTCTGTATATATAAAACTACTTCAGATAAAATGTTCATAAGAAGTAGATGGTGAGATACAAGGGTTTTGACAGTTTTCATCTTCACTAGGTTTTGAGAAGCAATAAATATAGCTTCAGGTGAAGATTCTGCTAAGAACGAGTGTTTTGATGGGGAAAATAATGTGAAGGGGAATCCTTCCTTAGGTGGCAGATTTCACTGACCTAAGAAATTCCAGAGCAAGAGACAGTGCAAACAGCATTGTGCACTAAGAACACCGGCCACGAGAAACTATCATTAATCAGCTCTCAAAATAGAGAGAGCACTACAGTTTGAGGAAAATGAGACTGATAGAAAAACAAAAAATTAGAAGTTTAATAAGCTTCTAGAAAAGGAAAAGAAAGAAAAAGAAAATTCTCAAGTTTTCCACTCTTACAAATTTATAAACTTTGCAACAATAGCAAAGTCTCAAGTGTTTCTAATAAAAAGGAGTCTTATAGATAGTTGAATTTCATCTGCAGATATAGGAAATACACAGGGTCAATGTCAGCCTCCTGTTTGGAGAAATATCACAGTGTCAGGTCACAGATCATGTAATCTAAAGTAGTGATCCATACTGGCTGGTATCTTGGTGAAGAGAAATTGAAGTTTTCCTTCAAACAGCCTCTCTCTCTTCATACACTAAGGGTTTTGCTATGATTTTTGACAACACTAAATGCTAGAAACTGAATATATAGTTTTGCCTGGGATAACTACTCTAGTAGCTAGGCATTAGCTTATCTAAATTTTTTGCTAATACTGTGATAATCTAGCATGTCTTAGTAAATTTGATTTTTTTCCTAAGTGCCACACATGAATTATTTAAAGTTTATTTTCTGGTGGTTGTTTCCTAAGAATAGAAGACTGACCAGGGTCTCTGTAAAGATAACTGGCTTATCAGCATGTCAACCTAAATATTTTATTTGTAGGTTAAAATATAGGGGGCTTCTGGGCTTCAATATACTGGGCCCTCAAATTCCAGGATGGGGAAGGCTATACAGAGAGCATTATTCAACTTCCAAGAATACTACAAGTTGGTTCGATTTATCTAGGGAAAAGTTTTGCAGTTTTCTGACTAAGAGTAAAAGGCTGAGCTGCCAGCAAAGTCCCCTTTCATATGTCCTGCCACAGGATGTATTCTCTGAAAATCAGACTCTGAGAATGAGACTGTAAACAGCTAATGCAGAGTGTTTACTCAGATCAATATCTGAGGAAGAAGGGAGAAGAAAAAAGAACTGGGCAGAGACAAGTCAAGCTTCAATAGTAACTCCACAAAAAAAGCTCAGGATTGAAAATGACCCATCAGGTGTGTTGTGCAATGGGTCAAAATGGCCGGCCTTTTATACCTCCACCTCTATCACTCGCGGTGGGTCTCCCTAAGAGTGTGACCAGGGGCAAGGCAGCTTTCTGCAGCAGGGGAAACCCTGCAGGAGCTATCATCTGACTCCATTCTGTTAAGCCAAAAGAAAAGAATCCTTCCTCAAAGGGAGACCTGGATAGTGCATTACTGTATCTACCACACAGCTCAGTGCTCCAAACCTACTTCCTAGAAATATCCTTTATATACAGATCCCCATGTTCAATTACAGATATTTTATATGCATCTAATGTTCATGAAAATGCATTGCCTCATTCTATTAGTGCTCATATTTTAAGTAATAATCTCTTTATAATTTAATGTTTATTTTATATTGGGGTATAGCTGATTTACGATGTTGTGTTAGTTTCAGGTGCACAGCAAAGTGATTCAGTTATACATATACATATATCCATTCTTTTTCAGGTTATTTTCCCATATAGGTTATTACAGAATATTGAGTAGAGGTCCCTGTGCCATACGGAAGGTCCTTGTTGATTATCTATTTTATATATAGTAGTGTGTATATGTTAATCCCAAACTCCTAATTTATCCCTCCTCCCCCACCTTTCCCCTTTGGTAACCATAAGTTTGTTTTCTATATCTGTGAGTCTGTTTCTGTTTTGTAAATAAGTTTATTTGTACCATCTTTTTAGATTCTACATATAAGTGATATCATATTTTGTCTTTGTCTGACTTACTTCACTTAGCATGATAATCTCTAGTTCCATCCTTGTTGCTGCAAATGCCATTATTTTGTTCTTTTTATGTCAGAGTAATATTCCATTGTATATATGTACCACATCTTCTTTATCCGTTCATCTGCTGATGGACACTTAGGTTGCTTCCATATCTTGGCTATTGTAAACAGTGCTGCAATGAACATTGTGGTACATGACTCTTTTCAAACTATGGTTTTCTCCAGATATATGCCCAGGAGTGGGATTGCTGGATCATACAGTAGTTCTATTTTTAGTTTTTTAAGGAACCTTCATACTGTTCTCCATAGTGGTTGTACCATTTCTACCAACAGTGTAGGCAGGTTGCCTTTTCTCCACACCCTCTCCAGCATTTATTGTTTATAGACTTTTTGATGATGGCCATTTTGACCAGTGTGAGGTGATAGCTCACTGTAGTTTTGATTTGCATTTCTCTAATAATTAGCAGTGTTGAGTATCTTTTCATGTGCTTCTTGGCCATCTGTATGTCTTCCTTGGATGGCTTCACAGGCAAATTCTGTCAAACATTTAGAGAATAGTTAGCACCTAACCTTCTGAAACTATTCCCAAAAATTGCAGAGGAAGGAACACTCCCAAACTCATTCTATGAGGTCACCAAAACCAAAGATACTACAAAAAAAGAAAATTAGACGCCAATATCACTGATGAACATAGACGCAAAAATCCTCAACAAAATACTAGCAAACTGAATCCAACAATACATTAAAAGGCTCATACACCATGATCAAGTGGGATTTATCCCAAGGATGCAAGGATTTTTCAATATCTGCAAATCAATCAGTGTGATACAACACATTAACAAATTGAAGAATAAAAGATTGGGATTGACACATATACACTAATATGTATAAAATGGATAACTAATAAGAACCTGCTGTATAAAAAAATAAATAAAATTCAAAAAAAGAGAAAAACCATATGATCATCTCAGTAGATGCAGAAGAAGCTTTTAACAAAATTCAACACTCATTTATGGTAAAAACTCTCCAGAAAGTGGATATAGAGGGAACCTACCTCAACATAATAAAGTCCACATATGAGAAACCCACAGCTAACATCATACTCAATGGTGAAAGGTTGAAAGCATTTCCTCCAAGCTCAGGAACAAGACAAGGATGTCCACTCTCACCACTTTTATTCAGCAGTAATCTCTTTTATCAGACACTTGGGTGGTTGTTGCTGGTGGTTTCTCATTATAAACATGCCATGATGAACATCAGTGTATCAGGATTTTTTTATACCCTCCACAGTATGGAGCACATTAATATGCCCTGCAGTGAAACTCAGTAAATATTTGGAAATGATGCAATATAAAAGAAATTACATGGCTTTAAATTTATAAGACTTTAGTTGCAAGTTCCAGTTTGGTCAGTCATCAATTATCTGAAATAAAAGAGTGCTAAATAATAATAAGTAGTAAAAGAATTCCTTTTCTATTTACTATGCAGAGAGTTTTGAGTAACTAATCATATTAATTGCTAACTATTGTTAAGAGTCTCCTGTGTACTAGTCACTGTTAAAAATCTTTGAATGCATTCACTTAATTAATACTTAAAACAAGGATTGTTTTTCACATTACTGTTTATGCAGATTAGGAAACTGAGAGAGAGGAAATAATTTTCTCAAGGTTATATAACTAATGAGTATTGGAGCAAGGATGTGAACTCAGACCTGCTCTTACTACTGCACCATACTGCCTCCCCATAAGCATTATTCTTTACATTCTGAATGCACCAATGTGGGTTATTATTAAATTCAGATATTATACTTGATATTTCATAATCACTGTATATATTAAGAAGTAAAAATCATAACTGTCCATTAAAACATTTATTCCCCAAATTCTTTGAGCTTCTAATATGTGCTAAGCACTTATTACCAAGATGCTGGTGGTAAAGTACTAAATAAAACAGTAATTCCTTTTTTCATGGAGTTTATATCCTAGGGAAGGAAACAGACAATAAAATAAAATAAGTAAAATACATGGCATGTTAGATGGGTTATATAGAGATAAATGCTAAGAAGAAAACAGTTAAACAGGAAAGGTGTTCCTGTTTAACATAAAGTCAGAGCATGAAAGTTTTTGATAGAGAGGACAGAGCCCACCTCACTGAGATGAATTTTGAGTAAAATTTTTGAGCAGAATTTAATTGCTCAGTCAAAGCCTTGCATAGGATTTTGCATACATTCTCAATAAATATACATATTTTTAATGTAAGAAACTAAAGAAAGAAGAAAGTATTCCAACCATAGCCACAGATATAATCACCATATATAACAGTGTTTATTGTGATTGCAATTCATGGTAATCCTTTTGTGTGGAAGAAACTGTTTCGAACAGGTGCAGATTGTACCATTTAAGCAAATGTAAGCAATAGGAAGAAGCATCACTTCATCAAAAATTTCACAAACATAAAATATAGATTTGAATTACATATTTTATCATAATTTGCCCCAAAATTATAGTAAGTAGATTCTCACATAATATTCTTTCTTTTTGTTCCTTAAGTTTAGCAATTTACTCTTCTAATACTCAAAATTGTAAGGAATTGCTGACTATACTGTCACACCCACAGTTTAGATTTTAGATTTGTTTTCTCTCTATTTTAGTATATTCTCCACTTAGTTTCAGGATTCTAACATGCACTGCACGATCACACACTAAAAATTGCTATCACTTATATAGTGTTTACTATATGCTAAGTACTGTTCTGTGTCCTTTTAATTTTTAATGTACTTCTTATTCTAAGATGTAGGTATTTCAAGTACACAATTTTATACATATAGAAACTAAGGCATAGAGTGGTTGCACAGAGAATCAATGAGTATCAACTAGTCTGTTCCAAAACACCGGGATCTTAGCAATTACATTAATCTGCCCCTCTTCAAAAATTTTTTTCCTAGAAAACTTTCAATTTCAGGAAATTAATGTATGGTTTGTTGACGTATAATAATGCTCATCAAATTCTATTTTCTTTTTCCTTAAGAAAATGTGACATCTTTTATGTGTTATATATCATTTTCAAGGATTCTGGTTTGGTGAAAATGAAATACATATACCCCACCCTGTTTTTCTCAGTGAATGCAAATATAAATCCTGGATAGAATGCATAGAACAGCTATTTGAGAACTCCAAAAAGTAAATGGTAGCAGCAGGAAGGGAGATGGAGATGAGAACTTTAAGTTCCCTTGAAATGGAAGTGAGTTTATTTTCTTTTCTTTCTCTAAGGGTAGCTAAGAACCCAGACATGTGTACTGGATACAGATAAAAGAAACTCCAGGAGAAGCTCTTTATTTCTGGTCCAAGTAACAGGAAAGGGTTTATCTAAGAGTTATAGAGAGTGAAGGAAATCTGCTTATTTTTCTCCCCCTTCCCTACCACCCCAACACCTTGGCAATAGCATGCCAGCAATGATAGCAAAGTCGTGGCAGAGATGATGGGTAGTTACCTAAAACTTTAAGGGGGGAGGACTCTTCTCTCTGATCAGAGAAACTATGATTCAAAGAACGTGAGGCAAATTCCTGTTGCTTTTTCCTTTCTCTGTCCTCGCACTACAGTAATAGAAAGTGCAGAGCAAGGCAAGGAAACTCAAAATATAAACTAAAGTGGAAAGCTGAAAAAATTTAATCACATAGAAAAAGACTGGAAAAGAGAAATAGAACAAAAATAAAAGGAAGTGTAGCAAACCAAAAAACAAATACTAAAATGTTGGTAGCAAATGAAACACATCAAAACATACAGTAAATGTAAATGATATAAATATACCAATTAAAAGATATAGTCTGATTGATTTTTTAAAAAAAACTCAATTGTATGCTGCCTACAAAAAAAACCCACTATAAATATCATGATGTAAGTAAGTTAAAAGTAAAAGGATGGAAATTGATGTCTCATGCAAGCACTAATTAAAAGAAAGCTGAAATGTCTCCATTAATATTAGATAAAGTAAACTTTAGAGCAAGGAAAATGACCACAGGTAAAGGGAAACATTACATAATAATAAAATGACCATTTCACAAAGAATACACAGCAATCTAAAGATGTATGCACTTAAAAACAGGTTGAAATACATGAAGCAAAACTTGTAAAACTGAAAAGAGATATGGGAAAATTTACAATTATATTTGGACGCTTCAACATCCCTGTCTCAGTAATCAACAGAACAAGTAGACAGAAATCATCAAAAATATAGAAGAACTGAATAAAACAGCATCATCAGCTAATTGGATCAAATAACATTTATAAATACTCAAAAAAATAACAGAAAAATACACATTTTTCTCAAGTGCACATGCAACATATGGCAAAATAGACCATATCTCAAGGCATAAAACAAGTCTTAATAAATGTAAGAAAAATGAAAAATACAAAATATGTTCTCTGACCACAAAGTACAAACAAACCAATAATAGGAAGATAATTGGAACTAAACAATATTTTAAATAAAAGAATTAAACATACTTTTTAATAATTCATGGGTCAATGAGGAAGACTCATAGGAAATTAGAAAACATTTTGAACTGAAGTAAAAGGAAAATATAAAAAATCAAAACTTGTGGTGTGCAGCCAAGCAGTGCTCAGTAAGAAAATTACAGCACAGTATTACATGTTTATATTATAAAAGAAGAAAAGTTCTCAAATCAGCAGTCTAAGTTTCTACCTAAAGAAACTAGGAAAAGAAATATAAAATAAACTCAAAGTAAGCTGAAAGAAGAGGATAATAAAGAACAGGAATCAGTTCAACTGAAAACAGTAAATCAGTAGAGAAAATCAATACAAACAAAACTTGATCCTTTTTAAAATAATTAATAAAATTGATAAGCTTCTAGCCAGACTGATAAATTTTAAAAAATAGAGAAGAAACAGATCACCAATATGAAGATATTGTTCATAATAAGTTAGTTATGATATATCTTATGCTTATTAATCTATATCTGATACAGTCACATTCATTACAACTTAGCCCACATTTCAAATATCCAGTGTAAAGAATGAGGATCTACAATATTCGGTCTGAATATTACAAATTGGGTAATGTTACAATTTACTCACAAATGATTTACCAGTGTACCTATTCCGTCAACACATTCTTCTCTAATGGAGTAATGGAGTCAAAGTGACAAATGGAAAATTTTACAAAGTAATAAGATTATAAAATAGTAAAATTGACAGAGATATCCTACAAGATTTAAAGGGAAGTTTAAAAGTCATAATACTATCACAGCAATGTTTCTAAAAAATTAAAAATTCATTCTTCCAGCTGCTGATATAATTTTTGACTAATAGAGACTCACAATCAGTCTATTCCCTATTATCTGCATTTCAACTTTAATGAGTTCTACAGTAACATAGTGACTGATGAAAAGTTAACATGGGGCCAGTGGTTTCAGCATAATTATAACACGTCATTCATTAGATTGTCAAAGTCTCCTTCCAGATATCAGTTTGCTAGTTTAATAAAGGAGGTAAAAAATCAAGACCCGTTATTACCCCTACATGAGAGCCCTCAGGACGGAGAGAAAATTCCTCAACCTAGTGTACAATGACATTCTGTAATGAGCAGCAGCTATACCCAAGAAGTGAAGGTTGGACTTAATGACATCAAATCCTCTGTCACTTTTCTTCACAGACACCCACTAAAAGTCCCAAGGCAGCATTTGAAAGCAGGAAAGTGCTCCAGCAATGGTTAATGAAACTATGATTTTTCCCTATGGGGAATACTCTTCTGAACTAGAAAACAGGCAAAACTAGTCCATTAACTCTCCTTTGAGAGGTGCTTTTGTGGCTTCATAAAAATAGCAATCCAGAGTTGGAAAAACAATAAAAATCTCAGACTTTAAACACTAAAATGCATGCATTTGGTAATCAGCTTAATGAATGCTTAGTAAAGAAAGGGACTGCACACAAACTTATATATCCCTGAGAGAATAGTGTAAAACCCACATTACATGAACAAAGAAGAACTTTTCCAGAAGCAAAGATATCTGACTTATTTACCTTTCCCTATGGCTCCTCTGCATTTATTAAAGGCACAGACGCAGATGCATGAAACTCACTTGCCCAAGGGTAAGTTTGGGAGCATATTTGAACTGTGTTTTTTCTGGTCTCATGTTAGTTCTAATCTTGACCATTATTTTCTTGTGATGAAGGAAATATATTGTTTGAATACAGAACAAACTACAGCAGATTTCATAGACAAAGAATTGACTCAATTTATATCAGTATGAATAACACCTTGCTTAGGAAAAGAGCCCTTGAGGTGCAAAGATGAATTTTCCTCACCCTACTCATTCAGCATATACTATTTTCTGAAAGAAAAGGAGAGAATTGATTTTTTTCTGCATACTAAATGAAGTGAAACGTGGTTTTCGACCATACCCAAGAATAATGTATAACAAAAGAAAGAAAAGAAAGAAAGGAAGGAAGGAAGGAGGAAAGAAAGAAGAGGAAGGAAGGAAGAAAGAAAGAAAGAAAGAAAGGAAGGAAGGAAGGAAGGAAGAAAAAGAAAGAAAGACAAAAAAGAAAGGAATGTGGAAATTTTGAAAAGAGAAAATGGCTGAGCAACGAGATTGACGCTAGGATAATGATTGCCAAAATGTCTAACATTCTCCCAGGCTTAACTAAACTTTAGAGAGCCTTCTTCCTGACTTTAGTTCCCTGACTTCTCTTTTCTTAGAGCTTTTACTTTAGAAAATTCTAAATTCTTTCTCTGCCCCTTTGAGATGTAAAACTTCTCCCATCCTATTGCCTATTTAACAACTAGGAGTGTCTTTCTTAAGGACCTGGAAGTCAAGCCTTTGAAATGTAATCATTAAGATAGAGCCCCTCAACCCCAGTCCTTATGGGAGGGTAGGAGCCTAACTTTGACAAGCACACATCAATCAATTAATAAACACAAAGTGGCCTAATCACATTGACAAACTTCCCTTCTTAAGACCTCCAGTACTTTCCCGCTAGCTTCCCCTAGTACTTAAACTCTCCCACCTTCTGTTTCAGTAGCGTAGACTTCAGTCTCCTATTGCAATAGTCAAGTAAAGTCTTTCTTGAGTATTTAACTCTGGCTGATACAATTTTGCTTTGACACTAAATGATTTGTGTGTCACCCTACAATGGGCTACGTCCCAAGAAAATTCACAGTAAAGATTGCTACCTACACTAGCCTTTGTAGTGGTTCTTTGGAAGACAGAAAAAGTGAGGCAGTGTTTAGCAGGAATAAACTTTGTAGAAGAATGGGAAGAAGAATGAGGTATGTCCTGACTCTTGAGAACAAGGCATTCCCTTGATTAGTCACAAAAATTTTTGGTAAAGAGCACCCAAAAAGTATGGGATTGGAGATAAAGTCATATTTCAAAAGAGACAGTGACTCCAGCTGGTTAGAGAACTTGGAGACCCTCTGTCAAACAGTAAGGATATACCTTGTGTGCACAAAGCTTACGTTTCTGATTATTTATTGTAGCATTCAGTCTTAGTAGTGTTATTGCTAGGGAGAATTCCTTGCCTGTAATAAGCTCTGAAAAATACTTATCATGAGCTATTATTTACTAGAAAAGGCTTCTTTTTATACTTACCTGGTACTACAACCATCTCTTTCTATTATTGTCTCCTGCATCTGTGTTCACAGTTCTAGATTGGTAGATAGGGCATTTATATATTACTCCCTTTGGGATTGGAAAAATGATTTCCAGGTTAGGATTTGAGCTACAGTGGGTCACCCCGTTGGGCAGAAACCAAGACACCACAGCTCTTCCTTTGACATCATTAAATATCTACAATATCCACTGTAGCACCCAAAGCTCACAGGATTTTATTGTTTATTTCACAACTATTGTAGACTTATTTGTAATAACTCAGAGACAAAAAGTCAAAATAAAATATGGAGAAACCAGACAGTCGTCAAAACGTGATTGTAAAAAAGAAACTATTTCACAACAAAGAAGGTATATCTTTGGGAATTCTTTTTCCTCTTCTTCCAGCTCATTTATTCAAATATCTCATTGTGCAAATTTTTCAATCTCAGTAATACTCCAACCTATAGACCTACAAAACTGTCTTTACTTCTCATGTTGCTCAACTGAAATTGCATGATATATCATTTTAGCTGCTTCTTTACAAACAGCTTAATATCAATATATATTTCTCTCATCTTATCTAATGGAAAATTGATTCATTGTTTCTCTGAAATTCAATAAGATATATGGGTTGTGGTCCCAAATTTGCCCTGGATGATGATATGCCAATCCAGAAGATGAAATAATTCACCTGGTTGTTATCTAATCTTCCTTCCAAATCTAAATTTCTTTTCTAACTACATCTCACTTCTTTTCTTCTTTCCTTCCTTCCTTCCTCTCCCCTTTCTCCCTTTCTCCCTTCCTTCCTTCCACTTTCCCTCACTCTGTCCCTCCTTTTCTGGATTTTAAAGGTAAGTGCAATATTTTCTATACCTCCAAACGATTATGGGTGATAAGCCACAATATTTTGAGAAAATACAAGGAAAATATTATAACGTCCATTGTCAACAGTGCAAAACAGTTAAAATACTCCAGGAGAGGAACATCAGCTTTGTGCCTCTATAGCGGTTGTATGTTGTTCCCTAATGAGAAATAGATTTCCAGCTGGCAGAGGCAAACAGATTATTTTGAATGTACAGTATTAATTTAGTGCAATTACTATGATTAATGTTTTTAGAACAAAATTGTGAGGTTTTCCTAATGAATGAAGCTGAAATATTTATTTTATAATAATGTTGTATCATTGTATTAATATAAATGGAAGAAAAAAACTAGAGAAGCATAGAGTAACCAAACTATGAAATCTGAACACTGAAAAAAAACTGCTTTTAAACATCATTACCTCGCTACTATAAAATTTCCTAAATTGAAATGTAGAAAGTTTATTTGATATTTTCAACTGATATACTATTTCTTGAGGCTTAAATTTAATTTCCAGAAATTAAAACTATGTGGAAAAAAATCCCAGTAAAAAGGCATAGTTACAGATAAAGGCTATTAAAATAGCGTCATTGTACAATGAGAGATGTAAATGAGACAGTGTGATACTTGCAAATAGTAAAGAGTTATGGGCATTTCTTTCTGCATAGAATTTAATAAAAATAAATGGACTGTAGTCCAGTGGTTAAGAACTTGGTCTCTGAAGTCAAGATTTTTGAACCAATTAATCTGTGTGGCCTTTTGCAAATTATTGAAATTTTCTAAATCAATGATCTTAAAACTTGGATTCCTGAGTATACATAGAGTCTTTCCAAGGGCATGGGTGATTTAAGAAAGTCAATTTCCAGAACCCCAGTTATGTGCTGCCTCGTCATGTACTTCCAGTGAAGGTACCACACACCTTCTCACCTCCTCCATCACAATTATCCCTTCTTCTGGTTGACAAAGTAAGGGGAAATTCTCATCCAACTCAAATCCTTCTACAGAAAATTGTCCTGACATTTAAAAATAACTGGAGAGCCAAACAAATGGACAGTTCAAATTGCTTGTGTTGGTGAAGACTCTGAATAAGGCCCTGTAAACCCAGTGTAGGATTTAGAGCACTGTGTTCTATTTTACTAAAGTACAAGTGTGACGTTGGAAATTTGGGGTTTTGTTGGAAATTTTGAAATCAGATATACTATAGGATAGGAAGTTGGGAATAAAGACAGTTTTCATTTCAAAATCATACCTCTTCCGTGGTTTAATTATTGTTAAACAACATACTGTTCCCGAGGGAGAAATCCATCAGAGTAAAGCAAAGAGAGCATCAGTAAGAAGCAATGAAGTAACTGGCACATTGGTTCGCCCAGGTGACAACTCACAGCAAGGCCTCGTGCCTTACACATTTGTGTATCAATCCTCTCCCCCCACCCCCAGCAACTGTTTCCAATTAGAAGGCCTGCTGGTCCTTTTGAAGTGAATACATGAAATTAATTTATAATCAGTAGCTTTTACTCACAAGCTAAGATCAACTTACTTTTAAAACTAGTTTATTTTGAAAATTTTGAAATTTCATTGACTTTATTAATTGTATAATCAAAACTATTATTTTTTTAATAAATTTATTTATTTAATTTATTTATTTTTGGCTGCATTGGGTCTTCATTGCTGTGCGCGGGATTTCTCTAGTTGCGACGAGCAGGGGCTACTCTTCATTGTGGTGCGCGGGCTTCTCATTGCGGTGGCTTCTCCTGTTGCAGAGCATGGGCTCTAGGCACAAGGCGTTCAGCAGTTGTGGTTCGCGGGCTCTAGACCGAAGGCTCAGCAGTTGTGGTGCACGGGCTTAGCTGCTCCGCGGCAATGTGGGATCTTCCAGGACCAGGGATCAAACCCGTGTCCCCTGCATTGGCAGGTGGATTCCTATCCACTGCGCCATGAGGGAAGCCCCAAAACTATTCTTTATAGGTAATAAAAAGAAAACACTTCTGTCCATCTCATCCTAGACTAAATAATAACAAATTAAATAATCACATATTTGTTAGCAGGCAAAAGAATAAGATTCCATGTTTCTTTATGTGAGAACTTGTTATATCCGTTCCTCACTGACCAAATGAAGTAAGAATGCATAGAACACCTGGGATCTTAATGCATTTTCATATTACTAAATAAAAGGATAAGAAAAGCTTTTTGGACCACAATGATTTCTTGGTCACGTAAATTTCTCATATTATGAAGTGACATAATTTCCAGCAAAGTTATTAAATAACAGTAGCAAAATATTGTTCACCTTTATTTGTTTGTCTCTGTATTTATCTTGTCTGAGAACACTGCTCTTAAAGTTTATCTCAATGAAAACATAAGAAGATATCTTCTACTCTATTCAAAGTCTGCTCAAAACAAGCATTAGAGTATATTCTATATTAAATTCTTTAATTATTTTTGTGGCTTAAAAACTATGCTTAATATCCACATTTCCTTTGCATCATTACTATAGAAAGCATGGAATAATTTAAAAATTGGAGTTTTAAAAAAAACTTGGGATAGAGAAAAAATTATCAGAGTGATTTTTGAAATTTGCTTTTACTCTTTTTTTTTTTTTTTTTTTTTTTTGCTATATTATTGCATGCTACAGTGAAGGAATGAAATGTCCTTCCCTATATTCAAAGTCATCTGAGTAGCCTGAACGATGTTTCCCATTATTTAATAAGCTTGATGTACAAGACGAATACCTATTATGTTCCAACTGCTCTGAAAATTTACCTTTGTTATATATTGTCTATGTTTGTCTGTTAATGAACTCTAATTCTGCTTCATTTCTCTATGTGTCTATCCTTCCAGCAACAACTGTCTTAACTACACTAGTTTTGTAAAAAAACAACAAAAAAAAGTCTTAATATTTAATAGAGCAAGTTCTTCCTTTTTTTCTTCTATATCAGACTGTCCTGCTAGTCTTGAATCTTAATTCTATATAAAATTTAGAATAAGCTTTTCAAGTTCTGAAAAAAAGATGTTGAGATTTTGGTTGAGATTGCATGGAATCTACCAATCAATTTGAGGAGAACTGACATTTCACAGTATTTAATCTTTCAATCCATGAACAGTTTTATTTAATATTAAGGGTGGTTTCTTTTTTACATTTTCTGTTCATTATAGTTTATGTGTATCTTTGTAAAGATCTTGCACATTTTAGTGAAATTTATTCTTGTTTTGCTCTTTTAATATTTTTGAAGTTCCTATAAATGATATTTTTTAAATGACTAAGATTTTTAGTGATGTTTCCTTTTCCATTCCTCTTATTGATTGTTATGTCTCCTTTGTTTTTTATTATTCTTCAATTTATTCAGGTGCTTATCAATGTTTCTGTCTTTTCAAAGAATCAGCTTTTAATTTTGTTAGGGCTGTATAATGTGTGTTTGTTTTCCATCTTAATAATTTTGGGGTTTATATTTGTCAATTATTTCCTTATATTTTCTTTAGGTGTCATTTGCCGAAATTTTTCCAAGGTATTTAAAGCAATGCTTAACTCATTAATCTTTATCTATTTACCTTTTCTGACACAAGGCTATACATATTTTTCGAATCATAGTTTTCATTGCACTCCAGAGTTTTAATATATAATGTTTTGTTGTCACTCAGGTCAAAATATTTTCTCATTTTCATTTTAATTCATTCTTTGACCCATACATTATTGTAGAAATATACTTTTTAATTTCCAAATATTCACAGATTTTCTAGTAATGTTCTTTTATTGATTTATCACTTACTTGTATTGATTTCATTTTTTTTTGGACTAGAATAAGAATGTAAAGTTAATGAGAAAGTATAGAGACATAAACTGAATGGTTAGCTAGTTAGATGTCGGTAAGCTGGTAATGATATTGGAATTGCATAGAAAAGCCAAAACAGTGTTTTGTGTTTTTTTAACTCATACTGATTTATAGTGAAATATGATTATTTGTTATTCCATGAGATTAGTTGTCAAAGTATGTTGAAATCAGCATTATAGGAAAAAATAAAGGTATTAAAAAAAGTTTTTTTAAAGGGTTCTAAATCCCTAGAGTGATGAATTTTGGAGGATAAATCTTTCCTAATTCTTTAGGTTGTAATATTTATAAACTGAGTCATTTGCTCATTTATTTGGCCAACATTTGTTGAGCACCTACTATGTGCCAAGCATTATGTTAGTTTGTTTGGGTCTGATCTGAACAGAATAACTGTGGATATATTCTAAGGCTTCCTTAGGAAAAATAAAAATGATATGGTACCATATACCTTTCTTTTAATAAACTCAAATTTTATAATCATAACTTTTTCTAGCATGTGAAGAAGACTTAACCACGTGTGGACATAATTATTTTTTATGTAGCATAGAATTTGGACTTTGAAAATACATTACTTAAAATAGTCAGAAATTATTATTACTGGAGTTAAGTTTGTACAGATTTGCATCATTTAAGCAGAAGCTAAATATATTGTAAGGCAATTCAATAATACATTTTATTCCATTTCTTAATATCGCCTTATGAGAGTTGCACCTTAAGACAAATTGTATATGATTGCCTGCTATATCTACTGGTCAACTTTTCTTTCTATTCCTTACCAAGTGGGAAAATAAGCCCTCATAATAAGTATCAGTAAATATTAATATATCAGTATAAGAATAACAGTTAGACATCCTGCCAAATTAAGTGGAGAAAACATATAAATCAAATAATAAAAAGGATTTATTTCCTTTCCATCTTGTTATAACTTGGGAAAAAAACTAAGTAGAAAACATAAAGGAAGAAAATAGGACAAAAGTACAGTCAGTCTTATTACAGATTCCATATTAGCAAATTCACCTATTCACTAAAATGTTTTTGTAACCCCCAAAACAATATTCAAAGCAGTTTCATGCTCATTTGTAGACATGCAGAGTATCAAAAAAAAAAACACACATAGAATGAGACTCTGTACTGATTGATTGACAAACAATGTGACAGCAACTCCTAGAAGTCTAACCCTGAATCTCCCCTAAGAGCAATGTGATTCAAGGTTCACTAATTTGGTGTTCACAGCAACTTTATAAAATATAACTACTGTGAATAATGAGAATAAGTTGCACTTTAATAGGAGATAGGAAGACAGAAGTTTGGTGAGCATCTGATATGTCTATACATGGCAGTACTTATGAGCACCTAATTTTAGCCCCCAAATTCTTCTTGTTACACTTAAGAAACCAAACCAGGAGGAACTTCAAGATGGCGGAAGAGTAATACACAGATATCACCTTCCTCCCCACAGATACATCAGAAATACATCGACATGTGGAACAGTTCCTACAGAACACCCACTGAACGCTGGCAGAAGACGTCAGACCTCCCAAAGGTAAGAAACTACCCACGTACCTGGGTAGGGCAAAAGAAAAAAGGGAGACAAAAGAATAGGGACGGGACCTGCAGCACTGGGAGGGACCTGTGAAGGAGGAAAGGTTTCCACACACTAGGAAGCCCCTTTGCGGGCGGAGACTGCGGGTGGCGGAACGGGGGAGCTCCGGAGCCGCGGAGGAGCTCCGGAGCCGCGGAGGAGAGCGCAGCAACAGGGGTGTGGAGGGCAAAGCGGAGAATTCCCGCACAGAGGATGGGTGCCGACTGGCACTCAGCAGCCTGAGAGGCTTGTCTGCTCACCTGCCAGGGCGGGCGGGGGCTAGGAGCTGAGGCTCGGGCTTCGGTTGGAGTGCAGGGAGAGGACTGGGGTTGGCAGCGTGAACACAGCCTGCAGGGGGTCAGTGCGCCACGGCTAGCCAGGAGGGAGTCCGGGAAAAAGTCTGGACCTGCCGAAGAGGCAAGAGACGTTTTCTTGCCTCTTTGTTTCGTGGCGCACGAGGAGAAGGGATTAAGAGTGCCGCCTAAAGGAGCGCCAGAGACGGGTGCGAGCCGCGGCCAAAAGCGCGGACCCCAGAGACGGGCATGAGACGCTAAGGCTGCTGCTGCCGCCACCAAGAAGCCTGTGTGCGAGCACAGGTCACTCTCCACGCCTCCCTTCCAGGGAGCCTATGCAGCCCGCCACTGCCAGGGTCCCGGGATCCAGGGACAACTTCCCCGGGAGAACGCACGGCGAGCCTCAGGTGGGTGCAACATCATGCCGGCCTCTGCCGCCGCAGGCTCGCCCCGCACTCCGTACCCCTCCCTCCCCCCGGCCGGAGTGAGCCAAAGCCCCGGAATCAGCGGCTCCTTCAACCCCGTCCTGTCTGAGCGAAGAATAGATGCCCTCCGGCGACCTACAGGCAGAGGCGGGGCCAAATCCAAAGCTGAACCCCGAGAACTGTGAGAACAAAGAAGAGAAAGGGAAATCTCTCCCAGCAGCCTCAGAAGCAGCGGATTAAAGCTCCACAGTCAACTTGATGTACCCTGCATCTGTGGAATACCTGAATAGACAACGAATCATCCCAAATTGAGGAGGTGGACTTTGGGAGCAAAGATATATATTTTTTTTTCCCTTTTTCTCTTTTTGTGAGTGTGTATGTGTACGCTTCTGTGTGTGATTTTGTCTGTATAGCTTTGCTTTTATACCATTTGTCCTCAGGTTGTGTCTGTCCTTTTTTTTTCCTTTTTTTAATTACTTTTTAAACATTTTTTCTTAATAATTATTTTTTATTTTAATAACTTCTTTTATTCTACTTTATTTTATTTTATCTTCCATCTTTCTTTCTTTCTTTCTATTTTTTCACCCATTATTGTGAGCCATGTGGATGAAAGTCTCTTGCTGCTCCAGCCAGGCATCAGGGCTGTGCCTCTGAGGTGAGAGAGCCAATTTCAGGGCACTGGTCCACAAAAGGCCTCCCAGCTCCACGTAATATCAAATGGCAAAAAACTGCCAGAGATCTCCATCTCAACGCCAAGACACAACTTCACTCAACGACCACCAAGCTACAGTGCTGGACACCCTATGCCAAACAACTAGCAAGACAGGAACACAACCCCATCCATCAGCAGAGAGGCTGCCTAAAATCATAAAAAGGCCATAGACACCCCAAAACACACCACCAGACGTGGACCTTCCCACCAGAGAGACAAGATCAAGCCTTATCCACCAGAACACAAGCACTAGTCACCTCCACCAGGAAGCCCAACCCACTGAACAAACCTTAGCCAGTGGGACACACATCAAAAACAACAGGAACTATGAACCTGCAGCCTGCAAAAAACAGACCCCAAACACAGTAAGTTAAGCAAAAGGAAAAGACGGAAAAACACACAGCAGATGAAGGAGCAAGGCAAAAACCCACCAGACCTAACAAATGAAGAGGAAATAGGCAGTCTACCTGAAAAAGAATTCAGAATAATGATAGTAAAGATGATCCAAAGTCTTGGAAATAGAATGTAGTAAATACAAGACACATTTCACAAGGACCTAGAAGAACTAGAGAAAACAAACAGTGATGAACAACACAATAAATGAAATTAAAAATTCTCTAGAAGGGATCAATAACAGAATAACAGGCAGAAGAATGGATAAGTGACCTGGATGATAAAATAGTGGAAATAACTACTGAAGAACAGAATAAAGAAAAAACAATGAAAAGCATTGAGGAGAGTCTCAGAGACCTCTGGGACACCATTAAACGCACCAACATTCTAATTACAGGGATCCCAGAAGAAGAAGAGAAAAAGAAAGGGACCGAGAAAATATTTGAAGAGATTATAGTTGAAAATTTCCCTAATATGGGAATGGAAATAGTTAATCAAGTCCAGGAAGTGCAGAGAGTCCCATACAGGATAAATCCAAGGAGAAACACTCCAAGACACATATTAATCAAACTATCAAAAATTAAATACAAAGAAAAAATATTAAAAGCAGCAAGGGAAAAACAACAAATAACACACAAGGGAATCCCCATAAGATTAACAGGTGATTTTTCAGCAGAAACTCTGCAAGCCATAAGGGAGTGGCAGGACATATTTAAAGTGATGAAGAAGAAAAACCTACAACCAAGATTACTCTACCCAGCAAGGATCTCATTCAGATTTGATGGAGAAATTAAAACCTTTACAGAAAAGCAAAAGCTAAGAAAATTCAGCACCACCAAACCAGCTTTACAACAAATGCTAAAGGAACTTCTCTAGGCAGGAAACACAAGAGAAGGAAAAGACCTACAAAAACAAACCCAAAACAATTAATAAAATGGCAATACGAACATACTTATCGATAATTACCTTAAACGTGAATGGATTAAATGCTACAACCAAAAGAAACAGGCTTGCTGAATGGATACAAAAATAAGACCCATATATATGCTGTCTACAAGAGACCCACTTCAGACCTAGAGACACATACAGACTGAAAGTGAGGAGATGGAAAAGGATGTTCCATGCAAATGGAAATCAAAAGAAAGCTGGAGTAGCAATTCTCATATCAGACAAAATAGACTTTAAAATAAAGACTATTGCAAGAGACAAAGAAGGACACTACATAATGATCAAGGGATCGATCCAAGAAGAAGATATAAAAATTGTAAATATTTATGCCCCCAACATAGGAGCACCTCAATACATAAGGCAAATACTAACAGCCATAAAAGGGGAAATCGACAGTAACACAATCATAGTAGGGGATTTCAGCACCCCACTTTCACCAATGGACAGATCAGTGAAAATGAAAATAAATAAGGAAACACAAGCTTTAAATGATACATTAAACAAGATGGACTTAATTGATATTTATAGGACATTCCATCCAAAAGCAACAAAATACACATTCTTCTCAAGTGCTCATGGATCATTCTCCAGGATACTTCATACCTTGGGTCACAAATCTAGCCTTGTTAAATTTAAGAAAATTGAAATCATATCAAGTATCTTTTCCAACCACAACGCTATGAGACTAGATACCAATTACAAGAAAAAATATGTAAAAACACAAACACATGGAGGCTAAACAATACACTACTTAATAACGAAGTGATCACTGAAGAAATCAAAGAGGAAATCAAAAAATACCTAGAAACAAATGACAATGAAAACACGACGACTCACAACCTATGGGATTCAGCAAAAGCAGTTCTAAGAGGAAAGTTTATAGCAATACAGTCCTACCTTAATCAACAAGAAACATCTCAAATAAACAACCTAACCTAACAACTAAAGCAATTAGAGAAAGAAGAACAAAAAACCCCCAAAGTTAGCAGAAGGAAAGAAGTCATAAAAATCACATCAGAAATAAATGAAAAAGAAATGAAGGAAACAATAGCAAAGATCAATAAAACTAAAAGCTGGTTCTTTGAGAAGATAAACAAAAGTGATATACCATCGGCCAGACTCATCAAGAAAAAAAGGAAGAAGACTCAAATCATCAGAATTAGAATTGAAAAAGGAGGAGTAACAACTGACACTGCAGAAATACAAAGGATCATGAGAGATTACTACAAGCAACTCTATGCCAATAAAAATGACAACCTAGAAGAAATGGACAAATTCTTAGAAATGCACAACCTTCCAAGACTGAACAAGGAAGAAATAGAAGATATGAACAGACCAATCACAAGTAATGAAACTGTGATTAAAAATCTTCCGACAAACAAAAGCCCAGGACCATATGGCTTCACAGGTGAATTCTATCAAATATTTAGAGAAGAGCTAACACCTAACCTTCTCAAACTCTTCCAAAATATAGCAGAGGGAGGAACGCTCCCAAACTCACTCTACGAGGCCACCATCACCCTGATACCAAAACCAGACAAAGATGTCACAAAGAAAGTAAACTACAGGCCAGTATCACTCAGGAACATAGATGCAAAAATCCTGAACAAAATACTAGCAAACAGAATCCAACAGCACATTAAAAGGATCATACACCATGATCAACGGGGGTTTATCCCAGGAATGCTAGGATTCTTCAATATACGTAAATCAATCAATGTGATACACCATATTAACAAATTGAAGGAGAAAAACCATATGATCATCTCATTAGATGCAGAGAACGCTTTTGACAAAATTCAACACCCATTTATGATGAAAACCGTCCATTGTAAAGCAACTATACTCCAATAAAGATGTTAAAAAAAAAGAAAAAGAAACCAAACCAAAAGTGGCTCAGAGACAGAATAAAATGCAGCAAGGATTTGTCTCTAGGGGGACCAGAGGAAGAGAAAATTGAAACTGAGGCATCTAAATCTTTAAATAACTTTGGAAACTAGTCCAAAGTTTTCTACTTGAACAAAGTTCACTAGAAATCTTCAAAAGGGCATTCAGTTCCCATAGGATTCGTCATTATCTCACCCTGGGTGGTTTAAGATATGGATGCTAGAAATATTTCCTTACACATAAGAATACATTTATTTTGTGTTTTTATTCAGTTGGAGGGTTTATGCTTTTTTTTAAATTGATTTCACAAGTAGCAACTCAACCCTGTCTATATATGTAGCCAAAATTCATCCAATGCTTAACATCAAGTACATGCTGTACACACTAGGTCTCTACAAATAGCTGTTGAATTTTTATGAATTAGTAAAAAATGAATTACATACATTTGGGATTCAGAGGGGGAGACAGATGTGCCTGGCCATCAAGAGGCTATTTTTCAAGTCGTAATACTATTCATCCCATGAATGAAACAGTGCATCAGGAAAGTCATTTCAAGGAAGTGATCTGCTAGGCAGAGAAAGCTCCAGCCAAAAGTATGATGATTAATTAAAATGCCTTTTATTGCATGTAAATAAATTATAAATATTTGACAAGAAAGCTCAACTGTTGAAAGCAAAATTACCTAGGTCCTATACTTGAATTCTCCCTGAATCAAATTAAAAATAAAACCAAATGAATTAAGAAAAGCATAATCCTTCTAGAAGGAATCATTTTGCTTTTGAATAGTAGACTTTGTTGTCTCAACATTTTCATCAGTTTAAAACCACAAGGAGCTTGGCAAATGATTAGATCTGATTTAGAGTCCATTCTCTTTAAAATCTCTAGCTCTGAAGAAATTAATAGACCTTTCAATATACCAATCATAACTTTCAAAGGGAGGGCAAGGCTTGCTGTGACATTAACACTGGCACGAACAAGAACTGGCAATTATTTGCAAACCGAGAAGTTAATCTGGGTCAGAAGACAGTCTCTGTGCTTGAGAGTGGCAATAATACATTATGTACTTATTCTAGAACAGAGGTGGACAAACTCTGGCCCTTGGAACAAACCTAACCAACAGTCTGGAGTTATAAATAGTTTTATTGAAACACACCCATACTTATTCATCTGTGTGTTCTTTGCTTTCTCACTACAACAGCAGAGTTGAGCAGTTGCTTTAAAGACCTTAAGGCTCACAAATCCTAAAATATTTACCATCTGGACCTTTACAGAAAAAGTTTGCCAGCCCTGTTCTAAACTAATATTACCTATGTAGGGTTAAGAATAAAGCTCCATACATTCTGTTTTATTTACCTTTTTTTGCAGATGTTTTCAATATTTTCTTCATAATGAGTGAAACATGTAATGTAAAATATCAAATTTGATTTCCATTGAATGGCTTCCTTCCTTTTTGCTAAATAGATATTAGATCACCATACATTTTGTTTTTGTTTTTAGCATCTATCCTATAATAAACGGTATTGTTTTATTAAACCAATTTTTTCTGATACTAATTACAGAAAATTAGATTGAGAAAACAGAACATTGTATGATATAAATAACATAAAATGATTATGTGATTTGCATCCCTTTCCTTTTCTACTTTCATTTTTCTACTCATGGATGGAACTGATGCTGAAAACTTTAAAGTAGTATTATATATGTTTGTCTCTGACCTAAGCTTGTTGTTTGCCCACTTTGTAATCAGTTTTGCTGGAGTTTCAGTTTCTTCTCTCTCATATATTATTTTTAAATAATACTTCATTTTCTTCAAACTGATTTGAAAATTTGTGTTGCTGTCATTTTTCAGAGGCATTATTTCCTTTTAACCCTGAAAAAATTATTTTATTAAATACTCTTTCAGTGCACTAATTTGTACTGCACTTACTGAAGAAATTATAATACCCTTCTTAGAAATCAAACTTTGGGGGAAATATATGCCACATTATTTAAAACAAATGAAGAAACAAAACTCTAGCCTAACATTTAGTGTTATATTTTGCCAAATATCGTATTATAATGACACAAGAAAGAATAATACAAAGCACTTAACAAAAGCACAGACCACATAGTATGTGGGTTTCCAAAGAGTTTGGTAAACTCTGAGCCAATTGATAACCTTAATTTATTGAAGATGTGAACTCAAGGACATAAAATTATGTTAGCCAAAAGAAATATTATTTTACATTTGATTGTCTAATGCTGTCTTTTGGAAGTGAAATTAAGTGTATGCAAATAAATGACTGCATTTTCCCAATTTGGGGGATCATCTAAAGATAGGTAATTGAATGGAACTTCAATGGATCATAATAGAATGGAATCTTTTCCATTGTCTCAGAATTCCTGCTGAAGATAAAAAAGAACATTAGCTAATAAGCTTCTCCACATTCTGAAGAGGAGCTTTGAGACACATAGTCACAGGATTTACTAATATTTGACCAGACCTTCTGCTTCCTTACTCCCATTACTCCGTCTAAGCCAAATTAAAAAATGGCTCAAATTTGTCAGATGAAAGAATTCTTAGTGTTCAGTTACTATTAAGAAACATGGTGGTACTTTCTGTCCCAGACAAAGCTAATTGGCCTCCAAGAAAATCATGCACAGAAACTGGGGAGCCCACTGAAAGCAAGGCGCACATAACATCCCCCAGATGGATGGTTGCTGAGCTGGAGAAACGTGTGTCAAGGTGGTCTTCGGTAGAAGAGTTTTTGGTGAGACTGCCAGGTAGCCCCTTGGAGTTTCAAGGCATATGTGAGTGTAGAGGCTGAAAGCTGGTTCTCTTCTACACATTTCTGAAAATTAGATTCCAGATGGAGTAACCACATAAAATGAGATGACAAGAGAGAGAAGCATTGGGAGTGCCATATAAGTCCATTTTTAGTGGAGTAAGAATTAGGGTTGACATAAAATACAGGGTGCCCAGTTAATTTTGAATTTCAGTTAGACAACAAATAATGTCGAGTGTAAACATGTCCTAAAAATTGCATGGGACATACTTATTTTAAATATGATTTCTTGTTTATCTGAAATTGAAATTTAAGTTGATGCCTTTTATTTTTATCTGCTAAATCAGAGAAGCCTAGCTAGAAGGCATGTGTGAATTAGTTAAAGTACTGCTAGCTGCTATGACAAGCTCCAAAGTGTATTATACTTCCAGTATGATAGAGGTTATTTCTTGCTTATGAAAATTACAAAGGAGCTTTTCATTAATTGGATCCAGATTTATTTTATTTTGTGGTTCCATTATTTTCAAAGGCTCCTTCCAAGGTCTCTGTGCTCATCTAGGCAGATGTGAAAAGAACATGGAGGATTGTAGATAGGAAGTTTTAGTGCGCCAGGCCTGGAAATGGCACTTACACTTACATTTCATTGGCTAGAACTCAACCACATCCATATCAGATTCAAAGAAATCTGGGAAATGCAAAATAGCTTTGTTTGCAGAAAGGAAAGGAAATGGGTTTGATACACAACCAATTTCTAGCGCGGTACATTCCCATGTACCAGTGGAAAGTCCGGAAATTAGCTTCACCCAAAGTTTCTTTAGAGGAACTTGTCAAAGAAGGCATCCTCCACAGTGAGGAGATTCAGCAGTGAGACGTTAGAGTGTATACCTGTGGGTGAAGGTGAAGTGGAGAGAGCTAAAGAAGGGTTTCTGTGGTTAGACGGAGTATACTTCCATATCATAAACTGTTCAATGTAAGGATGCCAATAGACATCTTCATAAGCCCACAAGTTCCATCCAAAAGAAATTCAGCTTTTAAACACTTGTAACAGCACCTCAGGCTCCAAATGATTACTCCTCTTTCCTCCATGCCTTCTTTACCCCAGTAGGAGCCAGGAATACAAGTAAAGAGGATAGCAAGAATGAAAGAACAGATTATACCATCCACACTGTAGGTCAGCTCAACCTCAGAGGCAGGAAAAATGGGGAAATAAAGTCTTTCAGTTGAAGTGAGAATGAATTTATTTGACTCAGACTAACTGACACATAAAGCTGTCATATCTACTCAGATGGACTCAGGACTCAAGAAGGAAAATCTAAAATGGAATTGAAGACCATGGTTGATGAAAAACTGATTAATACCTTGTTTATATCCTACACCTACCATTCAGATTCCTCAATAACCTGGTTACATATGAAAAAGAGAAGTTATCAAGGGGTTCTTCTAAATTCCAATAATTCTAGCCTCAAATAATACCTATTAGTATATAGCAAGTGTCTTCTCAGAAGCAAACTTTTTTTTCAAATTCTATTGAATTTGAAATAGCCATGTGTGTTATATATGATTGAATTCCAGCCAGGAACAGCTTAAGTGTGGGACAAGATGGAAGTTTTGCGTCATGTTGTCTGGTGGAGATTGATCCCAGGAGCCAAACTCTCTAGTTCAAGATTTGATTGTACGAGGGAAAACAAAAGAAAAGAAGAAAAAAAGAGGAAGGAGAGTTATGAAAATTGGCAATAAAGATTGCTACAAATCATAACTGCTAATAAAAGGCCAGAGCTGCTCTTCTTACATCATTGGCTCACAGTATATAAAGTTTCTCAGAGTTGTGCATAAAATATTTTAAATCTTATACTAGGGTTATTAAAACTTAACAGATGGGCTTCCCTGGTGGCGCAGTGGTTGAGAATCTGCCTGCTAATGCAGGAGACACGGGTTCGAGCCCTGGTCTGGGAGGATCCCACATGCCGCGGAGCAACTAGGCCCGTGAGCCACAACTACTGAGCCTGCGTGTCTGGAGCCTGTGCTCCACAACAAGAGAGGCCGCCATAGTGAGAGGCCCGCACACCATGATGAAGAGTGGCCCCCGCTTGCCACAACTAGAGGAAGCACTCACACAGAAACGAAGATGCAACACAGCAAAAATAAAATAAAAATTAATTGATAAACACCTACCCCCAACATCTTCTTTAAAAAAAAAAACTTAACAGAGAGTACTTATATTTTTAAAAGTATATTTTTCTTTTGGTGTGTATGAAAATACGGTTATTAAAACTTAACAGAGGAGAGACCTTCAAGATGGCACAAGAGTAAGACGTGGAGATCACCTTCCTGCCCACAAATACAACAGAAATACATGTACATGGTGGAACAACTCCTACGGAACACCTACTGAACGCTGGCAGAAAACCTCAGACTTCCCAAAAGGCAAGAAACTCCCCACATACCTGGGTAGGGCAAAAGAAAAAAGAAAAAACAGAACCAAAAAAATAGGGATGGGACCTGCACCACTGGGAGGGAGCTGTGAAGGAGGAAAGGTTTCTACACACTAGGAAGCCCCTTCGCGGGCGGAGACGGGAGGTGGAGGAGGGGAAGCTTCAGACCAGAGGATAGTGCAGCAACAGGGGTGCAGAGGAAAAAGGACAAAGCAGAGAGATTTCCGCACAGAGGATCGGTGCCGACCAGAACTCACCAGCCCGAGAGGCTTGTCTGCTCACCTGCCGGGGCGGGTGGGGGCTGGGAGCTGAGGCTCGGGCTACGGTCGGAGCGCAGGGAGAGGACTGGCGGCGTGAACACAGCTTGAAGGGGCTAGTGCGCCACAGCTAGCCGGGAGGGAGTCTGGGAAAATGTTTGGAACTGCCTAAGAGGCAAGAGACCATTGTTTTGGGGTGCGTGAGGAGGGATTCAGAGCACTGCCTAAACGAGCTCCAGAGACAGGCGTGAGCCGCGGCTATCAGCACGGACACCAGAGACGGGCATGAGATGCTAAGGCTGCTGCTGCAGCCACCAAGAAGCCTGTGTGCGAGCACAGGTCACTATCCACACCCCGCTTCCAGGGAGGCTGTGCAGCTCGCCACTGCCAGGGTCCCGTGATCTAGGGACAACTTCCCTGGGACAACATATGGCGCACCTCAGGCTGCTGCAACGTCACATCGGCCTCTGCCGCCGCAGGCTTGCCCCGCATCCATACCCCTCCCTCCACCCGGCCTGAGTGAGCCAGAGCCCCCGAATCAGCTTCTCCTTTAACCCCATCCTATCTGAGCGAAGAACAGACACCCTCTGGTGACCTACACGCAGAGGCAGGGCCAAATCCAAAGCTGAACCCCGGGAGCTGTGTGAACAAAGAGAAAGGAGAATCTCTCCCAGCAGCCTCAGGAGCAGTGGATTAAATCTCCACAATCAACTTGATGTACCTGCATCTGTGGAATACCTGAATAGACAAAGAATCATCCCAAAATTGTGGTGGTGGACTTTGGGAGCAACGATATATATAATTTTTTCCTTTTTCTCTTTTTGTGAGTGTGTATGTGTCTGCTTCTTTGTGTGATTTTGTCTGTATAGCTTTGCTTTCACCATTTATCCTAAGGTTCTGTCTGTCCATTTTTTTTGTTTTTGTTTTTGGGGTTTTTTTTTTTAGTATAGTTTTTAGTGCTTGTTATCATTGGTGGATTTGTTTTTTGGTTTGGTTGCTCTCTTCTTCCTTTTCTTTTTTTTTAATTACTCTTAAATATTTTTTAATAATTATTTATTTTTTATTTAATAACTTTATTTTCTTTCTTTCTTTCTATCTTTCTCTCTTTCTTTCTTTCTTTGTTTCTTTTTTTCCTACCTTTTCTTCTGAGCCGTGTGGCTGACAGGATCTTGGTGCTCCAGCCAGCTGTCAGGCCTGTGCCTCTGAGATGGGAGAGCCGAGTTCAGGACATTGGTCCACCAGAGACCTCCCAGTTCCACATAATATCAAACGACAAAAGCTCTCCCAGAGATCGCTCTCCAGAAATCTCAAAGTGGTTCTCTGAGAAGATAAAACAAAATTGATAAACCATTAGCCAGATTCATCAAGAAAAAGAGGGAGAGGACTCAAATCAATAAAATTAGAAATGAAAAAGGAGAAGTTACAACAGACACTGCAGAAATACAAAGCATCCTAAGAGACTACTACAAGCAACTCTAGGGCAATAAAATGGACAACTTGGAAGAAATGGAAAAATTCTTAGAGAGGTATAACCTTCCAAGACTGAACCAGAAAGAAATAGAAAATATAAACAGACCAATCACAAGTAATGAAACTGAAACTGTGATTAAAAATCTTCCAACAAACAAAAGTCCAGGACCAGATGGCTTCACAGGTGAATTCTATGAAACATTTAGAGAGCGCTAACACCCATCCTTCTCAAACTCTTCCAAAAAATTGCACATGAAGGAACACTCCCAAACTCATTCTATGAGGCCACCATCACCTGATACCTAAACCAGACAAAGATACTACAAAAAAAGAAAATTACAGACCAATATCACTGATGAATATAGATGCAAAAATCCTCAACCAAATACTAGTAAACAGAATCCAACAGCACATTAAAAGGATCATACACCATGATCAAGTGGGATTTATCCCAGGGATACAAGGATTCCTCAATATACACAAATCAATCAATGTGATACACCATATTAACAAACTGAAGAATAAAAACCATATGGTCATCTCAATAGATACAGAAAGAGCTTTTGACAAAATTCAACACCCATTTATGATAAAAACTCTCCAGAAAGTGGGCATAGAGGGAACCTACCTCAACATCATAAAGGCCATATATGACAAACCCACAGCAACCATCCTTCTCAATGGTGAAAAACTGAAAGCATTTCCTCTAAGATCAGGAAGAAGACAAGGATGTCCACTCTCACCACTATTATTCAACATAGTTTTGGAAGTGCTAGCCACAGCAATCAGAGAAGAATAAGAAGTAAAAGGAATACAAATTGGAAAAGAAGAAGTAAAACTGTCACTGTTTGCAGATGACATGATACTATACACAGAGAATCCTAAAGATGCCAGCAGAAAACTACTAGAGCTAATCAATGAATTTGGTAAAGTTTCAGGATACAAAATTAGTGCACAGAAATCTCTTGCATTCCTATACACTAATGATGAAAAATCTGAGAGAGAAGTTAAGGGAACACTCCCATTTACCATTGCAACAAAAAGAATAAAATACCTAGGAATAAACCTACCTAGGGAGACAAAAGACCTGTATGCAGAAAACTATAAGACACTGATGAAAGAAATTAAAGATGTTACCAACAGATGGAGAGATATACCATGTTCTTGGACTGGAAGAATCAATATTGTGAAAATGACAATACTATCCAAAGCAATCTATGGATTCAATGCAATCCCTATCAAATTACCAATGGCATTTTGTACGGAACTAGAAGAAAAAATCTTAAAATTTGTATGGAGACACAAAAGACCCCGAATAGCCAAAGCAGTCTTGAGGGAAAAAAACGGAACAGGAGGAATCAGACTCTTTGACTTCAGACTATACTACAAAGCTACAGTAATCAAGATAATATGGTACTGGCACAAGAACAGAAACACAGATCAATGGAACAAGATAGAAAACCCAGAGATAAACCCACACACCTATGGTCAACTAATCTATGACAAAAGAGGCAAGGATATACAATGGGGAAAAGACAGTCTCTTCAATAAGTGATGCTGGAAAAACTGAACAGCTACATGTAAAAGAATCAAATTAGAACACTCCCTAACACCATACACAAAAATAAACTCAAAATGGATTAGAGACCTAAATGTAAGACTGGACACTATAAAACTCTTAGAGGAAAACATAGGAAGAACACTCTTTGACATAAATCACAGCAAGATCTTTTTTGATCCACCTCCTAGAGTAATGGAAATAAAAACAAAAATAAACAAATAGGACCTAATGAAACTTCAAAGCTTTTGCACAGCAAAGGAAACCATAAACAAAACGAAAAGACAACCCTTAGAATGGGAAAAAGTATGGGCAAATGAATCAACGGACAAAGGATTAATCTCCAAAATATATAAACAGCTCATGCAGCTCAGTATTGGCGCAGTGGTTGAGAGTCCGTCTGCCGATGCAGGGGACACGGGTTCGTGCCCTGGTCCAGGAAAATCCCACATGCCGCGGAGCAGCTAGGCCCGTGAGCCATGGCCACTGAGCCTGCACATCCGGAGCCTGTGCTCCGCAACTGGAGAGACCACAACAGTGAGAGGCCTGTGTACCACAAAAAAAAAAAAAAAAGAATCCCCAAATGGGCAGTAGACCTAAATAGACATTTCTCCAAAGAAGACATACAGATGGCCAATAAGCACATGAAAAGCTGCTCAACATCACTAATTATTAGAGAAATGCAAACCAAAACTATAATGAGGTGTCACCTCACACCAGTTAGAATGGGCATCATCAGAAAATCTACAAATAGCAAATGCTGGAGAGGGTGTGGAGAAAAGGAAACCCTCTTGCACTGTTGGTGGGAATGTTGATTGATACAGCCACTATGGAGAACAGTATAGAGGTTCGTTAAAAAACTAAACATAGAAGTACCATATGATCCAGCAATCCCACTACTGGGCATATACCCAGAGAAAACCATAATTCAAAAAGACACATGCACCCCAATGTTCATTGCAGCACTATTTACAATAGCCAGGTCATGGAAGCAACCTAAATACCCATCGACAGATGAATGAATAAAGAAGATGTGGTACATATATACAATGGAATATTACTCAGCCATAAAAAGGAACGAAATTGTGTCATTTGTTGAGACGTGGATGGATCTAGAGACTGTCATACAGAGTGAAGTAAGTCAGAGAGAGAAAAACAAATGTCATAAATTAACACATATATGTGGAACCTAGAAGAATGGTACAGATGAACCGGTTTGCAGGGCAGAAATTGAGACACAGATGTAGAGAACAAACGTATGGACACCAAGAGGGGAAAATGGCGGGGGAGGTGTGTGGTGAATTGAGCGATTGGGATTGACATGTATGCGCTGTTGTGTATAAAATTGATGACTAACAAGATCCTGCTATATAAAAAAATTTAAAAAAATTACAAGCATTTAACAGTTTATTCAACCATGTAGTTTGTAGCAGAATACAAATGGTCTTAAATTATTGCATTTTTTTTGGAATGATTATTGTATCAAGAAAATCATACTTCACCAAAACCACAGCATACACTTTCAAACACTGTTTTCAAAGAGTTTCTGATTTTCAGCTTAGGAGAGAAAAATAGCCTTTCATGACTGCATCTTTTGCATATAAGATGCATGATAGACTATATTAGGCTCTTCACAAGAACTGCAACGTATTCATTCCCTTCTTATGTCACCAAAAATAAGCACACAGTGTAAATATGAAACAAACAAAAAAGAATAATAATTGTTGCAGGCAATCTTGTTTCAAATATTTTCATCAGTTGCTTCACAGAGCCCATTAAAAAACTCATACTGACTCATGCAGGATTATTTCCCAGGTTCTAAAACACTTTTATGCCACCAGGAAGCCATAGCAATCCAGTTCCAAGGATAGAATAGAAAATGCTGCATACAAAGCATATACCAGACCACCTCAATCTGGTATTAAAGCTAAGGGACCAAACATCCAGGATCTCTGTGGTCAGGCTACGCTCTTTGTCACCCTGGTCACTCAGGAACCTCTGCAGCTTCTTCCTGACCATTTTCCTGGGCTGAACTGCTGACTATTCCTTCACCTCCCCTTCCTGCCCAGAGGAAACCCTTGGTAACCTTTAACCTACTTTCTGTCTCTATGAATTTCCCTATTCTAGATATATCATTAACTGGAATTATACAGTATTTGTCCTTTTATGTCCAATTATTTCATTTATAACAATGTTTTCAAGGTTTGTCCATGTCGTAGCATGCATCAGGATTTCATACCTTTTTAGGGCTTAATAATATTTTGTTGTATGTATATATCACAATTTGCTTATCCATTTATCTGTTGATGGACACATTTTTTGTTTGTTTGTTTTTACTTTTTGTCTATTGTGAACAATGCTTCATTGAACATTTTTTTGGATCCCTGTTTTCAACTGGGGGAAGTATAAACCTAGGAGTGGAATGGCTAGGTCATAGAGCAACTCTATATTTCGTTTTTTGAGGAACAACCTGTTTTCCCATTTTACCTTTCCATCATTTTACATTTCCACCAATAATATACCAAAATTCCGGTTTCTCCACATCCTCATTAACACTCATTATTTTCATTTTTAAATTTTATTTTCTTATATCCATCTTAGTACATGTGAAATGATATCTTATTGTGGTTCTGATTTGCAATTCTCTAGTGACTAACGATGTTGAATGTCTTTTCATGTTCTTATAGGCCATTTGTATGTCTTTGGAGAAATGTCTATGCAAGTCCTTTGCCCATCGTTTGTCTTTTTGTTGAGTTTTAAGAGTTCTTTAAATATATTGAATTTTAAATGTTTATCAGATCTAGGATTTGCAAATATTTTCTCCCATTCTTTAGGCTATCTTTTCAACTCCTTGATAATGTCCTTTAATACACAAAATGTTTAAATTTTGATAAAGTTCAACTTATTTTTTTGTGGTTGCTGCTGTGCTTTTGGTGTCATATTTAAGAATCCGTTGCCAATCCCAAGGTCATGAAGATTTACCCCTAGGTTTTCTTCTAAGATTTTACAGTTTTTAGCACTTATATTGTTGATCCATTTTTAGTCAATTTTTGTATATGAAATAAAGTAGGTGTTCAATGAAATTCCTTTGCACATAGAAATCCAATTGTCCCAGCACCATTTGTGGAAGAGATTATTCTTTCCCTCTGAGTGGAATTGGCATCCTTGTCAAAAAGCAATTGGCCATAGCTCTATGTTTTATTTCTGTACTCTCAGTTCTGTATATACAGTTTTCTGGAGAATGAGTTAATTGCTTTCATGGGAAGATGCAGGGTTATGATAATCTCTCCCTCCCTGCAAAAGAGTTAAGTTCCACTATTTTGAAAGAAAACTAACATTGTCAACATTTTTTTAAAAAATGCATCTGTTAAACATATGGGAAAGTAATGGAAGGGGGAGGGGGAAGGGGGAGGGAAATATATGATTATGATGGAAAACTCAGAATATTGATCTTCATTATTGAATAAAATAAAATATATATAAATAATGTAAAATAAAATATCTTTTTATTTCTCTTGATTTAGAAAGGAACAGAATAAATCATATTCTGTACTAAGGTTGTCTTTATAAATAAAACAAGACCAGTTAGACAAGCTTTTATTAAATATACATATTTTCTTTTAGCATCTTGGTCTTTGTGTGGATATAGAGCAATAGTTCTTAAATTGTGGTCCTTGAGCAGCAGAAACAGCAACAGGATGCTGGTTAGAAATGCAAATTCTGTGGCTCCAGGCTAGACCTACAGAATCTGAAACTCTGGGAGGAGGCCAAGCAATCTGTGTTTTAACAAAGAGATTTAAACCAGGGTAAAATTTGAGACCCACTAGTAAATAAAGGTAATAGAATGTCCATGACCTCAGATGAATGGCTTCTCTACTTACCTCCTTTAATTTCCCAAAACCAGCACCAGATCAGAGGACCTGAATATATTAAGTATTCAACAAATGTTTATTTTGAATAGGCAACTATTACCTAATTAAACCCTGAGTTAGATTCTGGGAACAAGAGAAAGAAAGAAAAGCATCAGCACTCAGGGTGAAACAAACTTGCACAAAAGCCTTCTGAATCACTGATAAGCTGAGGGCTGTAGCAGTTATCCCCAGAGAGTGTCATTAGAACCCAGAAGAGTTTTACTTAGCTGCCTGGGTGGAAGAGGAAAGGATAGTGAAAGCTTACTCAGAGGAAGAGAATCTAAGCGGTTTTTAAGGATGAATAGAAGCTTTAGAGAATGACAGTGGGTGAAGGGTATTTCTTGCAGGGGTAATTGTACATGAAAATACGATACAGCAAGGCTTATGTGAGGATTTGGGAAATAACAAGTCTTTTTCCTTTTGAAGGAGGTATGGTGCACATAGAAGCTGACTGTGCATGGCCGAAATTGAAATCAGAGAGATAATAAGGTCTGGATCATGAAGGGCCTTGACTACCATGCTTAGGTAAGTGGCATTCATTCAGCCTTGACCACCATGCTAGGTAAGTGGCATTCATCCTTGACTACCATGTTTAGGTAAGTGGCATTAGGTAAGTGGTAGGCACTGTGCATCATGGAAACATTTTAAGCCAGAAAGTAAAACAAAGATCCTTAAATTTTAGAATAATGATGTTGACAGCTGATTAGCTGATAACTGGGAAAGGAGTCAGTGAAGAGAGAGAAATGTGTTAGACGTTTATTATGTATTTCTTGCAATAACTTCCTAATACATCTAAAGTGAGACAGTAGGTTGAATACATATGAATGTGTTCAGAGCACAAATATTTATAGTTTAAAATATGAATTTTCTATTTATAACGTTAGTGATGTCTTCATTGATATGAGGTAAAAACTCTTAAACAATTGTATTAAAGATCTCAGTAAAGAACGTAGTGACTCTATTACAAAGTAATTTTTTTATGTCAAATGAAAAATACTTGCATAGATGACTTTTTTGGTTTTTCCTCCAAATTTTTAACTTCAAGGTGCATTTGAAACGTATACTTAGGAACATTTACTTAATAATTGGTTTATAGGATATGGTCCTCAGTTTAGAAAAGAAAAAGATTAATCAGTTGGATTCAAAATAGTAATATATAGCTTTAATAGCATGGAATTTTCAATAGACATACCATTTTCTTTCCTCTTATTGTTCATATATTGTCAATTGATTATTTTTAAATTGGGGTTTCTGTCTTATTTCCTCATAGAAAAAAATTTTCACAACTAAATAATGCTTCACCTCTTTCCTCCTTTTATTCTCCCTTCCTAATATTTCTGTCACCCTTATTCAGGGCCTTTAAGTAAAATAAAGATCTTCTTTCCCCTTTTTTTCTTTCTTCCTTTCTAATTGCTTTGGACCTATAGATTCAAGGGACTCAGGTACCTAGAACACATTTCCCATTTTTGTACACAGAAAAACTCCTGTGATAGACAGTTATAGCTCAGGAAAGGTTAGTAGTTATATGTGTCTAGATCTGAGAAGACCAAAAGATATCACCATTAAATTGCAAAAAGAACACCACTTCTGCTTAAGCAGATAGAATATAATATTTCAGGAAATCTAAACTCTCAAGAAAAGGTTATTATTTAGTAATAAAAGTAGATGAAATATTTAATAAATTTTTATGAAAAATAAAAACTATACTTGGAACTAAACCAAAAGGATGTTATACTGAAACATTGCCTAGTAGACCCACACAAAAATCATTTAATCATCTAGGCCTATGTTTGACTTGCTGTTTATTATTAATTAAATCTCAAAGTCTATGAAGTTACATCTTGACTTGTGGATTTTTGTCTGGTAGAGATGTAAATTGTCTTCTGTCTGATGGAACCAATTGCCCCAAAGGTTATAGTTTTGTTGCCTTATTGAACATTAACCAGTTTGTATCTTACCACGTCCTTGCTCAGCAGAAGGAGCTAGGAATATCTCTGGAGCCTCTTTTACGGGACACCAGTCTCATTTATGAGAGCTCTGCCCTCATGATCCAATCACTCCCCAAAAGATCTCACCTTCTAATACCATCAACTTTGGGAGTTAAGGTGCAATGTATGAATTTGGGGAGAACACACTCAGACCTTAGAATAGAGTCTATAAATATTCAGATATGGCTTTTGTGGTGTGTCAACTTGCCTAGGATAAGCTACATTCTCCAGAATTGCCTTTCTAGTATGTTTCCAGCTATGGTGGGCTACAGAGATATTCTTCCTGAGAGCTGGAGGACAAAAAAGAAGCAGCAACCATTTTCTAGCATGAATCTGTATTCTTCCAGTTACCCAGTCAAATCCTATCCTAGGTGCTTCTATGAAGAGATTTGGCAGATGTAAAGTTCCTGATCAGTTTTACTTTAATTTAGGGAGACTACTTTGGGTGGGCCCACAAGTTAAGTATTCTGTAGGAAGGCCTTAAAAAGGGTCTGAGCTTTCCCTGAGGACACACCCTGAGCTCTATTGGGTTCCAACCTACTTTTAACCATTCTTTCCTAACTGCCTGTCACAAAAACCTTTGGCTCATGCTGTGGGTGCCAGCCTGCTTGTGATGTTCCCTTCCTGACTTTCTGACCTTTGGGATATCAGATTTGCTTAAGCAGTCCTCATAATTTGTAAAACAGTTCCTTGGAATAAAACAAAAAAATCAATAAATGTGTTCGGGAGGAGTCGTATATCCATATATCTTACTTATATGGATTGAACCCTGAGTGATAAACCTCATTAATAAGTTAAGTAAACCTTTGCTATGTTTATTCTATATTTGTATGAGATTCACACTTTTCAACTTTTAAAAACTTTTACTTTGACAAGATAAATAGTGAAGATCAGCAGTAGTTCCTTTGGGCTCTGCTTGGATTCATAAAGTAAAAAAACAAATATTGTGTCTATTTGAAACAAGTTTCTCTTCATGGTTCTGAAGTAATTCACATTGAGTTGTTACCATGACACTATTAAGGAAGCATCTTAAATAATAATAATTATTATTATTTTTATTATTTAGAAATAATATTGTTTAGAAAGTAGGTTACCTAATTTCTTCTTTAGCATATAGGATCTGGTTCAATTTGGGGAATAACTTTGCCAGAATGTTTCAAACAAGATACTCTAGAGCTGGAATGCTTACTGACAGTCACTTATTTTGCTTATAACCCACTCCATCTGACTGGTTTAGCCAGGTTTAACAGAGACAGGAAAAATACAAAGGATGATGACCAGGTAAGCTACTCAGGTCAAATGCTGCATCCTATCAGTCAGTTAAAATCAACAAGATGGAATGGCAAGTAAGAAGAAACTCTGGGAAAGGCCGACCGTTTCTATTAAGTGTTTCTGTCAATTGAGTCAAAAACATGACTCAAGATGACTTTTGGCAGCTGGAGGGACAGAAAAGATTGTTATTTTTTCCAAATGAGCCCTTGGAGAGTTACATCTGGTGAACAAGCATACTTTTAAAATAGCCCTTGAGATTAGAAAAGGATGGGTAAAGTAGGGATGATAATTAGAAATTGGAGGAAATGAAAATGAGTAAGAAAAGGGGGGGTGGAAATAATGCAGATGAAAAGAGAAAAAGTGACAGGGAAAAAATTCTCTTTCAGATCACTGCCCTATACCACAAAGAGGAAAGCAACCAGCCTGTGGGATTTTCTGTTGGTGACTCAACAGTGGCATAATTAGTTGTAGCTCAGATAGGGGCATGGTTTATGAGCCAACTAGGGCTCTCTACTAGACAGGGAGGGTGCAAAGGGGGAGAATTGGCGGACCACCACTCCTTGTGACTGAAAGAGGAAGGATGTAGCCTGTTTGCACTTATCCTGCATTTCATCAATTCAACTTGTGATGTTTTCATTCACTTAAAAAAAAAAAATGATGAAGTGCTCCCCAATGGGTGTGTTTCAGTTTCTAAACAATAAAGACGTCTGTGTTTTTGGTGATGCTAGAAGAGTACATTTTCACCAACCGCTTTTTCCACATTACACAGGGAGGGTATCCAATATCCAAGTGGGTGGCTCCCTGAAAAGGACCAATTTTGGAAGCACCCACCTAGAAAAACATTTTAGATTTTTATGGTTCTTTTCATCCAAAGATCTCAAGGGATTACCAAGCAAAATATGAGATCCTTGACAACATTTCAAGGTGGTAGGAGACAAGAGTTGCTGACATCCCTTGGCAGATGAAAAAACAGTGGGCAAAATGAGGGTACTATGAGGCAGAAAATAACAACAGAACCAAGAATCCTATGCCTCAAACTACTACTGCTGCCTCTGAAACTTTTGTATACCTCTGTCATAACACAGTCTCGGTGTCATTATGTACAAAGTAATTCCCCTTTATTAAAGTACCGCCATTACCTATGTGTCAGTGTGTATCATTACTTCCTGAATGAGGCACACAGTTTCAAGGTCAGGGGTAATTTCCATTATGTATGTTATATAAGTCTGAATATTTAGTAATTTTTTACCTTTAATAACCATAAGATTCCTTTGGTTGCTATAAATTTACTTGTGTGATTAACAGGCAATTTGGAAGGTTAATTATGCATATGAGAATTATAGGGTTTTATGTCACTATAAATTGAACTTTCAGTAGAATATGCCATTTGGCTTTACTTTGCCAGTGGATTATTTTAGTTTGATGAATGGGAGGGGAAGAAGATTAGCAAATACATCCGTTTATGTCCCTGAAATAGTTATGCTTTATTTTAAAAGTGAATTTTCTTCATTTCCACATAAACCTTTTTGCATTTCACTACACTGTTGACTATAATTCAAGTTGACTATAAGCTTGAGAGTTTTCCCAGGAATAGGTTAAATCAATTAGCATTGGTCTTATCCAGTCTCTGAAAATGCAAAACGTATCTTCAGAATATTAAGTATACTTCCTTTAAGTTCCAGAGCTCAAATTCAAAATATACCCCTCATGACCTAAAAAATATATCATCAAATGAGCTGCAAAGAAAGGTCTTTTTTGTAATATTAGGAAAAATGTTTGCCAAATGAGTCTCTGTTCCATGTCTCAGAAAATTCCTCATATACATATTTCAATATATTTAAAATGCTGAATCTAGAATTGGAGACTGTTAAAGGGCTCATATTTATTTTCTTGAATGTCAAAATGTAGCCAGTGCCAAAAAGCCTCTGGGTGTATGTACAAAATTTGTAAAAATACATAAAAACCTACTGAACCAAAACCACAGTGGAACTCACAATAACTTTCCAGACAGCATAATTTACCACTTAGTCACTGGGGAATGCCAATCTCAAAAGATAGGTTTTACACCAGGCCAAGAAGATCAACAAAAATAAACCCTTCTTGGACTAGGAAAAAACGGAAAGTCCCATTCCAATGGCCTTAAAACAATACTAATATTAATGATAATCATAAATTAACTGTCTATTTTGGTGTGCCAACATTTAGTTGAATGATTTTTCTAAACATTGTGCCTTTTGAAATGATAATGAATAATTAAGACTCTTAGAGTATGTGGTATTAAAGCATTTTCTATTTGTTGTACATTGAGCTCTCTATTTTTTTTTTTTAGGCAGGTTTCATATTAGATTAGCAGAGAAGCTGAATTAGATGTGTTTAGCCACAAGAGATAATTATAGTGAGTTTCTGACCTCTCTTATCCCTCTGTAGTCTGAACCCAGGTAAGGAGTACAGAAAGTCCCATCTACTCTATCTCCAGCACAGATCCTAACTTGGCTACTTCTGTCTCCTTCTGCACTGCCCTCCTTCAGACTGGAGGGATCTCTTGCATGGGCAGCTCTAGCAGCCTCTCTTCTGCTTCTGCTCGTCTTTACGTTCCTGCTTCACCACAGCAATTTCTCAACTTGGTCTCTCCTCAGCAGTTCGATTTGTCTTTTAAGAAATGGTCATCAGACCACTTCATCCTCTAGCTTATAATTTCCGGTAGCTTCTCATTGCACTTAGGATAAAATCCAGTGCCTATAAGAATCTATATTACAATGTGTGTAGCACCTGCCTCTTTCTCTATTGAGCATATGTATATACAACCTGCAGGACTGCAGTATAACAATGAAATGCTGAAGTTAAGATGAGTTGTTAGTTTGTTAGACTTCTGTTCTTTAAATGTACTATACACATATATAAATCTAATAAACTGTATTGTCAATGTGGATTTCAGGTGGCTTACTAAGAGAGAGGAGTTATCTTGTTTTAAAAGATAAAACATGGAAAGTTATATGAGGTATGTTGTGCATAAATCTGAAATTCTGGATGTTGCCATTTCACTTACTACGTCATTTTGTGCCTTTCCTCTGCCACACCAAATATAGAATGTTCATGTAAATAATTTATAAAAGTCTATTCTTGGGGAGCCTAGGGCAGCTAAAACAAAAATAAAATAGATAACAGAGTAAAGTATATCAGAGGATTACCATGACATATTACAAGAACTCAAAGGAGTTCTAGTTTGTTCTAGGTTCTAGTTTGGTTTTGCCAGATGTGTGATCCTAGAGGAAAATAATGTCTTAGACTCTATTCCTTTGTCTGTAAGATGTAGTAATGAAGATTTCTGTGTTCTTCACGAATGTACTGTTGAAATGTGATGCATGAATGTGTAGTGAATGGCAGTTTGACAGTCAGCTCTCTTTTTTCCCCCTATTCCTATTACTCTTATCCTTCTCTGCACTGTTAAAATGGTAGGAATATCAGCCTTGGGGTCCTGAGTAGGGCATCCAAGTATCACTTAGAACAAAGAACTCAACTGAGAAGCTAAATGGATTTTGAAATTCATAAACACAACTGTCTAAAAGCCAAAGAGTTATTTACATGTTAGACCCCAGGCATTTATTATGGGGACAGTTTTCAGTTTGTGGTTTTGAATTACAAAATAGGCTTGTCTTGGAAGAACAGGAGGCAGAGCCTAGAAGACTAAACAAAGTCTATGAAACAAGCACAGAGTGAAGGAGAACTGAGGATGGTATCCAAAGAGCAGCTTCCCTGCTACACAGGGAATAGCTAAACACACACAGACCTATGGAAAAAGGAGGAGTTTGGAGAATATTTGAAGGTAATAATTTAAGGTTTCGATGCTCTCTGGATTCCTGAAAAGAGCGCCAGATCCCCTCTTTTGAGTCTTGACCTGTTGAAGTGGAGAGAAAAGAAAATAGGATATAAATACCCAGAAAGGATTGGCAAAATCCCAGTAGAGAAAATTTATACCTTACATCACAGGAAACATCTAAGGAAATTTCAAGCTTTTTGAAATTCTTTACTTGGAGAGGTGCCTGAAATCAAGACACACCTGGAGAGAGATTAAAAACTGGTCAAAGAGGTGTTTCCATGGATGAACCTAAGGACACACCTTACAAAGTCCAGTGGGGCTAAGAGTGGTAGGGAGGGCAAATGAGATCACACAACTCCCAAGGGGTGAGGAGAGGCAGAAGCACACTCACAGGGTCTTCTTTAGACTGAATGAACTTTGGCCAGGAGTTGGGACAGGTGGAGAGACCACATGACCAGAGACCACAGGGACTAGGGAAAGTAGCTGTGGATGTCAGTCTACAGAGCGCCAGAATCAGACAGAACAAGAAATACCATAGCAGAGGGAAGTCCAGACAATGGCATTTATGTCAGACTCCCTCAGGAGGGAGATTGTTGGCAAACCAGAAGTGACTTCGTTTTCTAGAATTTTCTAGATTAAGCAGGTTACATTGTGAAAATGGGAGTTCCACAACCTCGTTAAGTTCACTTACTAAAAAATAAAGACAAAATCAACTTAAATAGGGCTTCCCTGGTGGCGCAGTTGTTGAGAGTCCACCTGCCAATGCAGGGGACACGGGTTCGTGCCCCGGTCCGGGAAGATCCTACATGCCATGGAGCGGCTGGGCCCGTGAGCCATGGCCATTGAGCCTGTGCATCCGGAGCCTGTGCTGCACAATGGGAGAGACCACAACAGTGAGAGGCCCGTGTACCGCAAAAAAAAAAAAAAAAAAAAAATCAACTTAAATAAGTACACATCTGAATTGTGACTGCAAAATATCTAGTGTCTTATAAATAAGCATCAAGGTATCTAGCAGATGGAATTTTAATTTATTCTTGTTGCTGTTGTTGTTGTTACTGAGATAATGGATCACTGAAAACGTACAGGCTGCTGCCACTTCTAGCATCAAAGATGACAGATCTCTGCAGAGCAGTATGCCCGTCCCTGAGACTGTTGATCAGGATGGCAGCAAATTACGTGGACCATCTCTTCTTCAATATATATAGCTAGAACAGAAAACCATCTCTTTTAATTTCTTTTTTTTCTTCCTTTTCATAGGGAGAATTTAAGGGAATGTGATAGCTTCTATGAGAGAAAACACAACCTTTCATATAATAGTGATGCATAAATGTATCCCTTAATGTGAACATAAAGGCTTGTGACATTCTGGAGCTGTTGAAGCTGTTGAAGGAGAATCTGATATTACAAAGGAAATATTGCAACTTACTGCCTGGGAGAGTAACAAATATTAAGGGATAGTCAAATTATGTATGTCTTCTTTAACTACGTGAAATCTTATGAATGTATTTAAAATGAGGTTACAAAAAATTGAATCAGAAACATTAACTATGCAGCATAATCCATTAACTCAAGATTGTCTGTAATAAGATACTAAATACACTCAAGAGACTTACTCTTATACACTGGTGCTAATTAAAAGTATGATTCTATTTCTCAGTCACAGAGAGGGAATCCTTTATTCCACTAACTTTACAAATTCTTAGACTCATTAAGACTTACTATAGGTACCCTGAAAAATCACTCAGCCTTCCCTCTGACTATGTGAAAAGCAGGGCAATGAAAAAGAAAATCATATCACTTGATTATATGCCAAGCGTAGAATTGTCAGGATTCTATGGAAAAATGGGGGGGGTTAGAAAATGAAAAGGGGATTTATATTTTTATTTTCCAAATGTTTGAAACATTGTTGTCTTGAACCAAATACACTCTGATACGAAATGTAAACTAAATAAAATGACTGTTCAGGAAACAATGCCAATAGCTAAAGGATCGTAATTGCATGGGGAGAATTTTCAATGCTCTAGAAATATGTTTCAAATATTCTGCCAACATATGTTTCAGTTGCCAAGTCTTATAAAAATATAGTCTTCCCTGAATATTTTGAAATATATTTGTAATAGCTATATTCAGTAAAACCTCATTTATCTGACAACAGCTCGTTCAAAATAGAGTAATTTGAAGAACTACTATGCTATAGTTGGAGAGATAGAGTTTTTCTGTTAATATTCATCATATATTTTGAAATAAAGTTTCAAGGTTACAGAAGTATATGTAAGGAAATCAGATGGCTACTCACCAGTTGTGAAACTATGCTATGCTTCTCCATATGCAAACATCACAAAGATCAGGACATTTTCCCTATACATTTAAATGGCTTCACAGTAAAGCCCAATCAACCATGACTGAAATAGTCACAAGGTGGTCCATTTGTTCTCAAGGTCACTAAAATAAATAGGCTGACCCTGACATTTCTACTTAAATAAGAAAAAGCAGCCTGACTTAGGACTATATAATGGAGGAAAAAAATCCTTATAAATATTGCTCTATATTGTTAATAATATTAAACTTTTACTTTAGTATCTTCCCCAAGACCACAAACAAATATATTTAAAATATTATTTTATAACCAGGACATGGAAGCAACCTAAGTGTCCATTGACTGATGAATGTATAAAGAAAATGTGACACATATATACGATGGAATATTATTCAGCCATAAAAAGAAACGAAATTGAGTTATTTGTAGGGAGGTGGATGGACCTAGAGTCTGTCATACAGAGTGAAGTAAGTCAGAAAGAGAAAAACAAATACCATATGCTAACACATATATATGGAATCTAAAAAGAAAAAAAAGGTTCTGAAGAACCTAGGGGCAGGACAGGAATAAAGATGCAGACATAGAGAATGGACTTGAGGACCCGGGGAAGGGGAAGGGTAAGCTGTGACAAAGTGAGAGAGTGGCATGGATATATATACACTACCAAATGTAAAATAGATAGCTAGTGGGAAGCAGCTGCATAGCACAGGGAGATCAGCTCGGTGCTTTGTGACCACCTAGAGGGGTGGGATAGGGAGGGTGGGAGGAAGATGCAAGAAGGAGGAGACATGGGGATATATGTATATGTATGGCTGATTCACTTTGTTATAAAGTGGAAACTAACACACCATTGTAGAGCAATTATACTCCAATAAAGATGTTAAATCTATATATATTATTTTAAATTAACAAGAAAGAAAAGAATAAATACTATAGCTTTTCTTTTTTAGAATTTATTTTTCTAAAGTTGTGATAAATGCACAGGGAACAGAGTTCAAATGATATTAACATATATATGATTAAAATTAATTTTCTTTTTCACTTCTGCCCAGCTTTTGTCCCCAAAGGCAACTGCTATTATTAGCTTCTTGGATATCCTTCTATAGATATTCTATATACAAATAAGTATTTATATGTAGATTTTTTAACATAAATATTAGCATATAACGAGCTTCGCTGGTGGCGCAGTGGTTGAGAGTCTGCCTGCCGATGCAGGGGACACGGGTTCGTGCCCTGGTCCGGGAAGATCCCACATGCCGCGGAGCGGCTGGGCCCGTGAGCCATGGCCACTGAGCCTGCGCATCCGGAGCCTGTGCTCCACAACGGGAGAGGCCACAGCAGTGAGAGGCCCGCATATCGAAAAAAAAAAAAAATATATATATATATATATATATATATTAGCATATGGAGCCTTTTTTTTGTCTTGAATTTTTTCACTTGATATAAATGGGAGATCTTTCAATTTCACTGCCTATAAAACTTCTTTATTTTTTTATATTTGCATAATATTCCATAGCATGTATTTACAATAATTTATTGGAACAATCCCCACTGATATATATTTTTCAGTACTGCAAAGTCTATCCTTATACATACATTATTCTGTGCATGTGAAAGTATATCTGTAAGATAAATTCCTAGAAATTGAATTGCTGAGACAGAGGACATGCATTTACATTTGTGATTAGATAAAGATGTATTTAATTACAATTATATCAATTTATGCTCTCATTTAAAGTATAAAAGATCCATACTATAGGGTTTAGAACTTACTTATTGCCATTTTGAAAGTCACCAAACTGAAGACTTATTTGCCTACCACTGCAAAATTTAAAGAAAAGAAAGAAAAAAATATAAACATGAATTAGAATTGAAAGGTTGCATGTTTCCTTTCAATAAAACCAAATATAATCTCCAAATCTGAATTTTCTTTGAATGGATAAGCTGACATCATTTTTCACAAAGCCAAGTTATGTAAGACTAACAATTTTCTCCAAATTTCAGCCTCATTGCAAATAAACCAAAATAAAATAACTTCAATATGAATGGAAACAGTATAATCCGTAGAAAGCTATGCAGTTCTTCATTTATATCGTAATGAGGTAGAGAATGTTAGTAATCAATTTAAGATCATTCAACAGTGGCGTAGTGGTTAAGAATCCGCCTGCCAATGCAGGGGACACGGGTTCAAGCCCTGGTCTGGTAAGATCCACATGCTGTGGAGCAACTAAGCCCGTGTGCCACAACTACTGAGCCTGCGCTCTAGAGCCTGTGTGCCACAACTACCGAAGCCCGTGCGCCTAGAGCCCGTGCTTCGCAACAAGAGAAGCCACCACAATGAGAAGCCTGTGCACCGCAAGGAAGAGTAGCCCCCGCTCGCCGCAACTAGAAAAAACCCAAGTGCAGCAATGAAGACCCAGTGCAGCCCAAAATAAATAAATAAATTAAATTAAATTAAATTTTAAAACTCTACATAAAAAAAGATCATTCAACAGACATCAAATATTTAATTCTATTTTTCCCAATTTACTTATTTTCTCAATATTTTATCTTTTTTTCTAAAATAGGAAAACCTGGGGCTTTAGTTTCTCCAAATAAAGTACACTCTTAGAGACTAAAAGAAAAATCTTCAGCAAAACTTTGCCTCTTTCAATGACTAATTCTTTCAGTAATTTTTGGAACAAATTTGTGGACTTCTGCATAGAAACCTTTACTCTCAACTTTAATACCTGAGGAATTTCAAGACAACAACGCCTGATTGAGTTACTTATTAACAATATTTTCCTCTAAACAAAAGCACATTTAAAAATTAATTAAAACTGATCAAGTTGATAAATACATTTTTGCCATATTATACCTTCGCATGAAGTTTTTATATTCAAAAGAGCCATGTGGATGTAAAACATCCCGAATGCCTTTGAGGTGTTAATATTTTTCTGTTTGTCCATTAGACATGGGAATAAATTTTCAAGCAAGGAGAAGAGAACTTCTTGAGCATTTAACTATGTGTTGTGGATAAATTCCACTGCCCACAATTATGTTTATTTACTACTTTATTTTCTATAGGTTGGCTAACTTTCTCTTACATTTCTTTGCATATCAATACACATTCAGAGTAGCGTTTGCTCTGATACAGCCCTATTCATTTTAACCTCATACTTGGAAGCATGAGGCATCAGAGTTAAATGAAACTCCCTGGGTGTCAAAAGTCTTCTTATAAAGAGCTGCTCAAATTTATATCTCTTAGAGATTCAAGAAAAGGCATGCACAAGGCTGGCTCTCTGAGCCTCTTCAACCAGAGTCTTGTGACACTGCGTGTAAAGTCTGGCCGGGGTACCAGCCTGACCTATCCTTGACCAGTGCTGGGTTAAGGGAATATCCAGGCATGACTGAATAACAGTGGCATGAGGTCAGTTCCACTGAGGAATTTGAATGAGGCTTTCAGTAGAAGGAGAAAGAAGGGATGCCTGGGGAAATAGGATAGAAAGAAGAGCCTGAGGTGTGTCTCCGATTTGCTTCAGATGCCTAGCTCCAAGGATCCTTGTCTGAGCAGAACCTGAAAGATTTTCATGAGACACTAAGGCATAATCATAAGGCTTCAGCATCATAAAATACTAATATTCTCCTCCACAGTGACTGTGTAGCCCCATTCTTGCAGTGAGGTTTCATTACGTGGAAACAAATTTTTGGAAATTTCTTATAATTGGAATTATCAGTTATTGATATTCTCTAATTCATAAAAATATGTTGATGTCACTGGCTTTTACCATAGTACATGGGACTTAGAGCATTAAAAACATTTGTCTAGGGCTTCCCTGGTGGCGCAGTGGTTGAGAGTCCGCCTGCCAATGCAGGGGACACGGGTTCGTGCCCCGGTCCGGGAGGATCCCACGTGCCGCGGAGTGGCTGGGCCTGTGAGCCATGGCCGCTGAGCCTGCGCGTCCGGAGCCTGTGCTCTGCAACGGGAGAGGCCACAGCAGTGAGAGGCCCGCGTAACGCAAAAAAAAAAAAAAAATTTGTCTATAATATCTTCCCACTATGATCCATAATCAGCAATGTTGTCAGCTGTCTTTCTAAAGTGAGGCCTTATTAAAGGTCTTTCCCCACATCGCCTACATGATCTGGTCCTCACCTACATCATTTGGTCCTCACCACCAAGAGATAAAGTCCAAACTCCTAGAGTATTTGATATACTATTCAGAATCTGGCTCCAACTAACTTCTAGGTCATATCTGTCTCCATTCACCGATACACATTTTGCATTGTGGACATTCAACACTTCTTGAAGTTCCTCAAACATAACATTTTTTTAATATAACTCTGTGCAGTTGTTCTTACCAGTCTACATGGTACACTCTTATTATTTCTTCAAGGTAAATCATGTGCCACCTCTTATAAGAGGCCTCAATAATCACTATAAGAAAATTAGTAACTTCTCCCACTATGATCCCACAAGTCTACTAGAGATTGTGTTAACTTGTAATTATTTTTCTATATATGCTTACCCTTCATTAGACTATTAGTTAATTTTCAGGAATTGATTTTCATATTTGCACACCTAATGCCTACATGACATTTGGCCCGTGGTAGGTGATCAATAAATGTGAGTTGAATGGATGAATAAACAATGAATTAAATATGCAAATGAAGCAAAAATACACAGATCTATAGAGTTAAATATTTTTCTTGTAGAAGGCTGCCTCATTTTTAATATAACTTTATAGAATATATATTTCTTAACACAGTAGTTTTTTGGCCAATATTGATATAGAAAAAATTCATTTATATCTCTAAAACTCAATATGACATCTTTAAACAAATTACATGGGGAAAAGTAATTTTCTAAATAGAATTGATAAAATGTCAAAATCACATAGATATTTTGAGAAGAAGGACAAATCTCAACAAAGGGGATATTCATCTTAGATGCTGCTGGCACCAAGGAAGCCCATGTTACTCCAATGTTTTGTTTGTTTTTTAAATAAGCATATCAATTACATTTGGTGACCTGGAAGAAATTTTTTAAATAGTTAATAGACATGTATAAAAATTGTACTGTTTTTTAAGAAATTGGGAGTGCGGGGCTGATGAGTAACTTGCTATATATTTTCCCATATAAATAATGGGAATAAACTTCTGGTTAGTATTTTCATTCAGACTGTCTGATTTTGAGGAACAGGTTCTTATTAATAAATGGGAGATAGCTGTATTAAATTAGATATTTAATACATTCACATTGTTGTGTTGTATGTTGTGAGAAATATAAAGATGATTTGTGCCCTACCTTCAAAGAGCTTCCTTTTAAGTTCAGGTCTGAGAATTATGATAGGATCATAGTTAGTCTTCATTTCCAGTGTTAACTACATAGCGAGCTATGTTCGTAAGGATTCTGAGGCCACAGCTCAGCATGGGAGAACGCCATGACTATTAGCGATGTTTGTAACAGAAACATACTTGCCACCACTGCTCTAGGGATTCATAGGGAAAAGAAAGCACTTCTTGTTGAAGTGACAAATGGGAAGCTGCTGCACAGCATAGGGAAATCAGCTCGCTGCTTTGTGGTGATGTAGAGGTGTGGGATAGGGAGGGTGGGAGGCTCAAGAGGGAGGGGATATGGGGATATATGTATACGCATAGCTGATTCACTTTGTTGTAGAGCAGAAACTAACATAACATTGTAAAGCAATTATACTCCAATGAAGATGTAAAATAAATAAATAAATAATTATTAAAAAATAAATCTCCTGAAAGAAGTGACACTTAAGCTGGGTAGGGTAATTTTAGAAATAGGAATGGAAAGAAGTGGTCAAAGTGAAATAGTGCCAGAAGCAGAGCTTAGAAAAGAGAGGACTAGGAAAATTCAATAAAAGCAAGTAGTCATGTTAGTTGAAGCCAGATGAATTCTTCTTGTCCTCAGAAGGGAAGTATAGGGTAACTCCTAAGAAAGTCTCCTTCAACTGGACCAAAATGACCAATGAGAAGCCTTTTCAGTGGAATAGCAATCTCACAATGACTTCAAAAATTAAAACTGAGAGCTACCAATTGCTAGTATATGGGAGGAACTAATGTTAATTGTAAGACAGAATGTACTAAGTAAAGGGGAAAAAGTGAGGAAAAATCTTGACATAACTTTGATTCCGTTAATGAAACATGGGCTAAAAAAAAACATATAGCATTGTAGTTAATAATCTAATTAATAGGGAGCAGTAATAAAAAGAGGGAGAAATTTTATTTGGGACAAAAATACAAAGTTGCTACCTTTCACAAGGTGAGCTTGAAAAGAGAAAGAAATTATTTCTACCCGCTGATAGACAAAAACTCCAAAAACCTCAGAGCTAAATCTTCAACAATACCTTTTCAGGAAACATTATGCATCCCACGTAAGTACTTTAGACCTAGGAATTATACATCCTGGGGTATTAGTCCTGATGGAAACACAAACAGTTCAGGATCATTCTTAAATTGGCCTCAGAGTCATCTTCATGAAGAGGAAATGAGAGAAAGTATATTTGCATGGAAGGCAAAAGAGGCTTACTGAGAAAATTAAATTTGTTTTGTTATCAATTTACCACTTTTTTTTTTTTTTCGCGGTAGGCGGGCCTCTCACTGCTGTGGCCTCTCCCGCTGCGGAGCACAGGCTCCGGACGCGCAGGCCCAGCGCCATGGCTCACGGGCCCAGCCGCTCCGTGGCATGTAGGATCTTCCCGGACTGGGGCACGAACCCATGTCCCCTGCATCGGCAGGCGGACTCTCAACCACTGCGCCACCAGGGAAGCCCCCAATTTACCACTTTTATTTAATCTCTTCTTAGTCTTTTCTGTATAAAAAAATTCTTGCCTTCTTATTCTTAGCCTCTTTACCAGTCTTGTGTCAAGCTAATAGTAACTTTTCAGCTCATAAAACGCTTCTGTGCCTATCAGCTATCTTGAACATCACCTAATAAGTAAAATATGATTATTTTATATCCTAACCTTTCTTCTTCCCACTCTCCATTCACATGCTTCAATGCCTGTTGTACCAGTCTGGGTTCAGAGTATGGAAGCAGTAAGAGATACATATTAAGAGATTTACTGCAATAAAGTGGCTTACACGATCATACGGGCTAGCTAGGCAAGTCTAATATCTACAGGGCAGACCATCAGAAACGTCAGGCTGGAACTTTCCAGCATGGATTGAAGCTCTTTTCCACAGACAGAATTCCATCTTCTTTCAGGAAAGTTTCAGGTTTTAAGGCCCTGTTTTTAAGACCTTTCAACCTATTGAACTGGCCAACCAAGATTATCGGGGATAATCTCTTTTACTTAAAGTCTCTTTTATTTAAAGTCAACTGATTTTAAGCACATCTAAAAAATACCTTCATAGCAACACGTAAGTTAGCACTTGATTGAATTACTGGGTACTGAAGACTAGACAAGATGATGGTCCAAAAAATCATCACGGCACCCCCCCTTGTCAACTTGGCACCCATATACATTTTATTAAACCATACTGACTATCCAAATGAAGACAATAACAAAGTCATGTTTCCATCTAACATGATACAGCTATCCTCCATACAATTGAAAATACATTAATACTTAACTCCAGAAGAGGATTCAAAGATCTTCCCTGATATTCACTATTCTCTTTTGATATCCTGTAACTTAAAAACTGTGATATACAATTAACTATTATTAATATATCTTATGTTCGATAATAAGGAGATAAGAGAGGGAAGAAAGCAAAATTACTTGGTTAATATATATGCAAACATATTTATAACAAAATAATCAAGAAATACTCATAATTATTACAGTCCTTGTTTCTGCAACTAGTAACACAGTCGCTGTAGGCATTTATGACTACCTTCTTCCACTGCCCATTTTTTATTCCCTTTTCACTCAGCAACCGCCTAAACTGATTATGATTCTTTGCATAGCAAAGTGACCCAAACCTTGATTCATGAAGGTTCTGGACCATTAGCACTCCTGCCTGAATTGGGTTATTTTAGTTTCGCATTGACTTTAATCATAGGACATGGTAGAACTAAAATATATCCTAAGGGATCTCCAATGTTCCAGACAAAATCTTCCATACTTCCATTTTTCAGTAGCAACTTTCCCTTGGCAATTAATATCATCCCAGACAGTACTGTAACTCCCTTCTTTGCCTGTTGATTCAAAGATGTGAAGAGGCTGGGTGACAGTCTTAACTTTTAGTCCACAGTAATAATTGTGTCTCCTGGTGGAAGCATTCTTCCCAGTGGAACTAAGTCCTCCAGACCATCATAGCCTAAGGTTGTGAGGACTAGAAGTGAAAATTTTGCTGGTGGAACACTAAGAGTAATAGAGAGTGGAGCCAGTCCCATTTCTGTGTTTTCATTCCTGTACCAGTGGGAGAAAGAGCAACATATATTGGATGCTGATTCAGAGCATATGCAGCCTCCTGCAGAGTACTGCCCCAACTCTGAAAACATGGCCATATAGCTGACATTGCAACAGAGTCTTTAAAATGTCATTTCACAATTCTATCAAGAAAGCTGCCTTAGGTTGTTTGGGAACATGATAAAACCAGGGAATTCTGTGAGCATAGGCCCATTGCTCCACTTCTTTTGCTGTGAAGTAAGTTCTTTGATCAGAGCAATGCTATTTAGAATATGGTGATAGAGAATAATGTATTTTATAAGTTCAGCAATGTATTTTTGACAGAAGCATTGTGTGCAGGGAAAGCAAATCCATTAGAGTAAGTGTCTGCTCTACTAAGAACAAAATTCTGCCCTTTTCGTAGTGGAAGTGGTCCACTGTTATCAACCTGCCGTCAGCTAGCTGGCTAATCATCCCAAGAAATGCTACCGTGTTGCAGACACAGTATAGGTCTCTGTTGCTGGCAGACTGGGAACTCATCAGTGACTATAGTCAGGTCAGCCTTAGTGAGTAGCAGTCCATGTTATTGAGAATAACCTCCATCTACGATGGTCCATCGTACGTGACAAGAGTGGCTGGGGAAAGAGACTGACAGGTATCCACAGAATGGATCTTCCTATCCACTGTATTATTAAAATCTTCCTCTGTTGAGATCACCCTTTGATGAGCGTTAACAAGGGACACCAATGTCTTTACAATCTTTGCGCATTCAGAAAGAGCTATCTATAACTCTCTTTCCCAGTCTTCCTTGTTATGAATTTTCTAATTATATTTCTTCCCAGTCCCTGACCATGTAGCCAAATAATTGGTCAGAGTCCACGAATAGGCCTAGACTCATAACTTTGGCCATTTAGTCTTCCAGGCAAAATAAACAACTGCGTACATTGCTCTAAGCACAGCCCACTAGGAGAGTTTCCCTTCACCACTGTCCTTCAGGAATATCCCAGAAAGGGGTGTAGTGATAGAACTGACCACTTTCAGGTGGTGCCTGCGTATCATGCAGAGCCATCTATCAACCAGGCTTGAGTTTTCCCTTCCCCAGTCAGTTCATCACAGGGAATTCCCCATGAGGTCCTAAGTGCAAGCTAAAAGATAGGAGGCAATGTAGCAGGAGTATTGGCCTTGGGTATTTGGGCTACTTCTTCATGCAACTTACTTACACCTTTAAGGCATACGCAAGCGTGATCTCTTATAACCACCTTCATGTCATGGTTACTGTACATGCCCAAATTTATGGTTTTATGGGTCAAACAACACCCAGTTCACAATGGAAAGCTCAGTCCACAAGATAATTTTGTGGCTCATGATTAAGTATTCAGTATCTACTCAAGGCCCAGGATAGATAGATAGGTGGTAGATAGATAGATAGATAGATAGATAGATAGATAGATAGATGATAGATAGTTCAGTTCTATAGTTTCTGTTTCCCTGGAGAACCTTGACTAATACAGCCCATATGAATAAATTTATCCTGATTCAACGTTATGTTTCTTCCCCCATTACACCCTTATTATCCATTCCCACACATATTTCACAGATTTCTATCTATATAAATTGAAAATAATGCAGTTATGCAGTTTTTTTGGTACATGGTGCAGCGTACTTCCTGGCAGGTCACACTTTGTTCCTCATCTTTTGAGAACTGCTGGGTCTTGAGTCTAGTTATAGGTCTAGAAACTAAGACAGGTAGTGCAGGTAGGTCATGAGGAGAAGCAGCAGTGTTTTGTAAGGTAGCTACAGCAGAGGAGGCCATTACAGGTGCTTTAGGCTAAGGAAGACTATCCTCCTCATAAGTGAATATTCTACATCATTTAAAAAATTTGTTAACAAATACACACACACAATTCATCCTCTAATTTAGCATCTTCCACGTATTTCCAATAACACACTTCTCTACTCTGAGATGTGTTGGAGACCTAAAATAATGACTGAATGATTATTAAACATTTTCTATTTTTTTTCATAAAGCAAGTTATGTTCTACTAATTGGCAAAGAGGAAAAACAAAAGACTCAGATGGAAACTGTGGAAGTTACTATTTTGCAAGAGTCCAAATCTAGCTATAAAATGCTTATCCTTTGAGGTGATTCATCTTTATACAAATTTAAATCTCCTTTGTCTTTATGTCAGTGGTTCATTTCTTAGTTCTATCTCAGTCCATCCGACTCATCACAAAACACTGTTTCTTTTATACATCAAGAACTCCCAGTTGACTTCAAAATGTATTTTTGTCTTATTTTCACAACAAGTTAATCTTTACTCTCTGATTGCACAGGGAGATTTATGTATATATATGTGTGTGTGTATATATATACACACACACATAAAAATACATGTATATTTTTTAAGGATTTGACATAACAAAAACAGGATAAAAAGAATTACCTTTTATTGAGAAGTTACTATATAAAAGGCACTCTACTGATTATATAAAAAGAGAGAGAGAGAGCCTTCCTTCTGTAAGACCCTATTGTAGAGTCTATTGTGAAAGATGAGGTTACTATAATATTATCCCTGTCTCTAATGTAAAAGACAGATATATAGGCATATGTCATTATATGAGGGAAAATAAAGTATTAGAATACAGATATGAGTAGAGTGCCCTGACCATGTGTGGTACATGGAATCCCTAGATTCCCATCCCCTGGGGCACATGCCTGTATAACCCCTTCCCCTTGAGTCTTAATCCTGAATCTGTTGACTTTGAGTTAAGCAAAAGGGAGATTATCCTAGGTGGGCCTGAGTTAAACAGATTAGCTCAGAAGTCAACTACTCAAAGCAGCAACGGACACCCTCCTCTTCTGTTGGCCTTGAAGAAGCCAACCACCATGTTATGAAAAGGGTCACATGGCAGGAAATTGCAGGCCTCTCTGGAAGGTGACAGTCTCAGCCCCATAACCACAAGGAACTGAATTCTACCCACAATCTAAGTGAGCATAGATAAAGACTCTAAGCTCCAGATGAGAATGCAGCTTCTCCAATATCTGATTTTGACCTTGTGAAACCCTAAATGAGAATTCAGCTACACTGTGACTCAACTTCCAACCTACAGAGACTGAGATAATAAAGGGGTATTGTTTAAAGACCAAGTAAGCGAAGTCTGTAATAACTTATTATATAGCAGTAGAAAACTAGTAGAAAAGGAAGGGTAAAGAATTCAAAATGAATTTGCCAATGTTTCATTTTAAGACAAATTTCCAAACTGATCAGAAGCCCTTTCTAAGTGCCTTCTCTTGTGATCCTGGCTGTTATACTGACTTTAAGCATTTCCTGTCTTTCCAAAAGAGATGTGCTGCTAGGCATACCTGCCAGTGAAATAGGCAGCCAGCCAAGTCACAGAGAAGAACGAAAGTCTCAATTCCAATGAAATCCACTGAAGGAATCGAAGAGCAAGCCAGCCTTGAGTGTTGCCACAGGCTTACTGCTCTAGGATTTCAGAGGCCGTATTTTCACCAAGTTTTGTCTCTTTCATCACTCAGACACAAATACTATGAATTCAATAAGTCAGTGATTTCAAAGTGATTTGGGTAGATCTGTATACTATTGGAAAAAGTTTCTCTTCTGCAGAAATTCCTTAATTGGTGGGAATCACTTCTCTCTAATAATATTTTTTTCCCACTCCAAATATGGGTGCATAACTTCCTTCTGTATGGACTGCAGACTTAGGTTAAATGTATTTGATTATTTACATCTTCTCATGCTCACTTGCCTAGAAAAGCATTCTTGTCTTAGTGGACACTTGCAATTGCTTTGCTTACACAAATGAACATAACTACAAGTAAATATGTGGTGATATTTAAAGATATTTAATTTTAAAAGCACCATATATTCCAATGGAATACTAAAATCCGTGTTCTTTTTGCATTAATTTTAAGTCAAATCATTAAATTCCACTAATGATGATTTTTCAGTAGTTGCCATCATTCAAACAGTGCCGTCCAAGAGTCACTACTACACATGTGACTATTTAAATCTCTATTTAAATTAAGCAAAACAAAAAATGAATTGCCTCACTCTCGTTAGCTACATTTCAAATGCTCGATAGCCTCATGTGGCTAATCTCTGCCATGTTGGACAGTACAGATTATAGAACATTTCCATCATTTCACAAAGTGCTATTGGACAATGCTGAATTAAGCCCAGATCCTCAGGCATTCTGTTAAAGCTTTCAGGTTTTATCCCCTCTATGTTTTTATATCTAACTTCTCTCTTCCTGCCACATCTAGCCAGTACTCTAACCATTATAAATTACTTCCCTTTCACAAATCAGATATTATTTAACCTTTGTCCATATCGCTTTCATGGTCATTAACATCATTTATTCCCTGGTCCAATTGATGAATTTCTGCTAATCCTTTAAAACTCAGCCCCACTATCACCTCCAGTGAAACACCTTTCTTGATATCCTCAAGCACAGATAAGTGTTTTCTCCTCTGACCTCCCATGACGTCCTATTCACACCTTGATTATAGCAATGTTTATATGAGTGTAATTCATTCACATGGGTTTGTCCTATAATTGATCACGAACCTCCAGAGGAAAGAGACCTTATTCTTTTCATCTTTATATTCCTCCATACCAAGTATGTAATAGGCACTAAATACCTCGTAATATATCCATTCATATGCTTATTTTCCTCATACTGTTTCCTAACTGAGTGACTTTGGGGCAATAACTTTATTTACAGGTTACAGAAAGGAACCAAAAATAATCCATATGTGATTAATCAAAAGTTGACCTTAGGGGCTTCCCTGGTGGCACAGTGGTTGAGAGTCCGCCTGCCGATGCAGGGGACACGGGTGCATGTCCCGGTCCGGGAAGATCCCACATGCCGCGGAGCGGCTGGGCCCGTGAGGCATGGCCGCTGAGCCTGCGTGTCCGGAGCCTGTGCCCCGCAAGCGGAGACACCACAACAGTGAGAGGCCCGTGTACCGCAAAAAAAAAAAAAAAAAAAAAATGACCTTATAAGAAGGAAGCTACAGTAAGAGGAAAGGTAGAGCAAGAAGCTGCCTTAAAAAAAAGTATGATTTGGCAGATAGTGAAACAAGTGAATAACTTACTCAATGAGAAGGTAAAATTATCCTTGAAACTCTATAAAATCAGATACTATCATATGTAGAAAACTGACTATACACACACACACACACACATACATATATATATATATATACACATATATATATAATTTACAGTTCCATGGTTCTTGGCTCCCAGAGAAAGTGGTAGGTAATCAGAAAATTCACTGAGGCCGCTGACGTTTCCTTTATAATTTGGTGGGGTGAGCGAAGGGACAGCTTTCTGGTGCGTTGTAATTCTTTCACTCTATAGGTAACCAGACTCAATTTATAATATATTCACTTGGATATTTTCTTAAATTCTAATTATACTATTCTCTATTATGTTGTTCTGTCTCATTCTAGAAGGTGGTTAATTGTAAAAAGAGAAACTAAGATGTGCTACTAGTAAATGTTGCACTTATGAATAAAAATATTGTTTCACTCGATGTGAGTCATAATTTTTGTTTGTTTTTGTAGCCTTTTAAAAAATCAAAATGCTCTAGTAGCTTCCTGTGGCAAAAGCAGAAGAGCTCTACAGATTTTAGTCTAGCTGCCTGCCAGCAGTCACAGAGCTGGAAAGGCCCTCGAGCACACAAGACCATCTGAGTGACGCAGAAGAGTCCATTTCAAGGGTCTTGGAACATGCAATCACTTGGCTGCCATCAGACATTTCTCGAGGAAAGGAATCCTCAAGTCCAATAGACCAGAGGGTCTTCTGGCTCTGCCAAGAAGAGTGACAGAGGCTATAAAACTGTCTGCTCTCCTCCTCTGCTAAATGTCTTGCCAGGAATCACACAGACTCAGAGCTGTTGAAAATACGGCTGCTTTATTTCAAAATGCACCCTGAAAGACGGGTTGCTGCCTACTCTCTTGCTCCATCTACTGGAGTTTACTAAAAACACTGATCTAGTTAACACTTCGGAAAATTACATTCCAGAGTAACTTCCATTCCCTTAGTGTTTCCCCTTAATCATTAAATCCTCAGGGAGCAATGCATCTGACTGCCTGAAATGTGAATTTGTTTGCTGAATATTGTTTTTAAAGGGAAAAGAGCAATGGGCCAGCTGAATAAAGCAAAGTCCATTCTGAACACATATCTGCTTTATAAGTTCTCCTTCAGAATAACTTTTACTGTTTTCTCCAGAACTCTCCTCCTTTTCTATATTTACCTTATAATTCGTGGTAATTATATCAGTAACTTGCAGTAGAGGAAGGAGTCCAGGATTTGAAGTCAGAGGATAAAAATCCAGTTCTCATCTGCCTGCCTTAATACCAGAGATACACTGGTGTTCTTTGTGTCCAGAACAGATGCTCTTACTTATGGGGACTCCATTAAAAACTCTGGTGTGACAAAAGAGGTTCTCTGTAATATCCCTACTATCCCTAAGTATGGAACACCCACCCTCATTTCTGACCCCTACCACTCTCTCCTGTTTGCCCCTTGCACTTGCCCATAATCTTTTGCAAAATTATTATTGAATAAACTTTATTTCTTAGAGCCATTTTAGGTTTACAGAGAAGTGAACAAAGTACGGAAAGTTCCCGTATACCTCATCTTCTCCAACCCGTTCACAGTTTCCTTTATTGTTAACAGTTTGCATTAGTGTTGTATATTTGTTATCACATGTGAACCAATATCATTGATGAACAGTATTAACTAAAGTCCATAGTTGACATTAGGGTTCACTCTGTGTTATACAGTTCTGTGGATCTTGTCAAATTCATAATGTCATGCATCCACATTAGAGTAGCATACAGCAGCTGTCCCCAGCCTTTTTGGCACCAGGGACCAGTTTCATAGAAGACAATTTTTCCACGGACTGGGAGCCGGGGGGATGGTTTGGGGATGATTCAAGTGCATTACATTTATTGTGCACTTTATTTCTTTTATAATTACATTGTAATATATAATGAAATAGTTATACAAGTCACCATAATGCTGACAGGAGGGGGAGCTCAGGCGGTAATGGGAGCACTGGGGAGTGGCTGTAAATACAGATGAAGCTTCTCTCGCTTGCCACTCACCTCCTGCTGTGCGGCCCGGTTCCTAACAGGCCATGGACCAGTAGTGGTTTGTGGCCCAGGGGTTGGGGACCCCTGGCATACAGAATAATGTCACTGCCCTAAAATCCCCGTAAAATCCACTTATTCATTCCCTCCATCATTGATGACCACTGATCTTTTTACTGTATAGTTTTGCCTTTCCCAGAATGCATATAATCGGAATCATAAAGTATGCAGGCTTTGCAGATTGGCTCCTTTCACTTAGCAATTTCCAGTTAAGGTTCTTCTGTGTCTTTTTGTGACTTGACAGCTCATTTCTTTTTATCAGTGAATAAATATTGCATGGTATGGAGGTACCACAGTTTGCTTATCCATTCATCTATTGGAGGTCATTGGGTTGCTTCCAAGTTTGGGCACTTACGAATAGAGCTCCTATAAACATTTGTATACAAGTTTTTTATGAACATAAGTTTTCAACTCTCTTGGGTAAATACCTAGGAGCATGTTGCTGGATTGTGTGGTAAAACTACGTTTAGCTTTGTAGGAAACTTCTAAGCATTCTTCCAAAGTGATTGTGCCACTAGCAATGAGTAAGACTTCCGGTTGCTTTATATCCTCATTAGCATTTGGTATTGTCAGTGTTTGTACCTTACCCATTCTGTAGGTATATAGGAACTTTTTATTTTCATTCCCTTTTCTAATGGCTCTCTGAGCTTCACTGTGATCTCTCCACTGCTGCCTGGTCTTGCGGGCCCTATAAGAATAAGAACATCGTAATGAAAGTATCTGCCTTTGTCTATTTCCATATCTCCAGTGACTACAAGGTTTGGCAAGTAGAAGGTCCCACACATTGAATGCAATCTCCTGACTCCAATTGTTCTTTCCCAAATGTCCTTGGTACCAGTCTCTGTCCAGCCATGTCACTCTGAGCACCTCATTTTGTGGTGATATGACCTTGTGCAAGTCACATAATCTCTCTGAATAGCTACTTATTTACTTATCTAAAAATGGAATTTTCAATAAGCTCCATGACTGTCATAAAGAATGTTGGTAAAGATGAAATGAGTCAAATATGAAGCTGCTTTGTATGATGCACAATATAAAAGTCAATTCTTTCTTTTTTAAAAAAATTTTATTGGAGTATATTTGATTTACAATGTTGTGTTACTTTCTGCTGTACAGCAGAGTAAGTCAGTTATACATATAGTCACTCTTTTTTAGATTCTTTTCCCATATTGGTCATTACAGAGTACTGAGTAGAGTCGTGCACACATATTGTGAAACCACCTAATTCAGGAAGCCTAAAGAAATCACTTGCTTCAAAATGTCTTCCTCCCCTCTGTTCTGGAGTACATTATATTATAGACACACACACACACACAACACACACACACGTACAAACACATGCATAAAACTAGTGTCTGAATTGAATATATAGCCAAATCATAGTAATATTTGAAAATGTGTCCACATAAATTATAGTACACACCAAATATTTGCTCCTGAATATAACGTATAGACAATTATTGTAAATTCAAAAAGTCAAGTTTAGGGCTTCCCTGGTGGCGCAGTGGTTGGGAGTCCGCCTGCCGTTGTAGGGGACACGGGTTCGTGCCCCGGTCCGGGAGGATCCCGCATGCTGTGGAGCGGCTGGGCCCGTGAGCCATGGCCGCTGAGCCTGCGTGTCCGGAGCCTGTGCTCTGCAATGGGAGAGGCCACGACAGTGAGAGGCCCGCATACCACAAAAAAAAAAAAAAAAGTCAAGTTTATTATTTATTCTTTTAGTTATTTTGTGTGAACGATTCCCCAAATATCTGATTATAATGAAAGGAGTTGATGAGGACAATGTGGCATTGGTGTTTGGTAACACTAGCAAGTGGTAATCAACAATGCTTAAATATTGCTACTCTGACATAGGAAGCAAGTGAAACTATGATTCCTGTATTCCAGAGACTAGTATAATGTTGTCCAAAGGCATTAGGATCTGAGATGAAGATAACCATATGATTGTTTTCTGGACCATAAACACTTCAAATATGGAATTACTATGTAACTTGCTACTCTTCAAACTCACAGGTATTTGGGCCATGAAATGTTTGGTTTATGTATCTTAATAATATACAAACTGACCTAGATTTGCAAGAGATCCTGCCTCTAAGAATATTAGGAAAAGAGGAGCTATTGAATGAATGCTTCAAAGAAGCTGACTTACCAACAAATATTTACTGAGCATCTACAATGTCTCAGGCATTGCACTTTCTCAGTTTTTGTTTGTCTTAAAAAAAATCTCTACTTTGCCAACGTTATTGAAGGATAGTTTCAATGGATTATCAGTTATTTCATTTCTTTTATAATATATCTCTGACTTCTGTGTGTCTTTTAAGAAGTCAAATATTAATCCACACACCACTCTTTGAAGGTAATCTGTATTTTTTGCTCTGGGTGAGTTTTAAGATTGTTCACTCTGTCTCTGATATGCTGAAATTTCACTTTAATGTGACTGAGGTTGAAATAATTATTATTTCAAGTCCTCTTTGAGATCCATTGGGAATCTTAAATCTGTTTCTTTCTCAGTTCAGATAGTTCAATAAAGTTTTATTCATTATATTTTTATGTATTACCTCTTCTCCATTCTCTCCACCTTCTACTGGAAAACCAATTAATCATACCACTTAATCTTCCTTTGTTTTCTAAGCTGTTCTACATATTATCCATCTTTAAATTTTTCTGTGTTAACTTAAAGATAATTTTTTCTAACTAATCTTTCAGTTCCTCTTCTCTCTTCAACTTAGTCCTCTTTTAAAATTATCCATTGAGGTTATACTTTCATTTATTGCATTTTTTATTTCAAGAAGTTCTCTTTTTTTTAGATTTCCTTTTTTTCTTATTTATTTTTATTGAATTACAGTTAATTTACAATTTTGTGTTAGTTTCACGTGTACAGCAAAGTGATTCAGTTATACATATGTGTGTATACACACACACACACACACACGTATTCTTTTTCAGATTCTTTTCCATTATAGCTTATTAGAAGATATTGAGTGTAGTTCCCTGTGCTATGCAGCAGGTCCTTGTTGTTTATCTATTTTATGTATAGTAGTGCATATATGTTAATCCCAAACTCCTAATTTATCTCTCCGCCTGTCCCTGCTATCCCCTTTGGTAACCATAAGTTTGTTTTCTATGTCTGCAAATCTATTTCTGTTTTGTAAATAAGTTCATTTGTATCTTTTTTTTTAGATTCCACATATAAGTGATGTATTTGTCTTTCTCTGTCTGACTTACTTCACATAATATGGTAATCTCTAAGTCCATCCATGTTGCTGCAAATAGCATTCTTTCATTCTTTTTTATGGCTGAGTAATATTCCATTATATATTTATACCACATCTTCTTTAACGATTCATCTTTCAATGGACATTTAGGTTGCTTCCATGTCTTGGCTATTGTAAATAGTGCTGCTATGAACATTGGGGTGCATGTATCTTTTTGAATTAGAGTTTTCTCCAGATATACACCCAGGAGTGGGATTGCAGGGTCATATGGTAGCTCTATTTTTAGTTTTTTAAGAAATCTCCATACTGTTCTCTATAGTGGTTGTACCAATTTACATTCCCACCAACAGTGTAGGAGAGTTCCTTTTTCTCCATATCCTCTCCAGTATTTATTATCTGTACACTTTTTAATGATGGCCATTCTGACTGGTGTGAGGTGATACCTCATTGTAGTTTTGATTTGCATTTCTCTAGTAGTTAGTGATATTGAGCATCTTTTCATACGCCTGTTGAATAGAAGTTCTCTGTTTTTTAAAAAAAGAAATCTTTTGACCATTTTTTCACTTTTCTACATGTATATATTTTCAGGCTTATCTTTTTATTTTTTAAGCACAGTAAGTATATTTTATACTCTGTCTCTGAAAATTACAATATCTCTAATCTTTGTGGCTATGTTTCTGTCATCTATTGTTTTTGCTGATTCTGACATGTAAGGCTATGAATCCTTATATGGTTGGTATTTTCAACTGTGTGCTGCTCATGGTCTTGAAAATTTACAGCTGTGGATATTTTGAAAATTTTAAAAAAAGGATACTTTTCTACAGATTTGCATTGGTTTCTTGAAGACACCTAGGGGCACTACTACTCTGTGATTGCTTTGAAATGTATTCACAGTTTGTAGGTTATTTTATAACTACCAGATGATGTTAATTTGAGCTACAAATCTTTTTTTCAAGTTGGTTATAATTATCATTTCTTAGGGCTTCCCCCACACTCTGTTCTCCACATTTCTAAGGCAACTTTCCCCAATGTTCAGGGGATGGAAGGGAGATTCATTTCTGATTTACTATTACTCTAATGCTGTAGTCCTCTGAAGCCCTAGCTTAATGTAGGAAAAATCTCTTATCAGATTTGTGTGGTTGACAGATTTTGGGCTTTAACTTCTATTCCCCTCATGTTTAAGCCATCAAAACTAAAGTACAAATTAGCCTTGATTAATAATTGCATCTCGGGCAAAAACAATTTCAGTACTCCTTTACCTCTTGCACTCCAGATTTTCCTTGGACTTTGGCTTGGTAATTCCTTACTATCTCATCAGATTTTTGATGGTTTTTGAAAGGTAGTCATAAAATATTTTATCCAGCATCTGTTGTTGGTTTCAATGGGAGGACTGGTTTGAATAACCCTACCTGCTGTAACCCTGGAAAGAGAACAAGACATGCAACATTTTCTAAACAAATTGCTTAAATTGAATTTGAGTCTAAGTCTGATTCAAAGTGGAACAGGACGCTTTGTGAAAACAAACCTGACCAGAAAGTAAATTCATGAACCTACCCCAGGGTCTCAGAAATAGTGATACTATTATTCTGTAATACATATGTACTGGCAAGAATTTTGCAGTATGCTTTTCAGGGACTCAAAGTACAACTGAAAACTGAATTTAAAAAATCAACACTGTACTTGAAGAGAAATTTTTGCAATTGTGGATAGAAAACAAAGTGTGTCTCTCGAACAATAATAAAGTGTCTTATTCAAAGAAATGGCAATTCAACCTAAGCTGTAGTGGTACAAGAATGGGATGGAATAAAGAGAAGACTATTAAAACACTGCTAGTAATTAAAGAAGATAAATTGGAGACATTGAAACCAGTCCTGCCAGAAATTCTTTGTTTCATAACTAAAGATTTTACCAATTTCATAATGATGAAACATTACAATTTCATTCTATATCATTCACAAGTTTAATTTCATTATATAATTCTACTCTAATTAATTTAAAGTAAATTATGTATAACTCCCTTACTATAATTTGAGCGCAGTCATTTTTTTACAAATCTTTTTGTAGTCTATATAACATCTCAAGTTAAAGAGTATCTCCTGGAAGTGTCACAGGTATATGTCTGGATCTAAAGAGCTGTACTTTTTTCAGAATATTATCAAGTCAGGCTTTTTTTCTGGCTGTCTATCTACAAAAGTAAGATACAGATATATAAAGGACAATAAATGTTCAATATTTCTTTGTTTTGTTTTGTGTTCTGGACAGGAGCATAGGAAATTGATTCCCCAGCAGGAATATCGTACTTTGTAAGTTGTGTAATTATGTAATGTAGACATTTCTTTCTATTTATCTCTGTCTTTTAAAAATTCTATTATCTAAATTCTGACCTCCATAAGACTGCATATCAAAAGCTTAATCATAACATTTCAAGTTAAAATGGTCTTATGGAAACCTTCATTACTTGAAAGGCTTTGTCATCCACTTTCTTGATCAAAATAGGTAGTGACCTGTAAAGCAGCCAAGAAATTTATATTTGGAGTGCTTTCTTCTGATGGATGAAGGAGCAGGCAAAGATTCTTCCTGGTAAAGTGTGGGCGGATAATTTTATGTGACAGACTCATTATGAATGAGGCAATATGAGCATGAAGTAGTTCACAGCACTTCTATCGAGTTCTGCTGATTAAAAAAGCAAGGTGTGGTTCAAAAATATCTGAGTCTCCAATAATTTTTGGCTTCTCTGTAAGTCAGACTACACAAGAATACCCTAGAGGTTCTGGACAGGAAGCCATGTCATCATTGGCAAGAAGGCTTCTAGAACTGGCCCCAGTTGGTTTAACTGAGCCTTCCAATGCAGCATGAAGGATGGAACTGGTGCATGTAATGGCATGAAGCCTTATATATTAAAACTGAATATCACTCAAAGCAATTGTAAGTTTTATCAGAAATCCTAGACACAGGCATCTTTTCAAAAGCTCAAACATTGAAAGGATCTTTTATAATATTGCATACCGTATAACAAACATTGTTGTCATCAGCAGGTTTGGATCTTCTGGAAGTCTGCATTCTGTCAAGGCTTTTGGCAGAGATTCAGGTAGAGAAACATTTACTTTAAAATGATTAATGATTCCCAGCTCTATTTTGCCAAGGACCAAGCTTTTTGTCCTCTCTTTTTAGTCATTGATCCTGAAACACTTCTGCAACTTACTCAGCTTTCAAATTAACATATATACTTTGAAAAATACACATACTTGATTAGATCTTTCTTTTCCCTGGAAACTGATCACAGCAGGCTCTGGGACAAGCACTATGTACATATCTATTTCATTAGTATTATTATTTGAATGGAGTAATTTAATTATTCTAAACCACATTCATGGGCCAACTGGTGAAGCCAGGATTCCATGCTATGACCTTGATTGGATAGGGTTTTAATAATACAGTTATTGTAACAGTGTGTATGTATTATACAGCAATACCATTAAACTATTTCACTATAAACAATAGAATAATCTAAGACTCTTTTTTTTTCTAGTACATGTGACCTGCAGCTAAGAACTCAAAATCTCAGATGGTTATAAATATAAACTTTGTTATAATTCATTTATACTAGTATTGAAATATACTTAAAAACTTTCAGGCAAGTGAAAATGTTTGCTTCATGTCTCTATCAGATGTGCTTTGCTTTGAGGGAAAGTTTTCTCTCTCCCTTTAGGTAAGGGAAGAAGGGGGTCAGAAGTATTGTGTTTTCAGGTGTTAGTGTGTGTGCATGTGTGTTTCTTAATATGACCAGTTAGTGAAATAATGTAATTCATTAACATAATTTATTACACTTACATTTAAATACATGTTTAAGTCTAAAGTTTTAAAATAGTTTAATTTTTGTTTGGGTTGGGCAGAAAAAAATTTAATAGGAAATTATTTTGGAGTCAAACTTTCTCATCAGCTTTTATTTGTAGGAAAAAAGATTGGTCAAGGGAGATAATTTACTGGACATCCACAAACTTGGAAAACTTGATGGGAAAACTTACTTAACACCAAGGAAGAGACAATCCATGCTCGGCTCAAACGTACAATTTGCACCTCCTAGTGGGAGGAGGCAACATATCCAAACTTTTCCAAGAATCAATAAAATTAACAACTTTTCCATGATGATGATTACATTATACAATTAAGAATTATAAAAACTCTTAATCTTTATTGTCTTTTGACTTGTACTTATACTATAAAAAGTGATTTTTAAAATCAAAAACTACTGAAAATTAAATCTTGAAATCTTCCCCATACAAAATTCTCACATCCATGTATGAATACAGGTATTCTTATAAATTAACCATTACTGGATTTCTCTGGTTGTAATATGTTATAGTTGTTGTAGTGTTTACTGGTTGTAGTGTGTTTTCACTTCCTATATCATTCAACAAGTATCTATTAAGTGCCTGTGTACCAAACCCTGTTCTAGATGTGGGAATTAGACAGTGAACAAACATACAAAACTCCTATGTCAAGATTTATAGCAGGGATCAACAGTCTATGGCCCCTTAGTGAAACCTGAGCCCCTGCTCTTTTTAAAGAACATTTATTAAGGTATAATTAATACATAAAGAATAGCACATAATTAAAATGTATAATTTGATGAATTTGAACATATGCAAACATCCATGATACCATCACCTCAATCAAGGTAATAGACATATCCAGCTGCTCTCAAACTTTCCTTGTGCCCCATTGTTTTTGCTTGATCTTTTTGTTGTTGTTGGAAGAGCACTTAACATGAATTCTAACTTCTGAACAAATGTTGAAGCTCACAACGCTATATCGTTAACTATAAGGCACTATGTTGTACAGCAGATTTCTAGAACTTGTTCATCTAGCATAAGTGAAACTTTATATCCATTAAATGACGCCTCACTTCCCCTTCCCCTCAGCCCCCAGCAGCCACTATTGTTTCCTCTATTTCTATGAGTTGGACTATTTTAGATGCTTCATACAAGTGGAATCTTACAGTATTTGTCCTTCTGTTGTGCAAATTGCAGATTCCCGTCTTTTTTAAGGCTGAATAATATTCCATTGTATGTATATACCACATTTTCTTTATCCATTTATCTGTCAATGTTCAGTTGGGTCATTTCCATATCTTAGCAATTGTAAATAATGCTGCAGTTAACTTGGGAGTGTAGCTATCTCTTTAAGATCCTGATTTCAATTCTTTTGGATCTATATCCAGAAGTAGGATTGCTAGATTTTATGGTAGTTCTATTTTTCATTTTTTGAGGAAGGCTTATTTTCCACAGATGCTACAGTATTTGACATTCCCACCAACAACATACAGGGTTCAAATTTCTCCACATGCTCACCAACACTTATCCTTTGTTTTTTGGGGTAATAGCCATCCCAACAGGTATGAATGGTATCTCATTGTAGTTTTACACTTCCCTGACAATTAATGATGTTTTTTCATACACCTGTTAGCCATTTGTATGTCTTCCTTGGAGAAACATCTGTTCAAGTCCATTGTCCATTTTTAATAGAGTTATTTCTTTTTTGCTATTGGGTTGTAGGAGTTCCTTATATATTTTTAAAATTAACTCCTTATCAGATGTATGATTTGCAAATACTTTCTCCCATTCAGTAGGTTGATTTTCATTCTGTTGATTGTTTCCTTTGCTATGCAGAAGCTTTTTAGATCAATGTAGTCCCACTTGTCTATTTTTGCTTTTGTTGCCTGTGCTTTTGGTATAATATCCAAAAATCACTGCTAAGATCTAAGTAAAAAGCCTTTTGCCCTGGTTTCTTCTAAGAGTTTTAGGTTCAGGTGTTATGTTTAGTCTTTAATTTTTTTGAGATAATTTTTGTACATGGTATAAGATAACATTTTGATTACATTTCTTTCTTTTACATGTAGATACTTAGTTTTCTCATCACCATTTGTTGAAAAGAGCATCCTTTCCCATTGTGAGTTCTTGGTTCACTTGTCAAAGATCAGTTGACTTTATATGCATGGCTTTATTTATGGGCTCTCTAGTCTGTTTCATTGGTCTATATGTCGGCCTTCATGCCAGTACTATACTATTTTAATTAGTATAGCTTTGTAATATATTTTAAAATCAGGATGTGTGGTGCTTCAAGCTTTGTTTTGCTTTCAGTATTGCTTTGACTGAATTCAAAGTCTTCTATGGTTCCATATTGAATTTTAGAATATTTTTGCAAAAAGTGTCGCTGAGATTTTGATGTGGATCCCTTTGAATCTGTAGATTGCTTTGGGTTGTATGGACATTTTAACAATATTAAGTTTTCTAATCCATAAACATGGGATGTCTTTCCACTTGTGTGTGTCTCCTTTAATTATTTTCATCAATGTTTTTCAGTTTTCAGTGTACAAGTCTTGCAATTTATTACAATTGAGTATGATGTTCGCTGTGGACTTGTCATATATGGCCTTTATTATATTGAGGTTCATAGAATCTATGCTTAGCATTTTTTGTGGAAAAGTGTTGAATTTTGTCAAATTATTTTTCTGCAACTATTGAGATAACCCTGTGATTTTTATCCTTCTTTCTGTTACTGTAGTGTGTCACATTTATTGCTTTGTGTATGTTGAAACACTCTTGCATCTCAAAGATAAACATCACCTGATCACAATGTATGATACTTTTAATGTGCTGTTCTTTTGGTTTGGTAGTATTTTGTTGAGGATTTTTGTATCTATGTTCATCAGGAATATTGGCTTGTAATTTTTTTCTTTTGTGTGGTGGTGGTTTTGTCTGGCTTTGATATCAGTGTAGTTCTGGCCTAACAAAATGAGTTTGGAAGTATTCCCTTTTCTTCAGTTTTTTGGAGGAGTTTGAGAAGAATTGGCATTAATTCGTCTTTAAATGCTTGGTAGAATTTACTAGTGAAGCCATCTGGTCCAGGATTTTTAGTTGTTGGAAGGCTTTTATTACTGATTAAATTTCCTTACTCATTACTCTTCTGTTCAGACTTTATTTTTCTTCATGATTCAGACTTGGTAGTTTGTATGTATCTAGCAATTTATACTTTTCCTCTAGATTATCCAGTTTGTTGGTGAAAAATTCATAGTAGCTACCTATAATTCTTCTTATTTCTGTGGCATCGATTTTAATGTCTATTCTCTCATTTCTGATTTTATTAATTTGAGGGTTTTCTTTTGTTCTTGGTTAGTCTAGCTAAAGATTTGTCAATTTCTTTCTCTTTTTCAGAAACCACTCTAGGTTTCATTTATCTTTTCTACTGTATTCATAGTCCCTATTTCATTTATTTCTACTCTAATACATATTATTTCCTCGTTTCTGCTAACTTTGGGCTTTGTTCTTCTTATAGTTCCTTGAGCTTTACATTTAAGTTGTTCTTTTGAGATCTTTCTTTTTCAATGTGGCTGTTTATTGCTATAAACTTCCCTTTCAATATTGCTTTTGCTGCATCCCATAAGTTTTGGCATGTGGTTTTTTCATTTTCATTTGTCTTAAGGTATTTTTCTGATTTCTCATTTGATTTATTCTTTAACCCATTGGTTGTTCAGGAATGTATTGTTTAATATTCATATATTTGCATATTTTCTCATTTACCTTCTCTTATTGATTTCTAATTTCATACCATTGTGGTTGGAAAAAATACTTGGTATGATTTCAGTCTCTTTAAATTTGTTAAGATTTGTTTTGTGACCTAACATGGGATCTATCCTGGACAATGTTTCATGTATATTTGAAAAAAGAAAATGTGTATTCTGCTGCTGTTGGGTGGAATATTCTGAATATGTCTGTTAAGTTCATTTGAGCTATAGTTTTGTTCAAGTCCCCTTTTTCCCTACTGATTTTCTGCCCAGATGTTCTATCCATTATTGAAAATTGGGTACTGAAATCTCCTACAATTATTGTATTGCTATGAATTTCTCCCTTGAGTTCCTATAATTTTTGCTGTGTATATTTTGGGGCTCTGATGTTGGGTACACATATAATTGTCATATATTCCTGATGAATTGATCCTTTTATTATTATAAAATGTTCTTCTTTGTCCCTTTTGACAGCTTTTGACTTAAAGCCTATTTTGTCTGATATGAATATAGCCACCTCTCTTCTCTTTTGGTTACTGTTTACATTAAATATCTTTTCCCATCCCTTAACTTTCAGACTATGTGTGTCCTTAATTCTAAAATAAGTCCCATTGTAGGCAGCATGTTGTTGGGTCTTGTTTTATTATCCATCAGCCATGCTATGCCTTTTGATTGAGGAGTGTAATCCACTTAATCCAATTACTTTAAAAGTAATTGTTCGTAGGGAAAAACTTACTATTGCTATTTTGGGTTTTGTCCGTTTTGCAGTTTTTTGTTCTCTTTTCCTTCTCTTGCTATCTTCTTTTGTGTTACTTGATTTCCTGTAATCATATTCTTTGATTTCTTTCTCTTCTTTTTTGGTGCATATTTGTATGCATGTTTTGTACCATAAGGTACATTTTTATGTATCTTGAGGCTGACATAAAACATCTTATAGTTATAGCAGTCTATTTTAAGTAAATAATCATTTAACTTCATTTGCATACAACAGCTCTATTCTTTTACTTCTCCTGCCCAACACACTCTATGTTACTGATGTCACAATTTATATCTTTTTATATTGTGAATCCATTTACAAATTTTTGTAGCTGTAGTCATTATTAATATTTTTGTTTTTTAACTTTATTATAAAATTAAAAATGATTTATACACCACCATTATAGAATTATAGTATTTTATATTTGTTTTTATATTTACCATTACCAGGGTTTTGTATAAAACCTGTATTCATGTACTTTTGTATTGCTGTTCAGTATCCTTTTGTTGCAATCTGAAAAACTCCCTTTAGCATTTCTTGTAAAACAGATTAGTAGTGATGAACTCCCTAAGCTTTTGTTTGTCTGGGAAAGTCTTTATCTCTCCTTCATTTTTGGAGAACCATTTTGATATGTATAGTATTCTTGTTTGGATATTTTTTTAAATTCAGCACTTTGAATATATCATCCTACTCCCTTCTGGCCCACAAGGTTTCTGCTGAGAAATCTGCTGATAGTCTTATGGGGACTCCCTTGTATGTGATGAGATTTTTTCTCTACTGTTTTCAAAATTTATTCTTTGTTTTTGAATTTGTCAATTAGATTATAATGTGTCTCAGCATAGACTTACTTAGATTTATTCTATTTGATGTACTTTGTGCTTCATGAATCTGAATGTCTATTTCGCTCCCCAGTTTGGGAAGTTTGGGGCTATTATTGCTTTAAATAAGCTTTCAAATAACAGTGGCGTCCAGAGTGGTAGCAAACAGACTGATCTCATCACCCCCTTAATTAAAATTGCATGACTTGTAACTCTTTTAGATCTGGGTCCAGCCCACCTTTTCAACCCCCTCTCTCCCCAACACTTCTCTCTCCATCCTTCAAAGCATAAACACTGGTCATCCTGGAAAATTTGTATCTTAAGACCTAAAATATTCTCAACTTCTTCAAAAATGCTTACAATGGCTTTGCTCAGCTGACTAGTTGATACATTAGCAGATTTCCTCTTCCCAAGGAATCATCTATGTTCTTCTATGGCACCAGCATTTCTCCCTATCAATTATCACAGTGTATTCATTCATTCACCTGGCAATATTGAGCACCTAGTATAAGCAAGCATTATCCTAGTTGATGCATAGATATTACTCTTATCCTTTGAAACTTCAACATCTAATAGCATGTCAGAAATGTCAGCCTACTTACTTCCTATCTCTCAGTCTTCTCTGCGACTGGGATTCAGAAAGAGCTATTTATAATATAAGCACAATTTAAAAGACAATAAAGTTTAAGAGTTTTATAATTCTTAATTGTACAAAGTGATCATCATTTTCTTAGTTTGATAGGTGCTTTAGAAAGCACTCAATTCAGATTTCTGAATGAATAATGAAAGAGATGGTCACCAAATACCTCCTTGGACCTGAGTTGTCCATCTTATATTTTTCTTGTCTTTTGGTAGTCTATCCTTGTTGATAAAGAGACACCTCCAAGGAGCCATTGCTCTTCTAAAATTTCAAGGCTGCTGGTGCAGTTCTGTAGTACAATAAGACCTCCCTATATCACACACTTAATTAACATACCTGAGACCCTCTAGTATAGGAGATACATATTCCTCAGAGCCTCTGCTCCTCCAGGAAATAATGCTTGATCTGTTTTTCCTAAGACTACCTGTTTCTCAGCAATTTTATTTCTCTTGTTATCTTGGTTTTTTGGCAGGAAAAAAAAAAACTGTTGTGTACTTACAAAGCAAAATGCTTGAAGATAGTGACCAAAAAAACTCTTTAAAAAGATATTCTAAGGGCCATCATCAAAAACAGTCCTCTACTAAATTGTTGATATCACATAACAGATTCCTAGCAAACATGATATTTTGGCCATGTATGAACAAATAAAACTAGAATAAGGGAAAATATGTAGAAAAATATTTTCATTTTCTTATTAACTAGAACCTTTGATTGCACTGAGTTGTAACATACTGATTTAACATTAGCCTCATACTAGACTCTTTATGAAGCAGAAAACAGGACCAATTCTGTGATCTCACACATGGCACCCTTTTAAAATCCTAGAGCAATGGGTGAGGTCCTAAAGTAGAAACCCAAAAAATGAAACCATATGCAAACTGCATCACCTCCGTGTAGGTCATCTATCTTCTGGTGTTTTTATGTCTGCTTTATTACCAGTTTTATTTAGGTTGCAGAACCACTGGGTTGAGGCCACATCTGTCTTTGTGTTGTGGAGAGTTCTTCACACATTATAAGTACTTAGGAAACATTTTCCAATGGTAATGATTCAACAAAACAAATCACAAGTAGTACATTCTGTTGCATGATACGTTTATTTATTAGTGCTCTCCAAAATAGAGATTATTATTTTGCAAACTCTGTTTATTTATTTAATGCATTTTCCTAGCCAAGAAGCAATTTCACACCATTCTGAAATACACTCTGTGCCAGCTACTTGGGTGCAATTAAGTGTCACATGAGTTTTTACCTAAATTCTTGTTTGATACTTTCTCAAAGTTTAATAAATGTCTGTCTCAGGTATGGTCTTTCTTCTTCAGAGTCTTTTTAGGTCCCACTTGAGTTTTGCAGTTTGCATCAAAAATCATTTGTATTTAACATATGCTATATTCCTAAACTTGTGAATAACGCAATTTTATATACTTTTTAAAGGAAGCTCACATTTCATTGCCTGACTGACAAAGCTTCATGGAAATTGTGGCTTAGAAGTCTGTAGTCACTTTTACCAGAAGTTTGACAGTGATATCTTGGCTTGGCCTCTTCATATGGTTCATAAAACTTTAATTCCTACAAAATATCCTGACATTTCTGAGTCAGTTTGGGTCCCTGGCATTTTTTAATTAATTAAATAGAATTTTCGAACAAAGGCAATATTGTATTACTTAGTTTTGATGAATATAATAAATACACAGTTACTCAAGAAGTATTTTAATTTGTAAATAGTATACTTAGCTTTTTAAATGTTGCACTTCCTTGTCAAAATCCAGAATATGTTAGGGGAGTGGAAAGAGAGACTCTATAAAGGGGGCAACTTTTAATACAGTTTCTGAAAGTTATGTAGTAGAAATGTGAAGTTGATGGAGGAGATAAGTGCAAGTTCAGGGCTAGTGGTTAGATGTTCCAATATGAGCAAGTCCTTCAAGGAAAGATAGAACAGGAAATATTCAAAGAAAAAAGGAAAGCACAGAATGCATGAAGGGGGGTTGCAGGAGGTAGTATCAGAAAGGTAGCTTTAGGTCAAAATTTGGCAGTACTTGGGACTTCCCTGGCTGTCCAGTGGTTAAGACTCCACTTTTCCAGTGCAGCGGGCACAGGTTCGATCGCTGCTCAGGGAACTAAGATCTCACATGCCGTGCAGCGTGGCCAAATTTTTTTTTTAAAAAACCAACTTGGTGGTACTTAAGAGGTTGTGGAGAAAGACAAGCAAGATTGTCCAGTGAATAAATCTTGAGGCTCAGACTGCCTTGCAAAGGACTGACAGAGACCAACCACTCCCCTGCTTTGGTGGCAGGGACTGCAACCCAAGCTCAGCTTCCTGTGGGTCTGAGTTAAGTCCCTTCCCCAAGCAACTGGCATTTTCCAGACAACTCTGAAGAACTGGCATGAATACTCATATTGAACTTTGACTCTTGCCTCTCCCAAAGGGATTCTCCCCATGTACAACAAAGAGGTAGTCTAGCAGAGAGACAGTTATGCCCACCTGCAACACAAACTCTTGTTGTATCCAGAAGGATCCTGTCCTCAAAGAATCTCTCTAGGGGATAATGAGGCATCAGGAGACGACTGTCTTCTCTTGCTTCACCTTGCTATATGTGTCCCTATCGAAGCCTATTCTTTATATTCAGACCCTTACAACATTATGGAATTCTCTCTGATATACTTCCCTATGGTTGCTGGGTATTGTTTTTTTTTTTTTTTTTTGCGGTACGCGGGCCTCTCACTGTTGTGGTCTCTCCCGTTGCGGAGCACAGGCTCCGGACGCGCAGGCTCAGCGGCCATGGCTCACGGGCCCAGCCGCTCCGCGGCATGTGGATCTTCCCGGACCGGGGCACGAACCCGTGTCCCATGCATCGGCAGGCGGACTCTCAACCACTGCGCCACCAGGGAAGCCCTACTGGGTATTTTTAATCACTATAAATCGCTGTTAATTTTTGAACAGTGAAATTTCATTACAGAGGCATTCACTATCCTGAAAAGAATACACATGAGAAAGAAACAGCTAGAATCGAAGAGATAAGTCAGGAGCTGGGTAAGATTAAAAGATCTTAGGAGCCCTAAAGCTTGAACATTTTATGGTATTACCTCCCCTGACTGTGGATCAAAAAGGAAAATCAATGCTTAACTATTAAGAATGAAACATGTGTAGCAAATTTCAATATATTTTTCTAGGTTTTCTGATAGAAAAATCCTGGAAATTTTCGTCAAAACTGAACTTTATGATATACCTGTTTTGTGGTGCTCTAAGGCTATGCTTGACTGCCTTTTGGGTAATCCACCCTAGGTTTGGGGCTAGTGCTTTCTAGATGAAAGGCATGGACATATATACACTACCAAATGTAAAATAGATAGCTAGTGGGAAGCAGCTGTATAGCTCAGGGAGATCAGCTCGGTGCTTTGTGACCACCTAGAGGGGTGGGATAAGGAGGGTGGAAGGGAGACGCAAGAGGGAGGGGATATGGGGATATACGTATGCATATAGCTGATTCACTTTGTTATACAGCAGGAACTAACACACCATTGTAAAGCAATTATACTCCAGTAAAGATATTTTTTTTAAAAAAGAAGTCATAGGAATATTAAACATGTGAGTGGCAGTGAGCATGAAATGGTGGAGACAGCTAAAGGATGTGCGAGCGAAATTGACCTTAGAAGGATATGAATTGGAAAAGGGAAGAAAGAGAATGAATCATGACCCTGGTTTTGAATGTCAATGCCTGTGAATCAGTAGCAGAGCTGTAATGGCATTATCAGAGAAGCAATGGATATGAGGAGGAAGAAAGTGCAGAAAAGGAGGAAGAGGAGTAGAAACAGAAGGAAAAGAATAAAAATAATATTATTACAGCAGTTAACATTTATTGAGCACTTACAAAGTGCCAAGAACGCTTCTGAGCGCTGTATCTGCATTTCCTCACATGTCTTGGCATGTGATTATTCACAGAAGGACTGGTCTGCTTTACATGAACATATTTTTGGCTGAACATATGCTCTTTGCCTCTCACTTGTACATATATGGAATTTTCACAGAAATGTATGGCTATATTTCTCTCCTAAACATAGGGACATTTAATCTCTTTAGGAGCCGGAGTCAATTGTGCTGCCCATATGAAATATAACTCTTATCCGGAGGAGTTTCTATTATATGAGTTAAAACTGGAAGATTCTGTAAACCACTGCTATGACCAGCAGCAACCTGTCCTCAACTTCTGGCTTCAAAGGAGTGAATATTAGGTAGTATCTGTGTAAAATAAGTGAGTTCATCTGGGAGCTGGGAGCTGGACCTCCTGGGCCACTATATGTGTGTAGTTCCCTCTCATGATTTCATCAGTTGACCTGAACACAACTGATTCACTGTAAAGGACTTCCAGTGGTTTCTAAAGGTTTTAATTTTTTTTTCTTACTAAGAAATTGTCTACTTGGCTTCTCTACCTATGTGTGAAAACACCAGACAACTGTCATATCCAAAACAAATTCAGTATCTTCCACCCACTCGCACACATTATTCTGTGGTAACCCAACAGAGCAGTCCTTTCTCTCTTGATTCCTCCACTATGGAAATTGGAAAACCTGAATACAGGCACCTCCCACATACTATCAGTAATTCATTTATGGAAAATCCAATATTCTGGGTAAGAAATTCCAAACAGGAACTTGTTTCCCATTATTTAAAGTGGGAAAATTATAATACATTGCATGTGAACACTAAACCTGTAATTAATTTCCTAAAACATAAGTAAAGCATACATATATAAAACACCCACCTATATACAACTAACACATTATAATATATTACTAGTCTCTAAACAAATATGATATTCTGTTAAGAAACATATATAGAAACATGACATTTATAAGACAGCATGACAGGTACAAAATAATAAATAAATTGATTTTAAAAATGCAACAACGGGCTTCCCTGGTGGCGCAGTGGTTGAGAGTCCGCCTGCCGATGCAGGGGACACAGGTTCGTGCCCCGGTCCGGGAAGATCCCACATGCCGCGTAGTGGCTGGGCCCGTGAGCCATGGCTGCTGAGCCTGCGCGTCCGGAGCCTGTGCTCTGCAACGGGAGAGGCCACAACAGTGAGAGGCCCACGTACCAAAAAAAAAAAAAAAAAAAAAGCAAGGCAATTCCTTATGACATATTACTCATCAAGTCAAGTGGAGATTTAAAGAAAGTCGAGAAGGGAGGAGGAGGGAGAAAGTGGAAAAGTCACTATTTGCCATTAGTTGTGGAAGATGATGGTTCTAACAAATGAGTAGGGAAGAGGCAATTTTAGACGTTCCAGTTGTTTTTTGCTGTATAACAAACAGTGGCCTAAAATGCCAACTCATCATTCTCCCTACCTACATCTACCTAACTAACGAGGAGAAATTCAGCCTGCAAGTTTTGAAGATTCTTTCTTCCAATTTGTATGGTACGAAGTTATAGGAGAGCAATCTACTTTGACCATGCTGGTCTACTCCATGCTCCTTGCTTATTCTCACAGGGTGTTTTGAGAAAGGCAGTGGTACCACCTCCCATGATAACCTGGTGTTCCCAAGGCTAGTGCCTCACTGATCAGGAATAACCAACACAGACTGACACTCATGAGCTCTTACAGCAGAGATCCAGTCATCTCTCAGCAGGTTCTTTGCCAGGACCCATGCCAATCTCAGGACTGGCAAACTCTCATCCTCTCCCCACTACCAGGGAGAACTTTCCAAACTTCTCTTTGGTATGACTCTGTCCACCTTCCATCAGATTCGTAGCTCCCTTCTCTTCCTTTTACCTGGTAGACCACATGACCTCATCTTTACATGCCTTGAAAAACACAGTACAGTTTCCTTTCACCTGCAGCTGACAGCAGAGTCAGGAAGGGCTGTTTTCCTTTGGTTTGGTTCCTTTCTAACTCATTCAGTACCATGTAATCTATTGTTTATATTATGGACAGACACTTTTTAAAATTGTACATAATGGCATCCTCTTAATCTTAAGAGTTTAGTAACTTCCCATTAGGATCAAGACCAAAATACTGAACAAGACCCATAAAGGCCTGGAGGATCTGCCTCCACACTTCCCTTTCCCCTTTCTTTCTCAGTTCCAGCCATGCTGGCTAGCTTCCTGATCCAAGCAGCACCGAGGTTTAGCAGCTGGTAAGCTGTCCAACTCTCTCCACCCTTCACTGCCTTCTTCTTAATGCCCACTCATCCTTCAGATCTCAGCCTAAATGGTAGTTTTTTAGTAAAATTCCCTACTCTTCCATCTCCCAGGCTTTATTTAGTCACTTTGTTAAAACTCTAATCATTCCCTCTCCCTTGTACTTTTTCTTCATAATGCTTAAAATATTCTGTGGTTATACTCTTTTGGGGTGATTCTTATTTTACTGTCTTCTCTATTAATCCATAAACCCCATGAGAGTGAGGAATCACATCCGTTTGCGTTCCCCTGATTTTTCAGTATCTATCTAGCGTGTGTCTGGCACATAACAATTTGTCTAATTAGCTATAATGAGCTAGTGGTAAGTGCGAACCAGTATGGCTCACAGAAGATTCCCCGTAATGGTAAAATCTGACTTTGCTTTTGTGTTCCTTATTTTTCTCCTCTGGTCTGAGACCTTCGCTTCTTGCTTCAGGGTCCATCGTATCAAGACTTGGTCTTTGTTAACATAAACCCCTACTGTAGGAATTTTGAAAACCAAACCTTTATTTGTTAACCCCTCAAATACCTATGTAACTCATTGTTGCATTGTTCTGAATAGAGCATTTTGTGTCTATCATTTCTCTCCTGGTCTGTCTGTGGGGAAAAATGCCATTTTCTGCCTCAATGATGTGCTCTCTTCACCTAAGTGTGAAAGGGGTTCTAAAGGCTCTCTGGGTAGTCTGTTCCTGCTTGGAGACTGAAGGAGGCATAGATTCTCCATTTGGGCAACAACCATAACTCTTACTGCATAGCATCATTAAAACTTCCCAAGGCAACAGTAGCTGGGAGACTTTCTGTTTAATCACTTTATACCCAATAAAGTGTGGATTACATAATATTTTCATAATGCCATGGAAACCTAATGAGTCATCTTCCATTATAGGCAAGCATACTTGTGTCTATGATCAGGGCAGAGTGTCATCAAAGCTGGGAGGGAGGCATACTGACAGATTCTTACCAACTTTCCTTTTTTTAGACTTTATGATAACCACCCAAAACGTTTGCCATAGTCCCTGAGGCAACAAGCTTAATCTTGCAAAATACCTTCATTATGTATTGTGATTTTCACATTTTGAAATTATTTAAACTTGATAGCATTTAAAGGGACCAGGCCTCTGATGACATTGTGAAAGTTCTTAATCTTATCAATAAAATATTTCCAATTTATGCTGAAGAGTGATAACTTCTGGGTAGTTATCCTGCCCGTGGGTGGTGATTGGATTAGCTGAGATTGCAGAGATGCCCTTCCCTGACATGGATTTCTTATTCACTTCCTTATCTGTTGTCAGTCATTTCTTGTTCTGCAAAGTGGCATTTTCCACAAATTAATATTTTCATTCCCTATTTTACTGACAGAAGAAAAAAAGCAAGTTTTTTCACATTACTCAGCAGACCTGTTAGAATAGATTAATGTTTTTTGATATACTAATCCACTCAATCTCTGGTTAATTTGTTCCCTACCATGCATTAACATCCTGATTTACTGTCTGTCTGTCTGACTGTTTGGTGGAAATGCTAAAGAAGATATTTATTTTAAAATGTCAAAATATCATTGAGAATGCGCAAATAATGCATGACAACGTAATACCTAATTTAGCATTCAATTTGGTAGAATAACAGACAGTACTAGAGAAGTTCAGAGGAAAGGAAGCTCAGTAAGATTTGAAGACACAGAAGATTTGGAGAAGGAATAACTGAGTTTTCACTGAACTTAAAAAGGGGCACTGAGCATAAGATTTACCTAAGGAGTGAAGGGAAGAGCAGTGAGCGATCCAACTGAAATAAATTATGTGAACACAAGAACACAGACACAAAGAGAAAAGTATGATCATGGACGATGAGAGGGGATAAGTGGAACAAAGGACAATTGCTTTAGGGATGGAATTTACAAATACAGCATTTGGCTGAATTTTACAAAAAGGCAGAACATTAAATGCCAATTCCCTTAACATTTTCTGAGTGTCAGCATCGGAACAAATGGACAGTGAAGCCAGGCCAGAAAAATATGGTTTTAAATCCCAGAATGCTGCATCCTGCCTCTGAAAACTTAGGTAGTTATTTAACTCCTCTCAGAATTAGTTTTCTTATCTGTAAAATGGGAGGAGGAGGGTTGTCTCATGAGTTTTTTGCGATTATTATACAAGACAATGCATGTAAAGGACTTAAACTCTCATTATATATCAGCTGCTCTTATTATATCCTACGGAGGAATTCCCAGCATCTAGAACAGTGTCTAGCATATATTAGGTTCCCAATATATTTTCATTAATTGAGTGAATGATTACTTTTAAGTGTCCCAAATCTCTCAGTCTTATTCATTTAGACTCATGTTGTTGTTACTGTCGTTATTTAAAAAACAGGCAAAAGAGTAAAGATGGACCAAAGAATGTTAGTTAATAGTGTCACCCTCATATATGAGCCACACATGTTGAACCAAGCAGTAATAGAGTAAATAACAAAATCAGCTATGAAATAAGAATTTCTGATTATATATGCTACTATAAGTCAATTGTAGCTCTAACCTCTACCTGCTAAACTCTTTGTAATTTCCATAGAGCTATCTGAGAATTGAGAACAGACCCCCCCATCATACCCCCAACACACATAAACCAACAGTTCTGTAGATAAACTTAGTTACATATTAAGCATACATTTCCAAATGATTCTCCAGTTCCTAGATTAGTGTATATTTTTAATAAGATAGTCAAGTTAATTCTTCCTAAATAGTAAAGTAAAACTATATTTTTGCAATATTTTGCAATTTGGATTCAAAATATCCAAAGAAAGACACAAAATAAAACATAGAAAATATGTTACCCTGCTTTCATTTACATTACCTAAAAATGGTACAAAGGTAGTCTATAAATATATGACAAATTGATGAAGAAATCTGGTAACTAAATCAGTTTCCTGCATTTCAAATATCAATGCAAAGAGGGCCAGATGGTGAATTAAAAATCTGCATAAGTATTGACTTTTAATGAAAAAACTTACATGCTCTTCATGGCCACAATTAGTATAGCTTCTCTGCTCTCCTCCCTTGATGCTAGGACCTTGTTACACTGACCTCTTATGTCAATAAAACCAGCTTGAAGTTCACATGCAAACACACTCATAGTAAGCAACCTCCCCAGCTAGTTAGAAAGGTTAATCACGGGAAAGCCCTTGGTAGAGGCAGGATATTTATTTCTAAATTGAAAAGTCCTCTTGATATTAAAGTTTGGAGAGAAAAATATTTGCTAATCCTATAAAATTGAATTATCATCAAGCAAGGAAAGTTGTTCTGCATATTTCCTACATGAAAAGGAAATATTTGGTATCCCTTCAATTTTTTGCTCCTAAGTCCTGTCTTAGAGACTTTGCACACATATGAATGGAGAAAAAGCATGAAACGAGTGCAATACCTTTCCAATAAGTTGCCTCACTTTCTTCCTGAAGCCCATTTTTTTTCTTTTTTCTTTTTTTTTTTACTGCTGTGAAAAAATAAAAAGAATATACAGGACACAGAACAGCAGTACTCAGAGTTTACGCTTCATGAAAACCTCATCTGAACAGCTGGTGTTCAGAGCTGTTGGGGAAGGATGGACATCTGCTCTACAGATACCTCACTTTAACCAATATTAGTTTTCTTAAAATGGTAAGTAATATGGATTGGGATATCCATCTGTCCGTGTACTTGGTGTGAATACTAGCGTTGTCGATTTCAGACTTTTCTTTCTCAATATGACTTTCAGAAAAGCAAAATGAAAAAGAACTGAAAAGCCAGCAGCAGTTCTAGTACACCATGTAGAGGATCAGGGAAACCTGCATTTAATGTGGGAGACAGGATTTCACTGGTAATGGCACTGAAACCCGTCAATTCTCCTTCTCATTTCTAGGATATGAGGGATATTATAAATGTTAAGTATCTGCAGTATAATCCTGTTCCTCATAGGATTTTCAGACTTATTGCATGTGTCTTTTAATATCTACCCTTTCCAGGAATTTACTTTCTTGTACATTTTTTTTTCTTGCACCTACATCACTAGCAGTTAAAGCTAGTAATCTTCTGAGTATTTCATAAAGAAGACTAAACAACTCCAACCAGTGCCACCTAAAGAGCTCAATACTGATTGGTATTCTGTCAATTCACATCAGAAATTTTTGTAATAAAACTCTAACAGAACAATCAAATGTATGTTGTGACAACAACTGCTATAAAATCAGAGATGAAGGTATTCACTCTAGGGGGAAGAATCTATAAAAAGCTTCATAGAAATGGAGTAGAAAATATCCCCTGTGACTGAAACTTGTTTGGTTATTAACTTGAGAGAAATTTTAAAAATATGCTTATGGAGATACACAGATAAAATGAATGGTGTAAAGGCTGGGTGATGTGGTCCAGCCTAAGAAACTTGTAAAGGGTAATTTTAGCTTAATCCTTAAAATATTTTTGGATTTTGATAGGTAGAGAAAAAAGAGCTTGGTATTTTTAAATGGAGGAGATATATGAGGGGAAAAGGTAGTAGGTCTTATGGGGCACCGTGGGTCCAAATAATATAGGCATTAAGATCATGGACTGCTGTCAGAGAATCTGTCCTGAACACCAGCTTCTCAACCTACTAGCATGTGACTTAGGATAAATTACTAGACACCCCTGTTCCTCAATTTAATCATGTACAAAATGGGGATAATAGTACTTACTTCTAAATGTTGCTCTACAAAATTAGTAAAGACAAAGAACTCAAGACAGTTCTGGCACATCACAAGTACTCAATAAAGATGAATTCTTATTGTTATCATCAACATCATCATCATCATTATTGGCTCCAAGATATGTGTGTTAAATGAATCAAAGCATTCAAGAATGTGTGAATTAATGATAGCTACAGGAACAATAAGGAAACAAGCTCAGACTGAGTAGAGGATGTGAGAACTGTAATTGGGAGGATCCTTCCAAAGCCTAGATTGTTTTCTTATCCTACTCTTCAGGCTCTGAACACCAGCTGTACAGATGAGGTTTACATGAAGGGCTTAGGGTCAACTATGGGGTAGTTAAAAGTAAGGCCTCTGGACTAAGACAGACCTGCATTTGCATTCTAGTTTCAGTCCTTGCTTGTGCTTGATCTTGGAAATCTGTTTAGATTTCAGCTTCCTCAATGATCAAATCAAGAAAATAATAGAGTCTACCTAAAAGAGTTGTTGTAAATGTTAAAAAAAGATAATGCACAGATAGTTTTTGATCACAATGATTGGAACATAGTATTTAGTAAATAATGACTTGATTATTATCTTTATTAGCATTCTTCTTTTTCTTCCTGAGAGGAGCATTTATAGTATAAATAAATACTTATTTGGGTATGTATGTGGGGTCTCAGGGGGAGTGGGTTTCAGAGAGATATTGGCCTGCAGGCAGAAAACTGCATTTAACCAGAATGGAAGTAATAAAGTTGACAACATTGATGCAACCATAGAAAAGAAAAGAACAGGAGAGATAAAAGGTATGTTCAAGGATGAATCAATTAATCATCTGAGTTGGCCTGAATAACTATGGAAAGTAAAGACCAAAAGGTCTTTGCATTCCAATTAGCAGCAAAACAAGACAGCATTAACTCAATGACTAGTCAATAATGACCTCGAATATCTGGTAGACCTGTATACTAACTTGTAGGGAGCTTTCCTATATGCCACCTCAGCTTATTTTCATAGAACTTTATAATGTGAATTTTATTATGTTTTTTTATTTTATTGGAAAGGGAAACAAATATTCCCAGGAAGAAAGGAAATACTCCCAAGGTGCCATAGCCAGTAAGTGGTAAAATCAAAACTCTCATCCTAGTTTCTAATTTGAAATTCCATGGTCTTTCCATTATATGATTGCCTTTCTGGAAATTAGGTTGTCTCTAAGGCCTTGTCTGTGTAAATCAATTATGAGGAAACAGTTGATGGGTTTTCCAATACTGAAAATTGAATTTGACCAATTGACTTTTTCAGTCATTCCCGACTCTGATTCAGTAAGAGTGTAAAACCCTTGGGGTCAGTCTGGGTTTACTCAAGGAAAAACTGAACCGAGGAATTGTTCTCAGTCCACAGGCATCGTTTTGGAGGTGAACGGAGGGCTGTTTGGTTGTTTATTTCTAACTGGCACAATTTGCCTGACCTTGACCTAGTCCTGAATCAAGTGAGAAGCAGGCATCATGAGATTATTGTCTAGCAGAGTGGTTCTCAAAGTATGGTCCCCTGACCAGCAGTAACAGCATCCCCTGGTAGTATGTTTCACATGCAAATCCTCAAATCCCCTCCCAGATTGAATGAATCAGAAACACTTGGGGTAGGACTCAGCCGTCTGTGTTTTAATAAGCCTTCCAGTGATTCTGCTGCACATTAAGATTGAGAACCACTGATGTAGAAGAACACCTTACAAAAGCATTTATTTCATGGCAGAAACCATGTTGTATGTCGCTTGGCATTCAGATTTTCCGGCGTATTATAGCTGTCTAATAAATGTTCAATAAAGCAATAAGTGGGGATCAAGCAGTGGCACTATCTGCAGTTTTAAAGCCCACATATGTCTTTATTTTCATATCTGCAGGTTGTAAAATTTTCTTTTCATGCCTTGACAGAATTTTTTTTTTTATTCATTTATTTAAATTTTGGCTGCATTGGGTCTTCACTGCTGCACATGGGCCCCCTCTAGTTGCAGCGAGCGGGGGCCACTCTTCGTTGCGGGGTGCAGGCTTCTCATTGTGGTGACTTCTCTTGTTGCAGAGCACAGGCTCTAGGTGCACGGGCTTCAGTGGTTGTGGCACACGGGCTTCAGTAGTTGTGGCTCGCGGGCTCTAGAGCACAGGCTCAGGACTTGTGGCGCACAGGCCTAGTTGCTCTGCGGCATGTGGGATCTTCCCAGACCAGGGCTCGAACCCGTGTCCCCTGCATTGGCAGGCAGATTCTCAACCACTGCGCCACAGGGAAGCCCCAGAATTTTTAAACTGTTTATTACATGACTTGTCAATGTATTGCCACTGGAAATCAATAACTGGCACATTTATGCATTGAGAGTGGTCAAGGAGAGAAAAGATCATCTGGACACGGTGCCTCAGAAAAGATAAAAATTAAAGAAATATCAGAATAAGAATTCACGTGAAATATGTAAAACTGAAAAATAATTTGTTAATAAGAAATTTACAATTTTATTTATTTTCCACTTAAACAGTATTACTGACCTGTAATAACCCAATACACTTCATGGAGGGTCCTGAAAGTGACTAAGACAGCAAAAGCAGATGACCTAAACAAATTAAGATAGCAAGTCTCTTATAAGAAGTTTCCCCAATGAACCACATTCCCTGCAATTTATGCCTCCCGTAGTGAATTTGGTCTGACCCTGTGTAAACAATAGAATTGCTTGGTTTCTGAAGCTTCTGAAGTCACAAGCTTCTACCTCGGTTTCTTGAAACATTCTGGGGAGAATCCGTCACCATATATATAGTTCAATTCTCTTGAGACTGCGATTTTTTGAGGAAGCCAAACTAGCCACGTGGAGAGGTCAGGTAGAGAGAGTATTCTACCCAGGAACCTTCCAGGGGCTCGAGCCAGCCCATCTGAGGCACCAGCCATGTGGATATAGCATCTGTCTTAGATGTCTGGCTCAGCTGAGCCCTCAAATAACTCATCTCAGCCACCATTTTACAGCAATCTCATGACAGACTCTTAGTTAGAAGAGTCCAGCTGAACCTGATCCGTCCACAGAACTCTGAAGAGAATAATAAATTATTGTTTTAAGCTGCTAAGTTTTGAGATGGCCCTCTTTACATCAAAAGATAACAGAAATACTAATGTTCATTTCAAACAATCTTTTTTTTGACATGCATTAATTTTTTTATTTTCCTATTAATATATTTTTTATTGCTTTACAATGGTGTGTTAGTTGCTGCTGTATAACAAAGTGAATCAGCTATACATATACATATATCCCCATATCTCCTCCCTCTTGCGTCTCCCTCCCTCTCTCCCTATCCCACCTCTCTAGGTGGTCACAAAGCACCGAGCTGATCTCCCTGTGCTATGCGGCTGCTTCCCACTAGCTATCTACCTTACGTTTGGTAGTGTATATATGTCCATGCCGCTCTCTCACTTTGTCATGGTATCAATCACAGTGACAAAATATACATGAGTGCATATTAGACATATCTTGCTATTTGTTATTATTTCTATCACTTCTTTTCAAGCCATATGAATGTAGATTTACCCCTCAAATGTGCTAGAAATAGCCACAAAAGTCTTTCCCTTTCTACCTATGCAATTTGATCAACCCAAATTTGGAGAAATCTGAATTTCAAACCAGAGAATTGGTGCAGTTTTATGTACACAATATCACTCATCAAATTACTCTCCATTGAGCTGTGAGCCGTAAGAGAGGGGAAAAAATAAGAACAGCACAGCAGGTAATGAAGCTTAGAATATAAATGAGAATGGTTGAAAGACAACTCTAAACAGTATGATTGAGGAAGTTAATATGCTTAATAAGATGTAAGCACATTTATATTTTTATTCATAATGCTGCTCTTCACACATTGATAAATCATGGATAAAGAGAAGCTACTCCTCTTTATCATTTGCTATTAAAGATAATCAGCCGCTGCTTTTGTCAACTTTACATTGTTGTTAGGGAGGAAATATGCAGCTAAAAGAAGATAATATATAGTTAATATGTAGTCTTGTTTTATACATTAGAATATAGATCACAGCAGGGAACCAGATTGCTGCTAAAATATTATTAGTATGGCTCATCCCGTTCACATAAATTGATCCATCCATGTGCAGGTGCAGATGAATTCCAAGAAACAAGTTTCATGTAGTAATTTTTTTATGTAGTTTGATTCTTTTGGTCATCATGTAACAGAGTCCAACTGATAATATAATTGACTGCAGTATGTGAAATTTGCTATTAAGGAGCTGCTCGATTTACCGCCTTCTAAGATTTGAGTTAACAGAAGACATTTATCCTGGCTCAAAGAAAACTATCTTTTCCGGACCAATGGCTATCTGTTTTATCTTCAAATCATCCATCACCTTCATCCCAGAGAGGCCATATGGTGTAATTGAATGAGCTGTGGACGAGAAGCATCACTCATTCAACTGATGCTGTAGAGTTCTCACAAATGGCAGGCTCCCCATGTTAGGTGCTGGGGAGCCCAGCCCCTGTCCCTGTGGGTTTTAATACTTCCACATGTTAGTGCTAACCCCATCATAAAGTATCTATGTGAACAAGAAGTCATGTGACATTAAACACATCAGTTAAAGACTCTGATTTTGGATTGTCACTTGTGAAATGAGATTTTTTTTTTTTTTTTTTTTTGCGGTACGCGGGCCTCTCACTGCTGTGGCCTCTCCCGTTGCGGAGCACAGCCTCTGGACGCGCAGGCTCAGCGGCCATGGCTCATGGGCCCAGCCGCTCCGCGGCATGTGGGATCTTCCCAGACCAGGGCACGAACCCGTGTCCCCTGCATCGGCAGGCGGACTCTCAACCACCGTGCCACCAGGGAAGCCCGTGAAATGAGATAGATTAGGTAACCACCAATATATCATGACCCTAATACCTTGGAGGAAACTTCTTCCTTAAGTTCTAAACACACCATATTTTCATCAAAATATGATGCTTCATGATTCAACACAAGACAAATAACATTACTCCTCTTTTTATCTGAATAATAAAAATTTTTAATGTTAAATCCTATTTCACTTTTTAACACATTTTACATTTCTTGTCCTTTTAAAATCATACTGTCTAAAAAGCTTCCTGGATGCCCCACTAGTTTATTCCATTAAAAATCTTTGCACTGAGTTCCCACCTTGAAAATTAACAAAGAACAGCCATATGCTGCAAGGGCTAAAAGTTACCCGTGGGAGATAGTCACAGAGTGACAATTTTTTTTAAGTGTGGAATAGTGTGCTAAATATATATGAAAGCTACTATGGAAACACTGAATAGGAACACTTAACATGACCTAGGTGGGAATCAGAGAAGACCAGAGGTATCTCTCTTATTAAGGATAAAGCTAACTGGTTCTCTACAAAGCACTTTTGGTACCTTGGATGAGAATAGCCTTCACTGTATAGAACCGTACCTTGTATGGCGGGTCATTTAGCGCCCCCTGGCCAATACCCAAGAAATGGCAGTGGAAATCCCCAGGCATGTGATAAAATCATTCTCCAATATTGCCCAGTGTTCCCAGGGAGAGGGGTGATACCACTGGGTTAAAGGATTCCATTATCTCCTGTCTGCTGAGACGACTTAGACAAATTGAGAGAATGAATCTGTTTACTTGGGAATAACAGGAGAGAACGTGAAATGAATAGATTCAGGAGACCTTATGTTGTTCATTGGCTCGGTGGAAATAAGATGAACTTTATCTTAAATCCCAATTCTTTGGCAATATTTTGTTTACTGTTTAGAGACATGGTTAACTATTCATGAAAGATAAGAAAACCTGTATTCTTTAAAATCCAAAAGGAAACACTTTGTTCAGTGAAATGAAATAGGAGAAGTACATAGTACACTCACCACATTAACATTGTCTTCTGACTGAGGGAGGAAAAATAAAAAATTTAAACTCATGTCATGGTTTATGATCTTTTTCATGGACTGGGAAAGTCCAAATGAGGGAAAAAATAGAGCTTGTAATATCTTAGCTAGTAATCTTATCTTTAAGACTTGTTTTCTTTAAGGTCTCTACCTAATAAATTTGAGAGACCAGAGCATTTAATAATCTAATATAGTCAAACCAAAAAGAACAGAACAACTATAACTCTTTTTAACAGGTAACTATTCGTGTTACTGTTGGTTATAATTTTCTTTGCACATAACATGCAATACTACTAAATATTCGCCGACAGAGGCAATTAAAGCTTATGCCCACCATGAAACTACTTGTAGGCAATAAGGCTTTCGCTTATGCTGACCTGCTTAAAAAGATGTAAATTGTTAGGAAGTTTAAATGCTAGGAAGTCAATGAAAATTATGTTTTGGGGCGGCACTGCACTAGAGATTGCAAGTTATGCTGCATTAAATTGCCACGAAATATCAATAAAGCCTCTTGTGCGTACACATTCCAGCCTGAAACATATTGCTTTTACCCCAGCAATGTAGGCTCAAGCTCTCACAGAGGAAGTTTCATTAAGGGACATTAGGGTAACTCTTTATTCTTCCTATCTATATGGGGACACATTTTCACCAGTTCCAAATAGTGCTTCATAGAAAATACTGATCCATGTATAGAAACTGTCAGCTCCCTGTGTGCAAAACAGCTCAGTATTCAGAATAATGGTGTTGCTGTACCAAAAAATAATTTTTTCTTTTTTTTAATTTTTATTGGAGTATAGTTGATTTACAATGTTGTGTTAGTTTCAGGTGTACAGCAAAGTTAATCAGTTATACATATATGTAGATTATTTTCTCATATAGGCCATGACAGAATATTGAGTAGAGTTCCCTCTGCTATACGGTAGGTCCTTATTAGTTATCTATTTTATATATGTAATGTGTATATGTTAATCCCAATCGCCTTTTCCTTTACTATTACCCTACTGTTTGTTTCCTTCATTTTCCCTGAATTGCTTACAGATTCATTTCTCAACTGTATGCTTATTTGCCAGTGAAAACACATACGGGCAACATACACACACACACACACATTTTGCCTCACGAATTATGTGAAAATAGACCAAGAATAGCTAATCGAGGTGTAAATTATTAAACAAGATCTTAGAAATTTTTTCTCATTAACTTTTAATCGTGTTGATTTAATCACATGCATTGAATCATCATAATAATGATATGTATGCACTTAAAGAAAATTGCACCATAAGCATGAAAATGAAAGACTAGCCTCTGGTACTATTTTCAAGCAATTATAGGAAAAAAGTGGAGAAGGACAAAACTGAACATAAAAATAATACAAAGCCCGAGGTAAACCTAAAAAACTAAGGAGACTTTTAATACAGACCCACATCCATAGAGAACTATTTCAATAATACAGCCACTGATGTTTTCAGTAATCTAGTTTGTATATGTCTTTAGTGAGGAAGTCTCTGTTTCTTCCCCCAGGAGATTATCTCAAAATCCAATCAGTAGTATCAAAAGATTTTAACTAACTGTCCTACTCTGACTTCCCTGGCATTGGGTAATAATGCTTTGCTCACTGCTGTTTACTGCTCTTTTATATTTATGACTAGTTTTCTTGCCATTCCTCTGAGGCAATTCAGCTAAATAAAGTAAATATATATATATACATATATACACATATATATAAATGAACATGTGCATATATTATATAATGCCTGTAAGCACACACACACTCACACATACACACCTCCACACATGCACACACATACTTTATAGAAAAGAGACCTAAACGAAAATTGAAATCAGTATTACTGATTTCAACCAGAGCAAATTTTAATATCAATTAAGTTTGCAACATTATTTATGGTTGAGAACATGCAGGAGAAAACATTTTTTCTCTCAAGAATATTTCCAGTTAAGATGTACAGTTAAGGTAATCATAGCCTCACATTGTGGAAAACAGAGAGCAAAGGAGGTGGTGGCATTCTGTCATTTCTGTTTCCAATGCCAATAATTATACAAGAGTTGCCCACTTGGGGACGGAGGGGAAAAGGTTTTAAATACCATAACTTAAATGAATAGAATTAAAGCAATCTATTTGCTGCAACCTGTGTGTAACTACATTTAACCAAACCAAAATTACATTAAAAAGCAACTGGGGGAATTCCCTGGTGGCGCAGTAGTTAAGAATCCACCTGCCAATGCAGGGGACACGGGTCCCAGCCCTGGTCCGGGAAGATCCCACATGCCACGGAGCAGCTAAGCCTGTGCACCACAACTACTGAGCCTGCGCTCTAGAGCCCATGCTCCACAACAAGAGAAGCCACCGCAATGAGAAGCCCGTGCACCGCAACGAAGTGTAGCCTCCACTCACCACAACTAGAGAAAGCCGAGCACAGCAACGAACACCCAACGCAGTCTAAAATAAATAAATTTTTTTAATTAATTAATTAATTTAAAAAGCAATTGGACTTCACTGTTTTTGTTGGCCATACCAGGCTTGTTCTAATTTTTAAGCACAAGAATGGGTTAATTTTTCTGGAAAGAAAAAATATTCCGGCAGGCATAACCAACATATTAAGTAGTGTTCTAAAAATAAGAGTGTTAACTTTGAACAAAGGAAGCATTGTGTCTATGGCGTCACCTAGTCATCAAGATAACCCTTTAACAAGATACTTGTAGCACCGTTTCTGGTGACTTGACACCATGCTCTTTCCCCTTTCAGTTGTTCCAGCATTGCTGAAACTTAATTAATAGACAGACTTTCAAGCCTCCCTCTGCTGAATGATCCAGGAAGTATCCAATAGGATACAAGAGTCTCAGTACTAATGAGACATCTGAAGTATATACAAGGATATCCACTTCTGAGACAAGGGCATATGCTGGGGAAGGCAAGATGTAACTAAATGTTTGGGAGTCACAGGTGCCAAACTCAGTCTTCTGGGAGACTTGTCAATTGAACAATTGAATAGAAATTGACTAAATATCTCCTACATGCTGAGTGCTAAGAACGTAGCAGTGAACAAACCAGCCAGGTAAATACCTATCTTCTGAAGCTCATATCCTACACAAACCTGTCACCTCCACCCTTATCAACTTATTTCAGAATGCCAGGAAGCTTACTAGGGAACCCTAAATAGGATCCACTTTTTACCTGAAGGCATTTCTGTGGAATAACAACCGTCACAGTCGGCTATGGCAGTTCTGTTCGTATGAATGCAAGAAGCTAGCAAGGATGAAGTAAGTGTAGGAGCATTTTGCAGTACCCTCAATTCAAAGTTCAGCTGTTAGTCTTTCAAATATTCTGTGCCTTGAAAATGGTCATGGAATCCCTCATTTCTTTCTCAAGCTAGTCTCCTCTCTGCCAGACCTGAACTTGCATCTCTGGTTACTCTGATTAATAACCAATTCAACTCTTGGGTTTCTGAATTACCTTAAGTGACAGGTGGTGCCCTTTGCTGTCCCCCAACCTGTCACCAACTTAAGCACACATAGCACCAAAAGTTACCCACTTCAAAATCATTAAATAAGAGGGTGGGAAAATATTTCCTCTTTTTCCTCTTGCCTTTCCTCCCTCCTTTTTTCCCTCTCTCTGCTTCTCTCCTCTGTCTTCTTCCTCCCCTCCTCCTCCCTTCTCCTTCTTCTTCTTCTTCTTTCTCCCCCTCCTCCCCCCTCTTCTTTTTCTTCTTCTTATCTTCTTACTTCCTTTGCTTTTATCCCTTATCCTCTTCCTGCACCTCCTTCTAGTGATTTATTTCCATATTTCCTTCTTTATTTGAAAGATACTCCTCTCCCCCTTGCATCTTCTAATGGATGCTCCTTCCATTCCTATCACCAAATTTGTACCTCATTATTTTATGTCAGTACTTTAGTCTTATATCACAAGCAAGACACAGAACATCACATAATGAGAAAATTGTTTCAATTTCTATCTACTTTTTAAAACTATTTCTAGCAAAAGATTAATGGGTTAAAAAAAAAAAGAAAAAAGGAAAAAAAAACCTCCAGAGGAAGCCTAAGTCATGAATAGATGCCAACTCTGTTTAACAAAATGAGAAGAAAACTCCAGTGTTAACATAATTCTTGTCTGTCTGGGCAGCCCAGAGGCTTGTTAAGTTCACTACCTGCAAGCTGGAAAGCCCGAGGAATAAACTGCAGGCATGTTCCAATGCCAAAGTCCTCAGTGGAGCTCTGTTCTCTTAAACACATTTTTGCTAAACTGAGAAAAACAGACACATATCATAAGAGCGTATTTAATCCATGCAAGAATGTAACTATTAACAAGGCTTACTCCGCCACAAGGAGGAATTCTAATATTTCATTTTTTTTTTTTATATAGAGTACCATGACCCTTTTCAGAATGCTCACCACTCTGACACAATAAATGCAAGGTATTTTCAGTCGTGCAGCAGGTCAAAGTGATAGCATCTAAACCTCTGGGGTTTCCACATCCTGTCTCTCAGAAATTCTTGCTACCACAGGAATATCTTTCAGTTTGTTCAGTCTCATATCAGCAGTGACACCCAGTGGATGGAAACATCTTGAACAAGCTGGCTCTCAGCTCTCTTGCTGTCCCCCTCCTCCCCTTCTCTCTCCAGGGAAAGAGTTTTGTAAGTGCTTTGTTTCTCTGACCTTCTTACAGCTCTCCACAGGAAAAGAATTTATCAGATTGCCTAATGCCAGCCAGCTTGTCTTTAAAATTCACTCAAATTAGAAAGCCTCAGACATTTCCTTTGCACTGAAGACATTTAAACCTATCAAAATATGTTCAACTAATCTGATATTTGGTTTCTAAAAATAAAACCAGATTATACAAGTGTAGGGATAAAAGAGGAGAGAGGTGGTCAATTAATTTCCTACATTTTGCACTTAAAAAATGTGATTGCCGGCAGAAATCATGGTTTTATTATTTATTCATAGCAAGTCATTCAGAGCATGTTAAACTAAATTGTGAGGAAAAAAATAATATAAACTGTGGACTAAAATCAACTTCATTCCAAATGATGGCTATCAGTAAAAATGTATCTACTCTTTCTAATGCAACTATTTTATTAATATTAACCAGTTCGGCTGGTCTGAGTGAAATAAATGTCTTCTGATTTGATAGAAACTAACAAGCTATAACTCTGTAAAAACTTTCTCATTATAGCTTCTTTATTCCAAACTCTAATTTGCACAATCTTTTTTTAATAAAATACCTTTAAAAGCAAAGACAGAATTTTATTTTATATTTTCTTTGAAAAACAAACTATTTTTTTCCTCTGTGTAGTTAGAGCTAAAGGAGATATTGTGCACCTTTAAGTAGATCATTTTCTAGAATGAAACACTAGCACCAGGTCTCTTAGTTACTTAAATATAAGTCAAGGAAGCACTTACTGGCAAAGATTAGTGGAGGTGAGGCTAAGAATATTTTCTGACTTTAACAAAACAACTACTCTGAGATATCTGGTTTTCCAAATGGAATCTAGCATGGAAGTGGATCCATTTGCATAGAGAACTGAGGGGATTTGGGAAGCAAAAGAACCAATGCTCAATCTTATTAGTGACTGTCACCAAAGTTAGGAAAAGTCAATACGTTCCTTGAAATAAAATTACCTTGAGGGAATAGGAGGTTGTGCTGGTAACCCAGGCTCAAGAAAAGGGGTGTATTTGGTGGGAGATAGTTGATTTGGTTTGGCAGAGTTTATGCGTATTGTTGAAAGCTCCTATATACTTAGATACCATGAGATTGACCGGAGACTGACTGAGCATGGAAGTATGAAGTAACATTCTTCCACCGTGCCTAATATAGAGCAACATTCCCCGGCAGGAGTGAGTCCATTGGATCGGCAGGACAGTTAATAGGAGAAGCAGGATTTAAGAGCCATGACTCCTCTTACAGGGCATTCAAAAGGTTGTGTTTCTTTTTTTTTTTTTTGCGGTACGCAGGCCTCTCACTGTTGTGGCCTCTGTGGAGCACAGGCTCTGGACGCGCAGGCTCAGCGGCCATGGCTCACGGGCCCAGCCGCTCCGCGGCATGTGGGATCTTCCCGGACCAGGGCACGAACCCGTGTCCCCTGCATCGGCAGGCAGACTCCCAACCACTGCACCACCAGGGAAGCCTGAGACACCTTTTATCTCTTCAATGATGGAGTAAAATGTAGGCGTCCTGGCTAGATGCTGGAGCCGCAGGAGAGAGGCAACCCCAGCATAATACGTATGAATCCACATGGTCACGCACACACATTTGGAGGAGCACAGTCTTCCGCTCACTGGAGCAGCTGTTCCTGGCCCTTGCTCTCCTAAGGTTGCTTCTTTCGTCCAGTCTCAGCTTGTGGACATCAATTCCACCTGCTCACTCACTTTCACCCTACTTTGAATGTGACAGGTTGCTTTACTTGAGAGGGCATATATGTGTGCACAGCCTCTATGGCTCTAAAAAGCTCTCCTGGACCAGGCTGTTCAGATTGTGCAATAATAAACTCACTTCCAGCAAATTTCATTTTCACTTGAGGAAGGAACGCTTTGTCTAATGCTCACGAAAGGAGGCATCACCCAGGTTAATTATAGTCTAGTCTTTTCTCATTATTTGTTTGCAAACTGGAATAACCCTCTTTGGATTATGTCTTCTGCTATTTAGAGAAAAAAAAGCTGAGGGCTAGAAAAAAAGGTCCACTAATGTAAATACTAAATATGTTTGTAATTGAGCATGTGATGCTCAGAAAAACAGTTATTGGAACAGTGATTGGAAAAATAAGAGAGATTGAGCCGTTTTGTACTTACAAAGTGAAACAGGCTATACCATCTATTTATTCGTTCGTCCTTTGTTAAACATTTTTTTAGTTCCTACTGTGCACCAGTTAAGGTGAGCAATGCTGGGGATCAAAGATAAACAACATACCTTCTCTGCACTATTGACCTCTAATATGTTGTACGTGTGTATAGGGGCAAGAGGGTAGTTGTGGGGAGACGGCAGGGGTTAGTTACAAATCTTTTCCCCCAAATGATTAACCTATGTTGGTCTCAGAACACCTTGATCATCCTTCTTTCATTTAGTCATCATGTATTTCTTTGATTTTTGTCTCTTTTAAAAAGGGACTGTGAGTATAAATACATTAATTCACATGGAAAGTTGTTAGAAATTTTCCTTTTAGCAAAGTAGGGTGGGTTTTTTTTTTGTATTAAATAGACTTTATTTTTTAGAGCAGTTTTAAGTTCACAGCAGAATCGAGCAGAAGATACGAAGATTCCCTATATACTCCCTGCTCTCCCTGCATGCATAGTCTCCCCTGTTAGTCACATCTTCCACAAGAGAGGTACGTTTGTTACAACTGAGAACCTACATGGACCCATCATTATTATCCAAAGTCCATAGTTTCCATTAGGGTTCACTCTTGGGGTTGTACATTTTATGGTTTTGGACAAATGTAAGAACATGTGTCCACCATTAGCAAAGTAGGTTTCCATCAAAGAAAGGAGGTTTGTAAATCCTGATATCTTATAAGGACTTAACCCAGGGATCAAGAAAGGTACTGAAAAACAAGTTGGGAAAAATGACAAAGGGAAGGAAAGAGGGAAGGAATTATGAACAAGAAAGGGAGAAAAAGGAGGAGGAAAAAGTGACTGCACACTAACTTCATCTGCTTTAATTACTGCCAAGAGTGGCCAATCTCAGATAAATTGATTAACCCTTGGAAAATGTTTTGTAGTTCTGGCCCAGGAAGCTCTGAAGGCACCATTTACCTACCTGAATGGCAAACATCAGATGGAAACCACTGATGTAGGGAAACATTCTGCAGGCCTTGTGAAAAGAAACTTAAAAAAAAAATTCATATCCAAAATGGAACATGGGCTTCCCTGGTGGCGCAGTGGTTGAGAGTCCGCCTGCCTGATGCAGAAATAGGCTTAAACAGTTTTCTTGTTTTAAGCTTTTTGTAATTTTTGTTTCGTTTTGTTTTGTTTTTTGGCTGTGCTGCATGGTATACGGGGGTACCATACCCAACCAGGGATAGAACCAGTGCCCCTTGCAGTGAAAGGGCAAAGTCCTAACAACTGGACCGCCAGGGAATTCCCTATTTTAAGTTTTTTGGTTTGGGTTTATTTTCTGAACTTCTTATTAAACTATTAAGATATTATTTACAAATGCACAAATAATAAGTGTACAGCTTGGTGAATTTTTGTAAAGTAAACACACTCAGGTGACTAGCACCCAGATCAAGAACAAGAATATTATCAGCACCCCAAAAGCCAGTCTGAAGCCCCCTCTATGTTACTCCCCTAAGACCCCTAGGAGTAAACATAACTTGCCTTCAAACATCATAGAGTAGATTTTTAATTGCATATAAGTGGAATTGTACAGAATATATTCTTTGGGATTCTGACTTCTTTCGCCCAATGTTAGGTTTGTGAGATCCATTAATGCCATTGCAGGGAGGAAAAGTTTGTTCATTCTGTGTTATACAATATTTCATCAAAGAAATATACCACAGATTATTCAACCGTTTTGCTAATAATCAAAGCTTATATTTGTTAATATCTGCTATTATTTGCAGTAAAAAAAGAAACTTTTAAAATTTTTCCATGAACTTATTTTTAAAGTAGATTCATATAAGCAAGGAACAGTGTCATATTGTTCTTAATTAAATGAATTATTCTATGTAAAGGAGGGGAAATTGAGAAAAAGTCTTCTTGCCCCAACACACACACACACACACAGACACACATACACATAGGTTGAGTGAAAGAAAGGAAGGCAGATTGGGTCTGTATATTGAATGAACAGTGTGGGAAGGAAAGTGTGGTTGCCAAGTTATCTTTGAAACCAACTGAGCTAAGCCCACATTGGAAAAAATATTTATGACTGATACCACTTCCCCAAAACACAAATGGTTGCAGGTCGATAATGACGCTTATAAAACTCATGGGCTTATTATAGAATGATTTTATTCATGAACAATAAGAATTCCTTATTCCAGATTAGGTAAATTCCTTAAATCTATACAAAAAGAAAATTACAAAAGTTGGTTGGGGTTGGTTTGTTTTATATCTGTGTGTGAGTTTATGCATGCTTACACACACACACACACACACACATATACACACATACACGTGCTATACACAGGCTGAAAAATAAGTTGTTTATAAAACCTACCTACAGAGATTCCACTGAGGAATGAGTGAGTTATATAACTACTCCTTTTCTTTACTGAATTGAAAAAAAAAGGTCTATTTCACAAAATACCTGTAGCATTCAATGAATCCATTAGAAGTACAAGTTTATACAGGTTGCCTGTATAGAAGTCTACATTGTACTGACCTAAAAATAGAGGCCTGATCTCAATTTTAACCTGATGATGGACTCCCTCCATGCCTGTAGTGTCACAGCAATAAAATCTTTGCTTGATGACTAAATTACCCTTGTAGACTGGCCATTTTCTGTTCCACTACATTCAGAAGTCACTAATGTCCTGGGTTCTCCTGGTACATGCACTCACCTAGTAGAGCTAAAGGGACCTAGTTGTCCAAAGTGAAGTTGAAAATTTGCTTACCCACCACTTTGCTACAATGAATATAGGTTTAGTGTGTGTCTCTGAGTTGTCAAATTTAGCTGTCTACACAGCCTGAAATGAACAAAGTTTACTAATTCTCCACCCCCTTTTTTGGCTGTGTTTGTGCGTGTATGTGTGACTTAACACAAATTTTATCATTATAGAAGCAGACATTACTAAGCTCAAGAATAAAATCAAATGTTACCCTGCCTTACCAAAGATTTACGGTTGGAATTTTATTTTATTGGGAGATCAAATTTTATACTTAGGGGGAGGGAGGCACTCAATGTATATCCTTCCCAGCATATTCTCACTAAACAATTTCTTCCAAATAAAAGGAAAAGGACTTAGCTATTTTTAAAATAATATATGTCCACTCTTAAATAAGTTTCTTTTGGCCACAGTGATTATTCTGTCCTCTCTTGGAGAGAAGAGAATTGCAAGTGAGTTTATGAATCAATTCACTCCTGAATATTTACCCTCTTTTAGCCTAATGTTGCCTCAGTTCTTTAATGACTTTGACATGTATTGATAGTATTTGGGGAACCAGTGAGGTGCTGGTTTCCAGAACTGAGTGGGTAAAGGAGGAAACTGAATATGAACATAGGGGATTTTTCCTTCTCTCTTTACATCATTACGATAAGAGAGGAGAAAGCACTATTCCTTCCAATGATACAAAGTAAATGATTATCACTTCCACTTGCATGCTGCTGAGTTGGCCTAATCTGGGCATTGGTCACAGAGTTCGGAAAGCAGATTGATGATTATTGTAGAATAGTTATTGTGGAGTTATTCTCTGGGGGCCAGATGCTTTCACACAGTTTACTAATCCCTATGTCAAAGCTCATGTAAGAGCTGACTAGTATTAGCTATTCACAGATGAGGACTTTTCCATGTGGTCTCTGCAAATTCAGACATTTCTGTAGTATTCGTACCATGAGCAGATGATATATGCAAAATGAAGTAGAATTTAAACTAATATCAAGATAATTCAAACTATATAAAAACTTTGCCTGATACCTCCAGGTCATTGAGGCAATATTATTTAAAATATTCCTTCAATCATGTGAATTGTTTCCTCTAGTCTCCATTTCACTTGTACATTGTTGGTGCCTCTGTGGGGAAGGCAGGATTAGCACCTCTGCTTCTGCAAACTCAGCTGGGCCTCTTTGCTAACATCATCCAAGAGGAAGACTGCCAAAGAGTTGGGAAGTCTATTTGGGTTATGTTCTGAAGGCTGTGGTCACTGGAAGAAAATTCCAGTCTCCCATGTTTCCAATTCCTATTTCTGCATCACAAAATTAACCCAAAGCTGAGTGGCTCAAATCAATCATTTCATTATTCTCACAGAGTCTGTAGGACAAGAATTTAGATAGGAAACCTCAGAAACGGACTGTCTCTGGTCCACAGTATCTGGGGCCTCCCTGGAAAAACTTAGAGGTTGAAGATGACTTGCAGGCTGGGAGGTGGAGTCATATAAAGATTTCTTCACTCGCAGGCATGACCCCTGGGCTGGCAGATTTATGCTGCCAGAACACCTACCATTATGTATGGCTTCTCCATGTGATTGGGGTCCTCACAGCATGGTGGCATCGGGGTAGCTGGAATTTTTTACGTGGCAACTGAGGTTATCCTTTGCAAGTATTTAAATGAATAAGGGAGAAACAGCATTACCTTTTTGATTCCGTCTCATAAACCACATGGTGTCACTTCAACCATGTTCTATCTGCTGAAGTAGTCATAAGCTCAACCAGAATTCTTTAAACCTGCAACTCATCTAAATATGGTAGTGGGACTTCCCTGGTGGTGCAGTGGTTAAGAATCTGCCTGCCAATGCAGGGGACACGGGTTTTATCCCTGGTCTGGGAAGATCCCACATGTCACAGAGCAACTAAGCCCGCGTGCCACAACTACTGAGCCTGTGCTCTAGAGCCCACGAGCGACAACTACTGAGCCCGCGTGCCACAGCCACTGAAGCCCGCACACCTAGAGCCCGTGCTCCGCAACAAGAGAAGCCACCGCAGTGAGAAGCACGCGCACCGCAACAAGAGTAGCCCCCGCTCGCCGCAACTAAAGAAAGCCAGTGCGCGGCAACGAAGACCCAATGCAGCCAAAAATAAATAAAAATAAATAAATTTATTAAAAAAAGAATATTACCTTAAAAAAATAAAGATGGTAGCAAATGTCAAAGGTGTTTTCCATGTATTTATATGAATATAATAAGCTTTTTGATAATATCTCCTGTAGAAATTGCCACACATGTCTTTTTAAGACATCAAGAGAAGCTAGAGTAAACCTAGTTTTCAGGTTACATTAGCTTATAAAAAAATATCCATTTGAAAACTTAGAATTTTTACTCTACACCAAACGAGAGTCTGGCCTACCTATTTGGACTGAACAGCAAGTGGTTGACTGAATTATTACACAGGGTCCACTGATTTATTTTGTACTTTGACAGCTGAGCAAAACTGGCTTTCTTTTTTTCAATCTGTAGTTTCCATCTTGTTTGAAACCTATTTCTCTTCTGAAACCAAAGAGGATTATCTAGGTTTATGGTCAAACATTATTGAAAATCCCCAAGACTATGTAGTTATTACTCAACATATTTTTCTACTTGAACATTTCCAGCAAGATTAGTTACCTACTTCAAAAAAAATAGACAAAAATAAAAGCCTACATATTAAAATATCTATTTACTATTTATGTTAACACTTAATTTACATACAAGTGATAATGAGAAAATTATGTATATGAGAAAATCATAATGAGCTTTCCTTTATTTCCTGCTTTGCTGAATCTACTTGGAGATAACATTCCAATTTTAATGGATATCACAATCCTAAAGGCCCCACTATTTCTTAGGGGTCTGTGTAATCTCATGTTACACAGAATGATTAGGTTTCAGAGATGTATTTTTTTTTCCAGAAATGCCAAGCTGATAAACATCTGAAATTTCCACACAGCTGTTCTGAGTGATTTCCTCATTGCTATAATCACATCGAGAAATCAAAATTGGAGTAGAATATTTGAAATGCATTTTCTCTCCTATTTAATGACCTGTTTGAGTGTTTGTGGTGAGGGGATGGTTCCAAGGGAGGTGGGAGAAGAGTTGTCTTTTTCATGATTGTCACTATGTGTTTAGTGCTTAAAGGGAGGCTTTTCTGATATCTGCCTCAAATGTTCCTTGGGTCTGATGGTTGGCATCTTTTCACATATAGCTAAGAAGAAAATTCATTTTGAAACTCAGACTAGCTTTACCTACTCAAGGAGAGCGTGGAATTGAATAAACAATTCAGGTTATCCAGGCCCTAGATTGCTTTCATCTCCATTTTTAAAATGTCTTTGGTATTTGATTTCATTGCAGCTACATTTTTACTGATGAACTAATTTAAAGGATGGAAAAGCCAATATTGAAACCTATCAGTAGCTGCTTCGAAAGCCTACACTAGCCTGGTAACATACCCTTAGGTTGTTTGATTTGTATTCCTCTACTATGTCTCTGGGTCCTGTAACACCTCTCATCGCTGCTTGCAAAAGATCCCTCATGTTAGGAGCAGACACCAGCATTTTTATCAGAACAGAGAATTCTATTTACCAGGTAATGGACGTGACTATTTCTGAAGCTTTTCCTTCCTGTAAAACAGCAATAAAACTAATGCCTACTTCATAGGAATCAAATGGCATACTGCTTACGAAACCGCTTTGTAAATAGAAACAGGCCATACAGTGAAAACGGATTCAAGGTCCAAGGCCTAAAAATGACTGCTATACATTAACTATGAGTTTGTTAAAAGGGGGCTATTGTGGGGCGTATGGAAAAAGGAGAGGTGCAATGCAATGAAGTATGTTCCCATGCATTCATTCGTTCAGTGTGCCGTGAGAATGAACAAAAAGGGTGGGTTCAGATTAGATTGGGGAGTGAGCTAAGATCTGAAGGGTGAAGGACCGTTAACACCCTGAGGAAATAGAGAAGAGCAGGTGTGAATATTCTGAGCCTCATTAGAGCTTGGTGCGTTTAACGGACTCAAAGAAGCCGTGAAGCCGTGACTTCCTGTATTTGCCAGTTTCTCCAATATTGGGGGCAGTTCCTGATTCTTCAATCTGTTCAACTTTGGGCTTATCAGGATGGAGTGGCAGTTTCTAAGCTCCCCACATGCAGAACCAGAATCCGAAAGTCCTTTCTTGTCCCTTTGTTCTCACTTCTCATCCCAACTATTTTCCACCAACAGTATGCATTTGGTTTGTATGAGTTCCCTGACGATGCAGGAACGGTTCAGGACTGCTCACAAACCTAAGCCTCTCTTCGTTTCATGGATTCAACCTCTATTAGCGCAGAGGGTTTTGTCTGTCTGTTTGTTTTTGTTTCTGATTTTAAGATTCTTTTTAGAGTGCTTTATAAGTTGATTCAAATTTTCAGCCTCTCTTTTGTAACCCACCTTTTGTTGGAGGTGAAATAAAATGGCCTTCCCATAGTCCAGAGACACAACAGACATGTGAAATGACAAAAGCAGGACAAGACAGTCACTAGTTGAGATCCAGGCTTCAGCGCCCTTTGAATGAGATTTTTCTGGGAACTTCTACTGTGTGCAGGGAGGGAGAAATCAAGCGTGAGGCTGGTAAACTTCCCACTGGTCCCAAGCAATCCGAGGCCTTTGGCACTGACAGGTATGAGAGGAGAGGGAAGCCAGGGGTTACTGGGGAGAATGTGCACCTTGTTATAAAAGTAACTCCCTGAGCTGTGATCATAAGCAAATTGGGAATAAGGGTGTTTCCTCCACAGGGTGTTGTAAAGGTAACAAAGATAACAATTGTGTCTACTGGTTTGTTAATGGTAAATTAATAGAAAGATATTATCTGTAATTTTTATCAAACCATGAACTCCTTCAAGGTAAGAGGGTGAGTCAAACTCATTGCACTTTCTTGCATCCAACACAGGGCAGTGCAAGACAGGACATCTAGATGACTCTAAATAAATGTTTGTGGAATTAAACAATGAACCTTTCCTTATTCTGGGCAGTTAACAGTCAGGAATGTTAAAAGTCAGAGAGAGCTGGCTTTGCTGCTTATTTACATTAAATTGTATCGTATTGTATCATGTTGCGTTGAGTTGTACAGTGGTGTGGGGTAGTATAATATCCATTTCTCATAGCCTCATAGCTTTTGAATATCCACTGTAATGTAGAAGTCAGAGAAGGTAATTGTGTGTGTGTGTGTGTTGAATAGAATTGGAGAGAGAGAAATTGATTTTTCTTAATGACACTGAGAGCCGTCTTTCTGTAAATAAAAGTGAGAATCAGGGCTAAGGAGGGCTATAACAAGGGCTGATCACAGGATTTGCACAGGAGGAAGACACATTTTCCATCAGAATTCTAGGGCAGGTGGGTTAGTGGGTGAATGGGGGTGGTTGCTGGCTAGGAAAGATGTTAAAGCTTTAATAAGGCAGGTTCCATGAAAAGAGCCGCTGGAGCTAATTCTGGCCCCTTTCCAGGTGGTTTTATGCTGCAGGTGGGATATATATTGTCTCCAAAAAGAGAAAACAGGGATGAAGCCAAACAGAAAAACAGTAGCTCCCATTTCATTTCTACCTGCTGCAAATAAACCGCCACGTAGTCCCAGTGAAGTAACTAAAACAATGTTCTGCCTGTTGTAGTTACGTTTCTTTTAATGGCCATATTTAAGTGCCACTTTCTTCTTTGGGTACAGTGTTCTGTACCCAAGAGGAGAAGCATAAAAGAAGGTGATCTAATGGTTATAACTTTGTAAGAATCACAGGAGGACATACATTTAATAAATTGAGAAACTGAGAGTTTAAGCCAGGTTTATCTGGTCACAAAGGACAGGAAAAATCCTCCATGATACCTGGGTAACATAGGTAGCCAACATCTCCCCTGTTTTAGCCATGTCATATTCAGTCAATCTGTCTGACCCCCATATCCTAAATAATATAAAATAGTATATATGGTTTACAAATTAATAATCAAGATAATCTCTTAGATGTATTTTAAAGCCCTTTTGGTTATTATAAGTCCATATGCAGGACCATACACTTTACGATGTAGAAAATTCTGAAAATGTTTTTATGGACAATCTGACATGGTCTCCATTCTTCTTTTATTCATTGACTTTAACCAGAATACACACTCCACTCTGATAAGAAAAAAATGCTGGAGAAAAACATAATTTGAAAAGACACATGCACCCTAATGTTCATTGCAGCACTGTTTACAATAGCCAGGACATGGAAACAACCTAAATGTCCATTGACAGAGGAGTGGATAAAGAAGATGTGGTACATATCTACAATGGAATATTACTCAGCCATAAAGAAGAATGAAATAATGCCATTTGCAGCCACATGGATAGACCTAGAGATTGTCATACTTAGTGAAGTAAGTCAGACAGAGAAAGACAAATATCATATAATATCACTTATATGTGGACTCTAAAAAAGGGTACTTATCTACAAAGCAGAAATAGAGTTACAGATGTAGAAAAAAACTTATGGTTATCAGGGGGTAAGTGGGGGGAGGGATAAATTGGAAGATCAGGATTGACATATACACACTATTATGTATAAAACAGATAACTAATGAAGACCTATTGTATAGCACAGGGAACTCTGCTCAATACTCTGTAATGGTCTATATGGGAAAACAATCTAAAGAAGAGTATATGTATACGTATAATTGATTCACTTTGCTATATACCTGAAACTAACACAACATTGTAAATCAACTATACTCCAATAAAATATTTTTAAAACCTGTTTAAAAAATATAAAGAGGTTTTATACGCTTTTGCAATAAAAGAAAAAATGTTTGGTTAGAAGATCTTGCTATTTATTTCGATACATGAACGTTTTCTAATTCATTCACTTAAAAGCTTAATTTTAAGTACTGATAGTTGGGAAATGTTTTAACAAGTGGACATCCTGAAAGTACTTTACTCACCAAGTTAATCATTTTCACTTGCTTTTCCTACACAAATTACAGAGAGACATGAAGAGAAATACTTTATAGGCATTAGAAAGAAATAAGATTTAAGTTTTAACTCTTGAAAATAATTACAAGAACACCTTGGATGCCAAAGGAATATAGTAATAAAAGAAAATTAGTTCTTTAACCCCTGCTGAATACGTAATTGTATCCTGATGGTTGCAGAAATTTAAATTACCTGCAGTTTGAAAACATCAGTACCTAGCGCCAAATACTTGATTTTTATAACTCTTGGGCTTTGTCTTAGCTTTTTTGATGAAATTCCATAAATATATCTTTCTACTCATTGAAGTTTAAGGGAAACAGTTTACTTCTTCATGAAGTAAAGGCTTTGGGAGAAAAAGCTGCAACAAAATGAAAAGAGCACCAAACCGAGAACTAAAAAGTCCACGTTTTTGTCCTTGTTCTGCTAGTGGTATGCTTAATGATCTTGGACAATATATTCTGCTTCTTTTTAGTCTTTTCTTTCTTCTTACTCTTTTATGCCTTTAGCTTTTATATCTTTAGCATTATGTTTGAACAAAATGTTCTGGAGCTAAAAACAAAAACAAAATAGAAGGTGGAGAAGGTTGATAGGAGAAAATTGTGGATTAGACAACTGCTAAATGTTTCTTCTATGTCTTAGATGATACCAAGTTATAGTAACAAGCACAGTCCTTGATAATACGAAAAGTTATATTATCTAAAGCACTTATGAAAGTAACATAATAGTTCTATTTTACAAGGTAATAATACAAGCCACCATTTATATTGGAGATTTATTTCCTCCAATGTCACAGAAGATAAAAGAGAAGGCGTATACAAATGTAGATGGATTTGTATATTCGGTGTTCAGAACATGGTGGTAATTCCTGGCTAATGACTTCTGTTTCCTTCCCTAGTTTCTAGACAAATGACTGTGGACAAAATACTTCTCTGAGTTTCAATTTTCCCTGTAGTGACAGGTTAATATGAGAAAACACGTGTGAAAGAGGCTTATACATACCCATTGCAGGTACTCAGCAACAGCGCATTTCCGTGGGAGAAGAGAGGAAGAATTGTGTTCGTATTTGGGCTGGGACAGCAGCAGAATAAAAAGGGTTGTCATGAGAGACTTAATATAAGAGCCAAATATTTGAGAGTGAATAGAGTTTTTGTAAAAATATGAGACAAGGATATTCAGACATGGAGGCATGAGTACACCGCGGTACATATGGGCAATGGAAAAACGTTTGCTATGGCTGGAAGGTGTGTTGGAAGAGGTGGCAGTAAGAGCCATTTTCCATAACTCATAGAATAGAGTTTCAGTTTTATCTTATAAATATGAGCTTTCCAATACAGTAGCCACCAGCCATCTGTGGCTCCAGGGCATTTGAAATGTGGCTAGTGTGACTGGAAATTAAATTGTTGATACTTCTCTTCAGTTAATTGAAATGTCAAAGCTGAAGCAATGCAAATTTTGTGTTGTTGCTTGTTAAACATAATGATTAGGAAGCAGGACTTCATTTCACTTTAAATGCTAAAATTTAGCATCCTAATTTAAATATTTAAAGTGTGAAATACACATCAGAGTTTGAAGACTTGGTACCAAAAAAGTGAAGTATTGAAAATTTCCAAAGTAATTACATGTCGACATGATAATACATTGAATATTATTGGGTTAACTTAAATATATCATTAAATTAACTTCACCTGATTTTCTTTATTTACTTTTTTAATGTGACTAGACATATGAAAATGTCTCTCCCTGGAGTGAAATGTCTTCCTATTATCTAAAGCAATGCTGTCCAAGCACTGTCCATGTTATTGTTCTAGGATCCATGTAATTTAAGATACTCTTGTTAGAGAGAAACAAGAAATTAATATACAATCTTGGAGAATATCCACATTTATATGGGATAGAGAAATAAAGTAGAAGTAGACTAACTCCCTACCCTCCACCCCAGATGCAACTGAAAAATAGTTGGCAGTTTTTCATAGGTTTTATCATGTATTTGAAAAACTTGAAAATGAGTGTTTGCTGGCTGGAATTCTTCATTGTTTGTGTGCATGGTTCCCATAAAAATAGTTTTTAGATCATGCTCTTTCTTGAATATCTAAGATGCTGTATCTGCTAGGGTATCTGTATCTGGAAGTAAGATCTCCATTTTTAAATACCATTTCCTGCCCTGAAGCTGGGAAGTGTCTGGCTGGAACATTTGTGAGATAATCAGCTACTACTCACCAGCTATCTCGATGGCCTGGCGTCCTGGAGCTGGTCATTTCAAAACAATGCAGAGACTGAGTTGTAACCCCATGGGCAGCTGAGAATTTAAATGGATTTCAGGTGCAGAGGTATATCACTTACAACTGAACACTTATAACTAGAACAAGCTTCAGACCTGGGAAAATTCAAAGTAAACAGAACAGATCTAATCATGACGAGCCAAGCCATAGCCTTGTAACTACAGTCCCAGCAAGCTGCATGGATCAGTTTGGACGGACATAACGCACTCATCATAATGGACTCATTGAATAATTAGTCTAGATCCAAAAGAAGGCAATATAGTTTTATCCAACACAGCTTTTCCCAGCATGCTTTCTCAAGCTTAAGCACCCATACAGGCTCTCTGTCATGTGGGTTTATGACAGAATTTTGCTGTGGTGTAGACTGCCTGGCAGTTTATAGAAGGAGTACAGGTTTGTGAAAGGGAAGAAGGGGTTGACGTCAGGAGACTTTGGTCTGGGAGCCTGAGCTATGATCACCAGGCATGTCCTCCTCTTCTCAGAACTTTACCCTCCATCTTTCCACTAAGGGAACATGCAGTAAAGGATACTGATTTTCCCCATCTTTCCTGACTTTCAATGATTTGCTATCAGGGCACCCTTAATAACAGGAAATATGACATTGTGCATGGCTTCCGTCCTTCCTTAACTAGCTTAAAAGTGAGCACTATATCTTAATATTAGTTCCAGTTCGGGGAATATAGATAATTAAACGTTTTGTGTTTGACCATAAACCCAATCCAGTTATTTTTACTCCAAATGGTGTCCAAAATTGAATTTCTCATCACTTTATGCAAATCATAGCAAGGAAAAAAATAAACGAATGAATGCAGGTTTTCTTTAAATGCTTCAGTGTCAAGTAACCATAAAATTTTAGTAAAAATTTTTATTGTTTCCACATGTTCATATTTTACTTTCAACTAAACATATATATTTTTTAATTTACTTCCTGCACTTACAGAGTTTATTCAAAATGCAGATTTTGTACAAATTTTTAAAATTTGTTTAATCTAAGTCATAACCTGCGAACTGCTGATAGTAGTAACCACTTTATATTACTAGGCTCCACATATATGAAAGTCACCATGCTAAGTACATTATAGATATTATATTTCATCATCACAACTAGTAGATTTCACTTCCCTGATCTAACATGAGAACATTTAAAGATTATGTAAGTAGTCTGGCATTAAGTAGCAGATAAGTTGCATGACCAGGATTTGAACAAAAATCTGTCTGACTCTCACCTCCCCTGAACTTTTCATTTTGCACCTCCTACTCTGCTACTTCACTGACAGTATTTTTCTCATCTGTCGTCTCTCTAAGCAGTTAAACATTGCATATGATCTGAGACTTGTCTCTGGCGGTAGCATAAGCGCTCTCTTCGTGGTCTTTGAACAAGACCTTTACTGAATTACATAAGTACTGACTTTTGTGGTGAAAAACGTTTATATCTACCAGCATTTGAAATTTCCCAATTTTTACATAATTAAGAAAGAATGTGGAAAGAAAATTAGAGAATTTGAAGTTGCGCAACGAGTCCATTTACTATAACGGTGACAAAAAAACATTCAACTTCTGCTTGAATCCTTTCAATGACAAGAGATCAGTACATTAAAGGCATTTAATTCCAGTAAGGTGAATTTCTAACGTTTTAAAAACTATATCTATGGAATAAATAATGTATATACATTTATGACAAAGCCTGAATTTTAGTCTAGTGTTTCTCACCTAAACTTCAGAACCATATATCCAGATATCAATCCCTCTGTATGTTTAGATTGTTCGGAAGCAATTAAAACTCAGTATGTTTCAAAGTAAACCCATTCTCTCCTGCTCCATATCTGCTCTTCTTCTAGTTTTTCTTACCTCTGTAAACAATACCTTCACCCACCCAATTCCTCAAGACAGAAGTCATCTTTCATTTTTTACCCAACATTCCCAAGAAAATGCCAAGTCTTCTTGTTGATTCTACCAACAAAAAAAGCCTTTGATTTTGTCTGTTCTCCATTCTTACTAACACCATCATATTGTTGCTGGTTTTCTCAACTTTCTCTTGATTAATTTCCTTTCAGACTTTTGAAAAACTGATGAGCATGTAAATTTGAACCACATAGACTGAAACTTGAAACCAGAGGTCACTGTGACCAAGCCAGGACCTAGACTAACTACAGACTCATTCTATAATTGTACAAGCATTTTCCACAAGATCACCAACTGGTATACTACGCAATAATAACAAATGCTTATAACTGGAAAACTGAGCAGATCTTCCAGAAGTAGGACTGAGCCACTTGGTAGAGTGAGATCCAGAGACTATGGATAATTCAGGGAAGAAGCAGGAGGTGTCAAGAAAAAAACTTGAATTTATTTTTTAAAAAGGTAATGAAGGGCTTCCCTGGTAGTGCAGTGGTTGAGAGTCCGCCTGCCGATGCAGGGGACACGGGTTCGTGCCCCGGTCCGGGAAGATCCCACATGCCGCGGAGCGGCTGGGCCCGTGAGCCATGGCCGCTGAGCCTGCGTGTCCGGAGCCTGTGCTCCGCAACGGGAGAGGCCACTACAGTGAGAGGCCCGCGTACAGCAAAAAATTAAAAAAAAAAAAAAAGGTAATGAAGCCTTGGTTATGTAAATAATAATAATAATAATAAATGTTATATAGCAATTGTATTCCTAATTAGTGAATCAGGGGAAATCATTTACATTTAAATTTGAATTATTTTCATTATATTTCAGTAACTAAAGTTCCCATATTTATCACAACAGCATACCTTCAGACTGCTTATAATGTGATAAAAAGTAAACTACTATGTTTTAAAGGTTCATAGTAGAGTTTTCTGTTCTTTGTAGCCAACCCAATCGCTAACCGGTATACCTACATTGGTCCCTTTATTTTTCTCCTATGTGAAATTCTTTTCCTCTTATCTAAAGTATTTTACCTCCTAAATATAAACTCACAATTGTCAATTTTCCAATGCCTTACTGTTATTTAGTTTATCATAATTTAAATTTGACATCACAGCAATCTTATTATATTCTTAAAATGTTTAGACATTAACTTCTGAGCCTGAGATTTGACAGAAAGTAAAATAACCAGAAAAAATATATGAACAAATCAAAAATTAAAGAGAGAAAGGTATACATAGTGCGACTCCTTGGGAATTTTTCAATAAAATAAAATAAGTAATGAAGCAAGCTACTTTGTATTAATATATGATTATTAAATGAGAGAAATAAGCAGTACTCCCAGTCTATATATACATGACTGTATTCACCCAGCATCAGATGAATCCAATCTAGTGACCAATTATTTTGAAGTTAGTATTTACTAAACACATGTTTAAGCCAATTCATATGGGAGACCATTCCATTTGATTTGCAAAGAGCAAAACGTAAACAACAATCTAAGACAAAATTCTATCAAATATAGTTCTTTTTGAATTACACTTTTTCTCCCAAGGAAAGCATATTCTTCCATCCATCTTTGTTTAATGGGATTAATTGACTATTGCTACAGGATTTTCACAGCTGTATTTTTAATGTCTACAAATTTTAACTGAAATCGCTATAACTAAAAGTCAGTCCATTTTCACTAGGGCCATTATCCTCATCCCCATTCCTACCAGAATAAGTCTTTATAACTAAGAAGGGAGATGGTAGAAATAATTTTGCCTCAAATATTTAGAAACTTATATTCAAGCAATTGTTGAAAATTGATTATCGCCAAAGCCCTCTGCATTGCACAGCCCCAGAGGGCACTGTTCTTAGAGAATAACCCAGCTTGGATTTCAAACACACTACTCTTTCCTGTAATATTTTTTTTGCAAATCTGTTAGGGACAAGTCCCCAATTGACTGTTCTGTCTCACCCATAGATCAATGTCTTCAGTGGCAGAAGTCATGTCTTTATCTTTGTATCATTGTCTAGTACACTGGTTGCTACAGAGTACAAAAATTGTTCTTTGAACTGAATCAAACTGTCTGCTTTTCAAAGCATCAACCAGGGAGCTAGTTTGGAGATTCTTATCTTTTGTCTCATAAACTTGACTCTGACTTAATGCATAGCCTTAGGAGGTAAACACATGGAGTTTGGATAAAGAAAGGAAACAGTTGCCAAACCTGCTATGACACGAAATCAACCCTGGGAATCCATGAAATGCAGGTAACTTGAGCTGAACCTCCTCCATATACATAACCAGTCACTTGCCATTCTAGTCAACCTTCTCTAAAAGTTAGCTCTTACCTCAAATTTGCACATCAATTCACCATAGAGTTTTAATTTTTCAGTTCTAATTCTTGCTTTTTTTTTTTTCAGTTTTAGTTGCCAATTCATCAGCTGTCCACATAGGACAATCCCTCTATTCCTGCATCACTGAAAACTCAATTGTCAGCACATGTCCAATATCTTGTGAAAAACATTACTCTATGCTTCAAATGGTAATTTGAGGGAAAGAAATTATCCTTCTAATTTTTGACTTATTTCTAAAAGGGGATTGGTGTTAAAATAGGGAGTATTTTTTCATTAAAATATTTACCTTTACTACTGTAAATAATTTCATAGTTTAACTCTTTCCTCTCTCCCCATCACAACTGAAAAAACGCTCATCCATTTTTTTCCAAGTGTAGTGATCAGAGATAACCCCAAAAAACACATTTAGAGAGTACTGTTTTCCCCCTAAGGGCTAAGGGAACAAGAAGGAATTATTTTGGATTCACATCTAAGGATATAAGTTTTGAGATTCTAACTGTGGAACTATGATGCCAGACCAGGAAGAGACTTGAGATGTATTTGTTGACAGCTGAGCTTGGACTGCGGGAGAGAGAGACAGAGAGAGACAGAGAGAATATGGGGGGTTCTTATTGTTAGGAACAGAGAAAATTGAGAAGTTCTCCCATCAGTTTCAGAAAGGATGTTCCTTTGAACTGGTCCGGAAGTAGACCATGGCAGACTGAATAGAGTGCTGGAAAATTTGTACTGTGTGACAACACCCAGGGTTCAAGTGATGTACACTGCAGTTAGATTGCCAGATGCAATACTCTCACCTATAGTCAAGGTAAATTATTTTTCCAAATAGAACAATGGAATATTCTGAATATTTTTGGTGCTAATAGCTCCTTGTCTTTAGCATATATGGCAGGACCTGAATTAACCAGGGTGTTTTCAGTATTTGCTATTTCCTATATTTGAAGATAATGCTACAGTCGGCCATCTTCTCACTTTCAGTAAAATAATACAAATATTAAAATATTGAATAAGTAAACTCAGTCAAAAGGAACTCAGTGTTACAAACTGAAACACAGTAGTTAACTTCCTAATAATATATTAGGAAGTACTGAAGAGAAGTCTGATACATGCCCTTTACTAATGTACAGAAATGTTATTTAAATGAGAAAATAGGTGTGAAGCATTTTGAGAAAGGTGATATGTACCTACAAAGTGTCATTATGATGTTCAATCTGGTATTTTGATTTTTGTGTTCTAGAATTCTGTTTCTCGTGGAACAAATCCTTTAGCATCTTTCAGAAGATTGCTGCACGAGTCATTCTCATGTATCGGATCTAAGAGCCCATATGCTACTTAGGAAACATTAACACCTTCCTACAGAAATATTAACACATGATGCAAACTCTGTAGCATTAGTTTGCAGGTGGAAAATAAGTTATAATATAAAGACATATGAGTCCCAGTTTTTAAAACATTTTAAATTGAGTTTTTAATTTTAATCATTTTAAAAATTATTTTGTTCTTGTGGAGGAAAAAATATTCTTGCACACTTTTGAGCCAACGTTGCACAAAAATTTAACCTAACTTCCCATTAGAATTCAAAAAGAACTTGACAAACATTAATTCTCAAACACAGGCAATAATCTCAGTTTCCCCATAACTGTTCTCAGAACAATAGACTGCATTTGTAACTCTCCCTGCAATCTCCTGGAAAACTAAGCCCACTAGAGGTAGGACATTTAGCTCAGGGACACTGAAACCAGTAAATGTCATGCTAACAATAATAATAGAAAGAGAAGCTGCAAGAACTTTCTCTGGAACTTTCCTAAGAGCTTTTCATGAATCGCCTCATTTAATCCTCAGGGCAGCCCTAGGGAATGAATGCTACTCTTCTTTCCATGTTATAGCCAAGGAAACTAAACTGGAGAAAGGTTGGAACTCAATCAAATTCACAGGACTAGTACCTGGAATATCTGTGATTGAAAGTTACCCAGGGCAGACCAGACCCTGGGCCCTGTCACTCTGTAGGACTGCCTGCCAGCAATTTTTTTTTTTTAAACCGCTGAATTCTTCAACATGTAGGATAAAAAGTAGAAATCTGGGAGAAGACATTTCTAAGTGATTATATTTTTGTTATATTAGACAAATTTCACTCCTGGAAAGAAAGTACTATAATTAACAGAACTCAAGTCACTGTTATAATTCCTAATTTGCCAGCTCAGTGCCTTTACTGTGATGTGTGCAATTATCATGACTCAGAACCTGGGTACCAAGGGGTTAAGTCAGTTTGTGTTCATAGTTCGACACTAAGATTTCTATGAATCAGAGTCTGCATTGACAGTACCTACTAGCCCTGTCTTCTCCAGCTGTGCATCATCTATGCAGAAATCAGGGCCAGATAGCTAAGAAGCTGATTTACAAAGGAAGCGATCGTAAGTAGGTGTTGGAGAGTTTTGTTCTGGCTGATTGTAAATCTATGCAAAATATGTGTTCAATTCAGGAAGCAAGAATACATATATAATTATCCATTCATCAAATATTTATTGAGAACTCACCATGTACCAGGCACCATCGTTGGGTATTGAGCCTATGAAGTCCCCACTTCCATGGAGATAACTATTCTACCTGTCTAAATAAAATTATGCAATTCTAAATTTTAGATATGTAATTGTCTAAGAGCAATAGGCAATAAACAAATAAACCAGCAAATATTCCGTCAAATAGTGGTAAGTACAAAAAGATAGATGGGGCTTCCCTGGTGGCGCAGTGGTTGAGAGTCCGCCTGCCGATGCAGGGGACACGGGTTCGTGTCCCGGTCCGGGAAGATCCCACATGCCACGGAGCGGCTGGGCCCGTGAGCCATGGCCGCTGAGCCTGCGCGTCCGGAGCCTGTGCTCCGCAACGAGAGAGGCCACAACAGAGAGAGGCCGGCGTACCGCAAAAAAAAAAAAAAGATGTATGGTAACGTGGGTACCATTTATCACCGAGAGATAAGTGAAGGTCTCTCAGATAAAGTGCCAGGTACCTGGAAGAAGACAGGGAGTGGCCCAGGTTTTATAAGGCAAAGAATAGCCCAAGAAGAAGAAGTAGCAAGTGCCCGAGACCTGGCGTGAGAGAAGGCTCGGTACGTTTGTAAAGCTCATAGGATATTGGTGTGGTTGGAACGGAGCTGGGTGGGCTTGAAAGAAGTGGTGGAAGAGCAGGGAACCAATAGGAGGTTAGGTCATGGGAGTAGTGATCGGGGGAGAAAGGTCAGATCTTGTAGGGCCATGAGGATCACAGCCAAATCTCTAAATTTTTCGCTGCAGTGAAATGGAAAGCCATTGGCAAATTTTGAGTGGAGGACAGATATGGAATGATGAACTTTAAAAGAATCACCCTGGAAGCTATGTCGCAAGGAGTCTGTAGGGCAGCCAAGGTGGATACAAGCGAAAGAGTTAGAAAGCAACTACAAGGATCCTGTCAAGAAATGTGGGTCTTAGATGAGCGAATCGGTGGTGGAAGGTGAGAAGTGCATTGATAGTGGATATAGCCGACGACAAAAATGCCACGATATGATGACAGATTGGATGTGACGTGTGGCAGAAAGAAAGGAATCTAAGGTGACTGAGGGTTTTGACATAACCAAAAAACAGATTGCCATAGTCTGTGATTGGACAGATTAGGGGAAGAGACTTCAGACTTTGGTTTTGAACCTGGTAATTTGTGATGCTTATTAGATATTCAAGTGGGGGTGGAGAATATACAAGTTCAAATGGCAGGTGAGTAGTCCATGCCAGAGATCGAAAGTGTGGAGCCATTAGCTTTAGATAGTGAAAGGCGTTAGTTGTAAACAAGGTCACCTACAAAATGAATATAGATAGAGAATAAAGTCCCCTTACAGAGCCTGAGGAATCCAATGACTAGAGATCATACAGCTGAGAAAGAGAACCTAGTAAGGTAGAAAGGAGCCCAGAAAATGGAGCCCTGGAGGCGATTTGAAGAAAGGGTTTGAAGAAGGAGAAAGTGATAAACTATAAAATGCATCTGGTGGGTCCATTCTCATGAGGACTGAGAAACGGTCACTGAATATGACATTATATAGACAGTAGTGATCGATGTAGGGCTGTCTAATTCAGGGGTGGGGAAGAATCGGGATCAAATGAATACAGGAGAGGTTTGAAGAAGACAAGTTGGTAACAACACGTATAGTCACAGCATGGGGATTTTATTTACCCAACAAAAATTCAGGATATATGGTTTCATATATCATGTGTTAGGAGTTGGGACAATCAAATTTAAAACTGTTCCAACAAGTGCAAGATCTACGCTGTTAGGTTACAATGCAAGTACATTTACAGTGACTTTCTTTTTATAGAACAAACCCAGTATAACTTTATCTTCACAAATCTCTGGTTCCTAAAGACAGCTTGTCAAAGCACGCATCCTACCGTAGACTGGTAAATATCGATCAAATGCTCTAGTCATTGTATGATTTAGGAGTATGTTTCCTGAAGCATAAGGTGAAATACTATTTCTAATTTTAAAATACCCTACATATGACGTTTATGCATGTGTGCGTGCTACCACATTTCTCCCCATGAATAATGCATGTCCTATGTAACTTGAATCCAAAATGAGAAAAAATGCCAAGCATCTAATAGTCTACGTTAAATACAAGAATAAAACTGCTGTGCTTGATAATATAAGCCTTGAAATAACAGCAGTTACTGGGTTAATTCTATACAGAAAAAAATAAGGTCAAATAATTGTCTCTATCTCTCTCTTGTTATATTTTTTCCTGCCTTTCATTCACATAGTTGTTCAAATAAATGAACTCCACCTTAAAACTACAAGGCAAAGTGTTTATTTTTTGAACACCAGCTAATGAATGGGTCATTATAGACCAAAGTTAAAAAATGACAGAGGCAGTTGGAAGTGTACACAGCTGGAATCAAGAGATGCAAATTCCATTATTACACATGTCACTAATGCTTCTTTACTTCAAACAAGTCAGGCTACCTCAGTCCAGTCTAGATTATACAAAAATTATCTTACTACAAATTTAGATTCAAAAGAAAACACAGTTTTGACTATGGAGCTGCAGGATTACTTGTGACTAATTATTTTAATGGATTGACTAATTTGTCAGCTAGAGTTTAATAATGTGTGCTAGCTACTAATTAAACAGTCCTGGTCCCCGCTGCCTCTAGGGGAGTAAACTCGGGATTCAGCTCTCAGGAGAGTAGGAATTGAGTTTTAGCTCTCAGATATATGAGGTAAGTGACATTTTGTACGTTATGCAACCGTGCATCTTCATTATACTATCCACAGATTAATAACATCATGGTGATTATTATTGTGTGCGTGTTATAGAGAGAGAGACAACAAAGAGACACCTCAGTGAGACAACAGGCTGTCTAATCCGTTCCCCGTTGTATCCTGAGACACTTCACTTCCCAATTATTTCCTTCCTTTGTCTTCAGTTTGTTTCTCTCTTCTGCTCAGGGTACTTTAACCTTAATTTCTCTTTTAGTCACACTTCCTCTTCCATCTTTCATTTCCTTCTTCACCTTTAGAGCCAATTTTTTAAAAGAGCTGTCCACATACTCCTATTCTCCTCCTTCTCTCTCTCTCTCCCCTCTCTCTCTCTCTCCGCCCTCATTTCTCTCTCCCCTCATTTTTCATACAGTATTTTACTATAAATCTTCTTATCTGTGCAAGACTTACCTACAAATCAATCTCCTTCCACAGTAATTTATTAATATTAGCCCAATACTCATTTTTTCTCTTATATTCTTATTTCCCAGGAAAGAGTATGTACAACAGGAAACAGTATCCTATTGCTCAAGCCATAAACCTTGGGAGATGATCTCAACATCTCCCCTTCCCTAACCCACTAACTTACTACATCACCAAGTGTTATCGATTCTACCTCTCTGCACCTTATTTACTCCTCTCTAGTATCATAGTTATATTGAGTTACATCCTCAATCCTCTATTGTCCGCATCCCCCCAGTAGCATCCTAACTGGGCTCCTTGCAAGCAGCCTTACCCCTGTCTGTATGTTATCTCTGGGAAGCCAGGGTAATATTTCTGAATGCAATCTGATCATTCCTTCCTCCTTCTAAGACTTTTCAGTGGCTCCCTATGACCTCCTTCTGTATTTCCTTAGTATACAATCTAAATTTCCTGAGATTGTTTGGTTTAAAAAGGCAATTTTCATCTACATGGTAACTAATCTCTCTACCCTCACCCCTTGACACTTCCCTGCTCTAAGCTGTATACTAATGATTTTGAATTATTTTCCCTCCCTTTTATTTTTTTTTTCATGTACTATATTTTCCCATCTCTAGATTTTTAAATACTTGATTATCTCCCCAGGTAGACTTTTGTTACCCCAGGTTTGGAACAAGTGCCCACATTGTGAAATCTTCTCACAGTCAGTTCTTCTCCCATTGTGGCCCTTTCCACATTATAATGATATTGACCACCACACTCTGAGAACCATGTCAATATATCTGTTGGTTTAAGTTGGATACCTTAGAATCTTCATAGTGCTTGGCATTTAGCAACCAGTCAATGAAAGCATCTGGGAAAGAACTGTATAAATTGTTAAGCATTATACAATTGAAAGTTACAACATACCTTGCTGAAATTCTTGTAAAAGGTAGGCATAGAAAATTCAAATTTTATTATAACAATTTCCCAGATGACAATTTCTTATCTACCTTCTTTTTTGAAGAGGTGCAACTATTTGCTTAATTTACAAACAACTGAAACCCAAAGAAATTTTCTGATTTTGTTGGTTGAAACTATAATTATACTGCCTTTATATGTTACATCTATTTATTTACATTTTATGAGATACACAGATATGTGCTTCTTTTTTTAGATCAATATAAATATACAATATATATTGATTTTTACAATGAATAATGTAATGGAGAAGGACTTCTATTAAGTTTAATATCTTTTTTTCAATTCAACAGTAGTTCATATAAACAAAGGAAGGAATTAACAATTTTAAGGAATCTTGAGGCAAAATCTTTTAAACAGAGAATAAGCTGCCAACAAATAATCAGCCTCGATTTCAGTTTGGTGAAAAAAAATTCTCTAGTTTTTTTTTTTTTTCCCAAAGAAATTCCTATCTATATCACCAAGAAAAGAAAGAAAGAAAGAAAAAAAAAAAAAGAAAGAAAGAAAATCACGAGTGACTTGGTCCATGATAGAGAATAAGCACAAATATAATTAGCTGCTACATAATTTTAAAATATATGACTAAATACCTCACTTAATAAATTGCTGCAAACTACTGAAAGCTCTCTTAGAAGCCTTTAAATGTTATAGTTCTTCATAAAATCCTTTCTTCTTCGGGAGCTATTTATTAGACTGTGCTCATATAACTTTCATAAAAACTACCCGTTTGGATTTTGGAAGGCACTGTAACTCAACGGTGGATGTTTAATTTAACCATTGCTTCATTAAATGGATTTTTCTTCTGAAGCTATTAAAAAAATAGCTGAATACAGACATTATAAATAAATAACCTAAATGGTAGTGTTTCTGTTGTCTGTTGAATAACAAATCATCTCAAAAGTTATTGGCTTCAAACAATGATAATTAATTATTTCTCATGACTCTGTGAGTTGACTGGGATTAGCTGGATGGTTCTTTTGTAATTAAAGTCATTCATAAGACTACATTCAACTGGGAGCTCAGTTATGGCTAGAACATCCAAGATGGCCTTTATCCTCCATCATCTCATTTCACATAGTCCTCTCATCATATGATAGACCAGCCCAAGCTTCTTTACAGCATAGCATATGGTCCAAGAAACAAGCCCAACATTCAATTGCTTTATCAGGCACTCTGCTGTATCATACTTGCATGTGTCCCATTAACCAAAGCAAGCCACACGGCCAAGCCCAAAACCAATATGTGAAAGAACTACACAGAGGCTTAGAAACTGTAAGGCATGGCCTTTAGGAGACACCAATGGAAGTCTACCATAGACATTTTAATTTGTATACTTGTGTTGTCTGATCATTTATTAAAATTCTAATCTAAACTCTCCATCAGCTTCTGTATCAGCATAATTTGATCAAAACAACCTTAAAACATGACAGTTTCCTTTTATAGTCTTATCCTATAACTTAAGTATTAAAAACTCTAAAGTCAGGGCTTCCCTGGTGGCGCGGTGATTGAGAGTCCACCTGCCGATGCAGGGGACGCGGGTTCGTGCCCGGTCTGGGAGGATCCCGCGTGCCGCGGAGAGGCTGGGCCCGTGGGCCACGGCCGCTGAGCCTGCGCGTCCGGAGCCTGTGCTCCGCGGCGGGAGAGGCCGCAGCAGTAATAGGCCCGCGTACCGCAAAAAACGGAGTTTTGATACTGGTTTGCATTCACTTACTTTTCCTAAAAGACTAAAGCTTCATACATACTATTGTCTGTGTACTTGAACTCTTCTAAAATTTGGATTTTACCAGTCTTTGAATTGTTTTCATTTTGACATGAATATTATGTTGTATAATATTCCTTAATACTGGCTTAGAGGGCTTCCCTGGTGGCGCAGTGGTTGAGAGTCCGCCTGCCGATGCAGGGGACACGGGTTCGTGCCCCGGTCCGGGAAGATCCCACATGCCGCGGAGCGGCTGGGCCCGTGAGCCATGGCCACTGAGCCTGCGCGTCCGGAGCCTGTGCTCCGCAACGAGAGAGGCCACAACAGTGAGAGGCCCGCGTACCGCAAAAAAAAAAAAAAAAAAATACTGGCTTAGAGAAAAAGAAGTTTAACATCTTCCTTTATTGAAAAGTCACAGTAGCAAATTCCTTACTTAGAAGGAACTTGCTATTTCCAGAGTCCTGGCCTTATTATGCAACATTTTCCTGTCTTATTAACAACTAGACTGAGGTTTTGTAAGAACACTTCCCATTCATTCAGCAATCCTATCTTGAAACTCAAAGTTGGAAGACCAGAGAAAATACTGGCTGAGTAGATTGTCTTCTATCATTTCAAGAATTCCTGGAGTTACAGAAAGTCTTCCCATGTAAATAAGAAGAGATTAGAGCACTTTACTTTAAAACAAAGATTGTGTTCACTTAAGCTTTCTTGCTACCCTTGACCGGGCCCCTTTTAAAATGAATCATTAATTAGTGAGATTTAGCATTTAGGAAATGATTCTAAAGCTTACTGAGTTACCTTAGTTCTCCTTTGGCTTTATAATTAGTACACATTAGTTGGAATTTTAATCATGGGGCCACACAAGGCAAGTCTAATCCAGCATCCATGGTTTCTCTGGTCAACAATATGTCACCATTACCTAGACTAGTAGCTCATACATAGTACATACTCAATAAATGTTAGTCAGAGACTGAGAGAAAGACAGAGATACAGAGGGAATGTTAACAATTATTACATGTTTACAATATGTTAAACATTGTATTAACCTCCTTAAATGCTGTGCATTATCTCATTTGAACACATTTATCAAACTTCCTCCTCCCTATGTTCCAGTATTTCTTCTTCAAGACTAAATAGCCAATGGAGTTTCAACCACTCCAAATGTAGCCTTGTTGTCATGGGTTGAACTATGTCCCCCCCCCCACCCAAAATTCATATGTTAAAGCCCTAATGCTCAGTATCTCAGAAAGTGACCTTACTTGGAGAGCTTGTTTTTACAATTGTAATCCAGTAAAAATGAAGGCTCTATTCCATTATGACTTGTATCTTTATTAAAAAAGGATATTCGGACAAAGAAATACATGTAGAGGGAAGATTATGTGAAGAGACAAAGGGAGAAGACGGCCATGGACAAACCAAGAAGAGAACCCTGAAAGAGATCCTTCCCTCACAGCCCTCAGAAGGAATCAACCCCACTAACACCTTGATTTTGCACTTTCAGCCTACAGAACTGTGAGATAATAAATTTCTGTTGTTTAATCCACCTAGTTTGTGGTACTTCGTTACAGCAGCCCTAGAATAGTCATAAATTGGTTTTCTCATGATTTTGGTCCACACTCTTAAGAATACTAATTACAATATAATACCTACCATTTATTCAGTACAAGAACTTTACAAATATTATTATCCAATTTTATGCTGAAAAGATCAGTGCAAAGAAGATATTTTGATCACTATTTTACAGATGAAGAAATGGAAGTACAGAGAGAGAGATTCTCCCGGTGTCCGACAAGTAATAGCAGAGCCAAGATTTACACCTGTGATTACAAAGTCATTGCATTTAAACCCTGCTTTATACTGCTATTATTTAAGTTTCTAAATTTATGGTGGTTAGAAGTGAGCATGGTACTTCATTTGTAAACTTACTGTCCTGTCACTTAACTAGGACCCCATACAATCTATTAGTCAATTTTCTATGAATTTCCTAGATAATCAGGCATTTAATACATATATTTTGAGAAAGGATCAAGAGTGCTAAGGAATCCCTAAATTCCTTTCTACTATCTCTGACCCTGTTTAGTTTAACACATTTGATTAACCTCGTTTAAACACAAAGATTATATTTACAAGGAATTACATACAGAATTTTACTTTGTCAAGTAGTGTCCCCAATCCTCATACAATGATCTGCAGTTCTTTGGAGGAATTCTTCTGTTACTCCATCATTATCTCAGTAGATAGATAACCACGTGAACCTCAACCCATAGCATGTTATCCAAATAGGATAATCAAACTCTCTCTCTCTCTCTCTCTTTCTCTTAAATTTGATTCTTGGGGTTAAAAAGCTTTCAGGGACATAAGATAGTTGGAAATAGGTTAGGGTGAAGACAGAGCCTTAAAAAGTTTGCCCAGGTAATCCTGCCGAGTTACGAGGACTTCTCTAGATTTTGTGTCTTCCAAGGGTCTAATTTTTCAGCATTTCCTTCTTTTTTGTAATTTATCTAACACTGTTAGAATAAATTGCTTGTATTGTTAAAGATATTAATCTATTCTTAGCTGTTACTTGCAACAAAGAAATAGAAACAATGCAGTTAGAATTGGTGATATTCCTCAGAGGACCTTCATAGTGTTGCAGGAGAAACATATTAATGGAGACTGAGACAGACTCACAGGCAATTGGCCAGAATAGGAGAAATCTAGAAATGTAATGCTGCCTAGAAGTATGGTCTGGGATACTTAACCTGCCTACTAGAAAGTGGGCATCCTCTATCAATACCAGGGATTATTCTAATATTGTTCCACCTCTAATAAAATGTGAACGATATTTAAAATTCCCAATCTTCCCTTTGCTTAGATGTCAAAAATAATATCATATTTAATGCAGATTTATACATCTGAATCTACAATCGAATATTCTAACAGTACTAGAAGTAACTGGATGGAATTCATATGAATTTACCTGTAAATTTGAATCTGTTGACCAGACTTCAGCAATTAGACAACTTGAGTTCTCTCTCTCTCTAAGAAAACTCTCTTGACCCCAAATATTCTGCACTTGAGTTTGAAACCCGGTGGTCTCCGTAGCCAGTGCCACCTGTCACTGACACAGAACTGTCTTATCCTGACTTTAGAATTTTATATGGCATCTTATGCTCTTTACTTTGGTCTCACACAACTTGCTTCTATTCTCTTGTGTTTCAGATAACTTCTCTTCACTTACTAATCTCTCTGTTTCTGAATTTCTATTGAGAACGTAGCCCTAATTGCTCATTTATACTCTCTAACTTGAACTATAACCCAACTGATAAACTTCATTGTGACGCAGCAGGATTGCCATGAGCCTCTTCCTCTGGGACAGAAAATCACCAAGAACCCCAATTTTATTGCCACCTTTTATCAAGCAACTCACTAGAGCATGCTGTTTTGATACTGACATAGAAGTGAGAGTACAGTGGAGGCCTTTTCTCTGAATCTGTGAGGCGGCCACATAAAACCAGCCTGCAGAAAATGTGGCCAGCATGTGAGACCTGATGAGGTGTGTCCACGGCTGGGCCTGCCAGGGCACGTCAGGTGGGATGAAGGCTCTCACTATATCTGTTCTCCACCACAAGGGCATGATTTGTCCCAGTCCTGCTGCATAAAAGTAGCCAAGAGAGGCATTTAAGAGTGATATATGAAAAGGGGAATTATAAGGTTTGTGTGCTGATATTTTCAGAGAAATTCTAAACTTCAGCAAGTGATGACACTCCATCAATATCTTTCAGTAAAAGACATATAGATACTAATGAACAAATATGCACTAGAGTAAAGGCTTTCAGTATGCACCAACTACAGTAATTAATTTAGGAAAAGCGTACCATCTGTAGGGAATGAAAAATTAGATATAATTTTTTTAAGGCATAAATATAAACACAAAATCACTTTCTTTTTCTTGCTTAGCTCTGAAAGAAATTCATCGTTTCAGGAAAACTTGGTTCAGACAGGCTCAGTTACTCTGGCAATGTATTGGTTGAGGAAGAAAACCGGAATGATGGGTAACTCCTGAGGGTACCAACATATTCAAGTGAGAAAAGCACAGAGTTGACTGCTTGGTCCCTAGTGGTTTTGTTGTCATTCATTGTTGTTGTTGTTGAAAATAGTGTTAAGAATTTTTAAATGTAAGCATGGCACAATTGCTACTCCTGGTTTTCTCACACATGTAAGTGTAAGTGGAAAGCTCGCTACCTTGTAGCCTCATCATTTTCTTTCACTCCCTAAATCACAACCAGAGATTTTTCCGTGTGATCATTTGGAAGCAGAAATATTGGTAACCAGTAACTATATGCAGAAATTCCATTTTTTAGCTCTACCTTGCCCCACTTGACTGTATTTCTTGTCTTTGGAAAGAAAAAAAATCGGAAGTTTTAGTTCCATTTCCTACTTAAACTGTCATATCTACCCAACTCATATTATAAAAATCTCATTTCATGGGGATGTAGCTGTCAAATGAGACAGTGTCTACAAAACGCTCATTTGCTGAAAACTTTTAAAGAAATTTTCACTGAATCCAGTTCATGGCATTAAGGTTTTAACTTATCAAGTCTTTCGCTTAGTTTTCAACCTTTGTGAGAAGCCTGATAAGTCACTGTCATCAGCTCACTGAGAGGTAGCTTCAATATTCGTGCAGAAAGTGTGTAGGTTTACCTACTTGGAAGTGATTGGGTAATTTTCTCAATGTCAAGTTCTTCATTACAGGCAGCATTCCTCCTAATGAATCTCCAAATAATCTAACAACCACAAAGTAGCCAAGAACAAACTCTCTAATTTAGAATATTTTTCTTTTTTAAAAAACATCTCCAGTTTGTAATCCGTAGGCGTACGTATAGCCCTCTGCTTACAACTGCATGACTGTTTTGTCATTGGCTTAGAGTTGTTGATCACAGAAACATTTAATCCAAAGATGATGCCTACCAAGATTTTCAGCCTCAGAACCAATTGTGAACTAATTAGTTCACAAATCGTACTCAGAGGTGAAAAATGCCACTGGTCATTAGAATGAAATAAAGATCAGGCATAAGAAGAATGAAAGGTTTCAGATCACAAGAAATAGAATTTTAAAAGACTTCTAAAAAGCATCAAAATATATAAATTAATAATAATTCTATACAGTAAAAATAAGTTTTTAAATTGGCCGTCTTAGAGAAAATAACTTTAAAGTTTTAAGTAACTTGGGTAAAGCCTGAACTGAAAAGAATTAGGATATTTATTTAGGGGTACAAAATTGTGAGACTGTGATACAGTTTTTTTTTTTTTAACAAGAAAGCTATTTTTCATTACAATGTTATAGAAACATATTTCTTTCTGATAACTGCAGAGTTGTTCATGTGTAATCATGGGAAAATTAGTTTCTGGGCACCTCAGTTTCCTCATCTATAAATTGAAATCATAATACTACCCACACCACAGAATTGCTGTAAAGATTAATGGACTTAGTATATGTAGAACAGCCTCTGGTACATAGTAAAAGCTTTATAAGTGTTTATTGATATTGATAATATTATTATTCAATACATTACAATGTAGCCAAGCATTCAATAAACACTGACAATTCAGTGGTTAACAGGATAAAGTTCCTACTTTCATGAAGCTAACATTCTATGGTGAGGATAAGTTTCCTTATTGAATCTACACAGAAGCCATTCCACATATGGATAGAGAAGCTGCTTTCTAACAAAGCAACTACTTAGAAAAAGTTTTATCTATACAATGAGTGAACACAGAGAACTTGTGTGCAGCAAGAAAATGTTATGGGACTCTTCACAGCAGTGCACTGGTAAAAGTTTAGAGAAGAATAAGATTTTATTGTCAACATTTTATTCTTCCACTCATAATCTTTCATAAACTGTAACTATGTATTTTTAATAACAATGTTTGCTAGTATTTTATGAGTTTTTTTTTCTTAACATCTTTATTGGAGTATAATTGCTTTACAATGGTATGTTAGTTTCAGCTTCACAACAAAATGAATCAGTTATATATATGCATATGTTCCCATATCTCTTCCCGCTTGCGTCTCCCTCCCTCCCACCCTCCCTATCCCACCCCTCCAGGCGGTCACAAATCACCGAGCTGATCTCCCTGTGCTATGCGGCTGCTTCCCACTAGCTATCTACCTTACGTTTGGTAGTGTATATATGTCCATGCCTCTTTCTCGCTTTGTCACCGTTTACCCTTCCCCCTCCCCATAGCCTCAAGTCCATTCTCTAGTAAGTCTGTGTCTTTATTCCTGTTTCACCCCTAGGTTTTTCATGACTTTTTTTCCCTTAAATTCCATATATATGTGTTAGCATACGGTATTTGTCTCTCTCTTTCTGACTTACTTCACTCTGTATGACAGACTCTAGGTCTATCCACCTCATTACAAATAGCTCAATTTCGTTTCTTTTTATGGCTGAGTAATATTCCATTGTATATATGTGCCACATCTTCTTTATCCATTCATCCGATGATAGACACTTAGGTTGTTTCCATCTCTGGGCTATTGTAAATAGAGCTGCAATGAACATTTTGGTACATGACTCTTCTTGAATTATGGTTTTCTCAGGGTATATGCCCAGTAGTGGGATTGCTGGGTCATATGGTAGTTCTATTTGTAGCTTTTTAAGGAACCTCCATACTGTTCTCCACAGTGGCTGTATCAATTTACATTCCCACCAACAGTGTAAGAGGGTTCCGTTTTCTCCACACCCTCTCCAGCAATTATTGTTTCTAGATTTTTTGATGATGGCCATTCTGACTGGTGTGAGATGATATCTCATTGTAGTTTTGATTTGCATTTCTCTAATGATTAGTGATGTTGAGCATTCTTTCATGTGTTTGTTGGCACTCTGTATATCTTCTTTGGAGAAATGTCTATTTAGGTCTTCTGCCCATTTTTGGATTGGGTTGTTTGTTTTTTTGTTATTAAGCTGCATGAGCTGCTTATAAATTTTGGAGATTAATCCTTTGTCAGTTGCTTCATTTGCAAATATTTTCTCCCATTCTGAGGGTTGTCTTTTGGTCTTCTTTATGGTTTCCTTTGCTGCGCAAAAGCTTTTAAGTTTCATTAGGTCCCATTTGTTTACTTTTGTTTTTATTTCCATTTCTCTAGGAGGTGGGTCAAAAAGGACCTTGCTGTGATTTATGTCATAGACTGTCCTGCCTATGTTTTCCTCTAAGAGTTTGATAGTTTCTGGCCTTACATTTAGGTCTTTAATCCATTTTGAGCTTATTTTTTTGTATGGCGTTAGGGAGTGATCTAATCTCATACTTTTACATGTAGCTGTCCAATTTTCCCAGCACCACTTATTGAAGAGGCTGTCCTTTCTCCACTGTACATTCCTGCCTCCTTTGTCAAAGATAAGGTGACCATATGTGCGTGGGTTTATCTCTGGGCTTTCTATCCTGTTCCATTGATCTATATTTCTGTTTTTGTGCCAGTACCATACTGTCTTGATTACTGTAGCTTTGTAGTATAGTCTGAAGTCAGGAAGCCTGATTCCTCCAGCTCCGTTTTTCGTTCTCAAGATTGCTTTGGCTATTCGGGGTCTTTTGTGTTTCCATACAAATTGTGAAACTTTTTGTTCTAGTTCTGCGAAAAATGCCAGTGGTAGTTTGATAGGGATGCACTGGTAAAAGTTTAAATTCCTGTTCTTTAAGGAACAGCAACAATAAAGAGGCTCCGGTTTGTAGCATTTGCCAATTTCCATGGTGTAAATACTCTCACTAGGGCTGATTTCAAGCAATCCATGTGATATTCATGAATGGTGGAGGTGGGAAGAAATACACCGTATACATACCATTGTGCCATCCAGATTTCCAAAATAGAGATATGATACAAAGAAACGCTGTACAGAAGCAGTACAGTGTAGTAAAATAATTACGAAGTGATAAATTTTGAGTCTTTATGACTTTTGTTTTTATTATAATATAACTGTACACACATAATTTCATTTTTATTAATGGCTATTTTTAATAACCAGCTTACAAAATTTCTGATAATTTAACAATTAGCTCTCATGAGTCAGTACAGCCACTTCTAGCATACCACTGCTTCCCAAGCACAATCCTACCTAAAAGACAGTTTCCACCATCTGTTATTGTATTTTATTATGTAACTGGGCAAAGTAAAGAAGAAAGTCAGCATTTGGAGAGTCTTCACTGTTGGTGAATCTGAATTTTGAAAAAGCACAAAAACTGACAGAACTAGATGGCCTTAACATGATTTCTACATTCAAACAGAAAGGTTTTACAAGTGTTTCCAGTTAACTTATTTCTCTCATGCCATATTACACGTTGACAACTTGTCTTATTCAAAGAAATCATGTAGCTGCCCCAACCCTGGGCTTGAATAGATGTCATCTGGGGACACAATGAGGAAAGGTGACTAGAAGCGGATGGGTTTTAGTCTAGGTGTTGGTATGGATTCAGAAAGATGGCTTTGAGCCTAAAACTTTAGCCCATGTGCCTACAGCAAACAATCAAGGGAGTTCTAATAAAATGAGTGCACATTTTTTATGATCCAGCAGCCTTTAATGTGGACCCTAAGGGGATGTCCCATTAAAATAGATGGAAAGAATAAAAATTTAGAATCTGAACAGGAGACACTGAATGAAATGAAGCAGGCTTTATGTTTTTAGAACTCCCACCTAAAGATAAATTTTAAGGAAATGGATTAGATTTGTTGGACTTAATCAGGGGATTGCAAAGTCTTTAAATCTGAAAAACTCTCTCTTCTGGAATCTGAGGAATGTTCTCATAGTGGCTCACCACAAAGATTAAATTCTGCTTTTTGAAGAAAAAAATGTTACTGTTTTGATCACAGAACAAACAGATCCCCAGGAAAGAAGGACCACCCTGCTCAGAGGGACCCCTACAAGGAAGGCAGCTTGAGAAGTAAATCTGCCTATAATTTTTGTTAATAAGACAAACCCAATGACATAAATTGACAGAAATCTGAAGCCACATGATAGTGTTTTTTCCAATATTAAAGTGATAAATTAGTTCAACAATGTGGGGCTTATTGCCTTTAACTGTTAACTGCATAGGTTTGTATATTTCTATAGAGTTTAAAAAGTACATTAACATTCACTATATCAAATGATTCTCAGAAAAACCCTATGATAGTTTTTTTTTTCTATAGACTCACAATTTATAGGTAGAAAAACAGCCTCAGACATTAAATGACTTACCCAAGATTTGATCATTAGGGAGGCAGGAAGTCAAAGCTCACACGCAGATTTTCTTGTACAAGTCTAGAGCAGGGTTTAGAAAACTTTTTGTCAATGGCCAGACGGTAATGATTCTCAGCATTGTAGGCCATAGGTCTCTGTGGTGACAATTGAACCCTGCAATTGAAGTGCAAAAGTAGGCATGGACATGGCTGTGTTCCACTAAAACTTTATTTTCAAAAACAAGAAGCAGGCCAGAGTCCACCCTTGTGTCAGACCATAGTTTGCTGACACCTGGTCTAGAGGAAAAGCTTAGACTTTTAAGATAGAACTGAAAAAGTTCGGATCTACCACTGAACATCTATGTGATAATGTGCAAGGTATTTTGAGACTTAAATCAGGTAACACTTATAACATGTAAGCACATATCGACAGCCTCCTCTCTGTTCTCCCATCCCATATTTTATTCTTCTTGAAAGATATCTAATAAATATCCCCTATACTACAATTAACTGGAATATCCTTGATTCAATTTCCCTTCTCCTCAGTATTTTTTTTCCTCTTTTCCTCTCTTTCTCCATATTTTTTTAAATGTTCATATTATATTCCTTTCATAAGGCCTCTGTAACAAATTACCAGTCTGGGTAGCTGAAAACAAAAGAAATTTATTCTCTCACAGTTCCCGAGTCTAGAAGTCTGCAATCAAAGTGACAGCAGGCTCTCGCTCTCTCTGAGCCTTTAAGTAGAATCCTTTTTTGCCTCTTCTAGCTTCTGCCGGTCACCGTAACCCTCGGTATTCCTTGGCTTGCAGTTGAATCGCTCCAGTCTCTGGTCTTGTCATTACATGGCAGTCTCCCTGTGAGTCTCTTCACATGGCACTATCCTCTTCTTGGAAGGACACCAGTTATATTGGACTAGAGCTCACCCTAATGACCTCATCTTAACTTGATGACATCTTTAAAAACCCAGTGTCCAAAAAAGATCACATTCACAGGTACCAAGAGTTAGGACTTCCACATAATTTTGAGAGGGACACAATTTAACTCATAACACATACCACTGCTATCATCTTCCTTGCATAATTTCTCTTGGTAGGCACAGAAAAAAGCCAGAGGAATAGATATAATTCACATTGATCTTTACAGCAAAACATAAGGGCTCTATGTGATTTTCTAATTAACTGGTTTCTCATATACAATATTCAAAATTATCAACAAATGATTATGTTTTGGCACTTAACTCTAAATTGAAAACTGTCTGCATGCCAAATAAAACAGCAGTGTGCCACTGTCTGACACACTACAGAAATTCTCAGATATTACTTTAAGCAATGCCAAAATTAGATATCTATTTTCTTTTAATCATTCATAAAATGAAGTGTTTGCTAGTTATATCAGTTAGGATATGCTTTATTGCAAGCAGGAAAAACCCAGCTTAAACTCTTTAAACAAATAGCAAAATCTATTGGCTCACTTAATGCTGAGGGTATAAAGTGTCAAGGTTGATTATATTCTGTAGCTTTAAAAAATAAAATTGTCTCGCTCTTCACTCTTATTTTCTGTGTGTCAGGTTCATCCATAGACTGCCTTCTCCTTTATTTCCAACACCAATAATTTCTTGGAGCTCCATTCTCCCATGTTGGCATTGAAGACAAGAGAGAAAGTTGTTTCCCAAAATTTATCTCAGAGTTGCTGGGAATTATCTTTTTGAGCAACATGAATTAAATCTCATTTATACCACAGTGGCTAAAATTAGGCCTACGGTTGTTCTGGAACCAATAACTGGCCCGAGGAAGACATGCTGTATTCCCCAGTTGCTGAAGCTAGAATAATAGTCTCAGAGCACATGGACAGCTCTAGGTCAAGTAGATATTGGAAGAAAACTGAGGGAGTTACTGAACTATTAGAATGGACATTGCAAAATGTTGCTCTATATATCAAGGTTCAACCAGAAGGAGGTGTGAGTGTGTGTGTGTCTGTGTGCAGAGAGAAAGAGAGAGGTAGGGAAAGAGAGCTTGATGAATTACAAGGAATTGGCTTTTGTTATTGTGAGGACCTGCTTAGCCAGCTGAAAGTCTACAGGAAAAGTTGGAAAAAGGAGATCATGACTCTCTAGAACCCCATGAGCAAAGGCCATTCACAGTCTTTAAACTCAGATAGGGCTTAAGTCCTCTTTTAAAGGCTTCCCTGAATAGGTCAGTCCCACCCAGAATAACATTCCTTTTCTTTAGCATAAAGTCCCTGATTAGGGACTGTAATCATCTGTGCACAATTCCTTCACAGCAGCACCTGCATCAGTGTTTGACTGAACCACTCGGGACTGTAGTTCAGCCTAACCAAGTTCATACATTGAAAAGCCATCACCTTTGCTGAGACTTACTCAATTCTCTACTTCAATTTTAAAAACTGTCCAGTTTAGCTGGACAAATTGCCACCTAGATAAAAAACTATATTCCCGTCTTCCTTGGTATCTGTGTGTAGCTCTTTTACTGGCTTCTAGACAATATGATGTAAGTGGAAGTATCAGTACTATGTGGGATTTCTAGAATGTCACTTTAAAGAGAGAGAGTAAACTTTTCTGGTGACTTTTGCTTTTCCTGATGCCTGGAATTTTGATGTAATGGGAAGAGTTCAAGCAGCCTCTTGAGCCATGTGGCTAAATGCTAACTATGTTGTAAAAACATCAAGAAGAAACCGGAGTTCCTGATACCAATGAATGGCCACACCAGCCATGGACTGCTCTACTTTGGACATCTTTTACATGAGATAGAAGCAAACTTCTACCTTGTTTAATCTCTTATTTGGGCATTTATATTTAACCAGCCAAACAAACCCCCAACTAACACTGAGAAGAAGCCACAACATCCATTAAACTACGATAAGATTGAAACAACCTTTTCTAGTATGTCGCCCAAACAATAGTCTATTACCAATTGAGGGGGACATTAATAAATACCTCTGAATTTTAAATTTAAAAAATTAAGTATTTTTTTAATTTTGTAGGTTGGAATAGAGTCTAAAAATGCAAGGGGAAAAAAGTCATGCTCTCTGTAAAGCTGTTTCACTAGGCCGCATCTAAAGACAGGAAGGGCACTAATATGATTCCTCTAATTTAAAGGGTGGTTAACCCAATTGATACAGGAAAGTTCAAATTATCCTGCACAGCCAATACCTCTATTGTACTAGAGTCTGTAATATTATTAAGACGAGACACAGACCCTTTAACAAAAATTAAGTTGGCTTATTGTACTTCAAACAAAGAAAATATAGCTTTTAAATTAACATAATTTGCCAAAGAAGATATCAATTCCTTTCTTAAAATATATATGAATTCTTCCTTAAATTTTAAATCTGTGTCTCATTACACAGAAAAAGAAAGCATTGATGGGCAAGTTATATCACAGCCAAATGAAGAAATATGTGGGAGATATGAAGAAAAAAAAGCAAGACAGTCTTTTGTTTAGCCTGCTATATCTCAAGCGTCACCAAGTTTTCCAGGTTTGGGGGTTGTTCTTTCGTTGTTAAAATATTCCAGTTTTGTTCTTACTGGAGTTTAAGAAAATTGTGTAGGTTTGGTTTCATTAAAATTTGATCATAGGTGTATGCCTGAATAATTTTATTTTTTTAAAGTTTTGCTTCTTTGTGGGATTTACTTGAAATAAAGTGGCTTATCCATCTTTGAACACATTTCTGTGATTTACTTCAACTTTTGGATCATAGTTCAATTTGGTCAATACCCCTCACCATGACAAGGAAAATAAAATGACTCAATATGAAACTGATGAATATTGGAGAAGATTTCTTTTGTTTTCATATGAAATACAGCATCAGACCAGAAAGAAGGATGGGAAACCATAAGTCTTTCAGGAAGACTTCAGAGAGTGGCATACTTCAGTAAATCAGAGTTCACAGGAGATTACACCAGAACAAAAGCTGTGGCATTCCATTCCATCAAAGTCCTTATATGGCAAATTATTAACATTAACCAATTGAAAAATCTGCATTCTACTGATGTACACAGAATCTCCTGCTGTCTACTTTGTTGTCTTGGTGGTTTTTTTTTTCCTTAACAAACTGTCTTATTTGAACCTAAAAAACCTTTGTATGAAGATCATTGTACAAATGCTTTCTGAGGCGTGCTGTCATAGAAAAATGCGTGCACATCTTGTAAAAGGGCTTTTCTGGTCTTCTCCTCAGAGCACAAATTATAAACACACCTCCTCTTTTAAACCACAAATCACTGTTGGCAAAGTCTAAAAAGTATTATAATCACTCAGACTGAAGATGAATCAATCCACAACCTCATAATATGAAATATATGCATTTTATACAAAATGTTTAGTAAATTGGTTGCTCTATATCCCAGATGGCTCTACAATTTTTGGCTCATAACAAGGTAGTGGTTTTTTAATTGGCCTTTGAGGGAAGCTGAAATTTTCACTGCATGGGTTGGCCTTCTTAATAGCATCTGTGACTTTGCATGGCTCAAAGTCTGAAGATAATTTTTTGTTAGAGCAGACTAATTATTGCTTTCTATGGAAAAGTGAAAATGTGATTTGTCTGACTGGAATATAGTTAGACTGACAATGACTCTATTCTTATAAGATAGAGAATTTTCCATCATTGTAGGTTTCTGGCTGTGGAAAAAGTCTAACTACAAAATAAACAAATAACATATACACACAAAAACTAACAAAATCAAAATGTCACTTACAGACTTTCAGTTTCAGCTATGATATGTAAAGAGCTTGGAAGCTGTCAATCTTGTCCTTATAAGAGGAAAAACCTCAACAAACTAAAAATTAATAACTCTTCTTGGATTCATTAGAAAACTGAAGATGCAGGGAATACTGCCGCCCTGAAACCTGAAAAGATACTCACATCCAGAGAGATACAGAAACCAAGATCTGTTTACCTGCAAAAAAGTTGCTGGAGCCACAACTTGTAAGAATACTTAAGAGGTAACTATAAGGAATTGCATGAGGCTGAGTGTAGCCTAGAATGAGAGTGAGACATTCCTGGGCCTGCAGTCTTACTGGGGCCCCCACACACTTGCAGGTTTTCCCTACAGAAAACCCAGCAGGTTCACACGGTGAAGATTTGAGAAATGTGCCCTCAAGTCTCTGGAAGGGGAAAGGGAAGAGTAATCATTTTAAAATACACCCAATGTCTTCCCCATAACATAGGTCTCTGCTCCTAAGGAAAAGATGACCAGTACTGTGTCCCTGCTGGGGAAGGCATTCCTCTAAAACCCCAGTCATCTGGGGTGGGAGAGTGGAGTGGAGGATGGGTGGGTATAGTCAAGAGTGTTCAGGGCTTCAAGGAAATAGATTAGAAACTCTGTTGTCAGGAAAAGGAATAGGGAACAAAGAGGCAGAAATCTATAATAAAAGAGAAACATTTGTGGTGATCACAACCCTGAAACAAGCCTATGAAAAAAACATAAATTTATTCAGGTTATAGAATTCTTCCTCTCCTTCACACTTGACCCTCACGTCAACAGGACTTCAGGATGATAACAGTGACAGAGCTGCAAGACAGGAACTCTCTAAAGGAGAATTACAAAAGAAAGCCTAATACAGGAAAAGACACAAAACAAGAACTCTTAGAGGAATTTGAAGCCAACAATGTAGTTGAAACACTAAGCAAAGCAAAACCCCCTAGCTAGATTAACATAAATCCTCACAATGAAGCCTCTTTGCCTCAGTTTCTAGTATCTGAAGCAATGTGTCTGACTTTCAACAAAAAAATGGTAAGGCATACCAAAAAGCAAGGAAAACCCGTCTGAAGAGACAAAGCAATCATCAGAACCAGGCTCAGTTATGACAGAGTTGTTGGAATTATCAGAGAATTTAAAATAATTATGATTAATATGCTAAAGATTCTAATGGGAAAGGTAAATATTATGAAAGAACAGATGAGCAGAGAAGTAAGAACTCTAAAAAAAATCAAAAGAAAACATTGGGTATGAAAAACAATTTAACAGAAATGAAAAATGCCTTCACTGGCTTATCAGTAGAATCAACATGACCAAGGAAAGAATTATAGTAGACTTTTCATCAGAAAACATGGAAAATAGGAGATAGTGTAGTGAAATATTTGAATATTGAAAGAAAAATCTACTAATGTTAGACCTGCGCGGTCTCCTAGGAGTTTCGACTCGCCCAGGAAACAACAAGAGTCGGAAGTCGATGCAAAACGCAAGAGGTTTATTGAAGGCCGGTGCACCGGGGTTCCTTGGTCCTCACGCAGGAGGTCGAAGAAGGAACCCTTTTGGGCGCGAATATGTCAGTTTTATAGGTTCCCACTTCCCCGTATGTAAATTATAGATTTGGTTGTGTTCTCCTGCTGATTGGTCCCGGCTTAGGCTCGGACCAGAGAGGGAACTTGTCCCCAGCTGCCTGATTGGTCTTTGACAGACACCTTTTTTACATTTTGTTATCTCCCTCCTTCTCCCCAGCTGTCTGATTGATCTTTGACAGACACCTTTTTTACATTTTGTTATCTCCCCTCCTTCTTGGAAGGGGGCCGGACATCCTGGAAATTCACCCATTGTCTAAGAAGCCCCTATTGTCTGGAGAGTTCTTAATCATTAGCTGGAACAATGTCCCTCGAGTCCCACATTCCCCCCTTTTTCTTGTGACTATTGATTCCAATCATGGAATCTCAACCTTCTGTTCGTAAACTTTGGTACTGTTGTCTTAACATTAGAACTTGTACAGTACTGATACGTTCTCTAATAAATGCTATCAAGCGATTTAGAACACATGGTCCAAAAGTTAAAATCAACAATAAAACAATAAGAGGTCCCAACAGAGTAGAGATTAAGGTGGTAAACCAGGGGGACTTATCAAACCATGATTGAAACCATCCTTTTTCGTTCTCTCTCTCCCTTTGCCTTTTATCTAAGCGTTCCCTTAGTTTATCCATGGTTTTGGTAATGGTTCCTGAATGATCAATATAAAAGCAACATTCTTCTTTTAGAGCGGCGCATAATCCCCCTTCCTTAAGAAACAGCAAATCTAGGCTGCAACACCATTTCTGAAAGTGAGGTGAGTGATTCCTTTAGTTGAGTTATGGAACTTTCTAATGCTCGAAGGTCGATGTCTACAGCCTGTCTTAAACTTGCATAATACTGGGGTTGTTGTATGAGGGCTGTGGTTCCTGTTCCTATCCCGGCAGATATTCCTAGTCCTAGAAGGACAGCCAATGTGAGGGTTACAGGTTCTCTTTTGTTTTTTGTTTTTCCTACATATTCATCTAAAAAGGATGAGTCTGAATGGTAGATAAGTCTAGGGACTAATTGCACTAACACACAAAAGTCAGCTGAAGTATTAAGAACCTCTAAAGAGACATAAGGGGTGAGCCCCGTGTTACATGTCCACCATCCATCTTGAGGAGGTACAAGATATCCTGAGCCTGAAGGGAGGCTAAAATCATGACAAAGGTGTCTATGGGACTGGGGAGGTGTTCCTATACAAGTACCATTTCCAAAAACCGAGGACAGGGTTAATTTACTGTTCCCTTCTTGCTTCCATCGACATTGGTCTGAGGAGGTAGAATTAGTATAGTTGGAGCTATATCCTATAGCATCATAATAAGGGGGAGGGGCAGCATAGCAAAGCCAACATGATTTTGTAGCCTCTGGGTTTGTAGCATTGAGAACCGTAAAGGCTGCCTGCACCAAAGAAAGCATCCTATCCTGAGGAGTCCCAGGCTTAACTGTGGGTTCTTTGGATCCAGAGGTTTCATTAGCCTCATTCTTTGTTGACGTAGTTGAAGGGGCCGGGGGAAGCAAAGGGGGGCCAAGTATGGGATTTGGGCCTATTGATATAGGAGCAGGAGTCTCAATCTTTAGCTTAAGGGTCATTAATATTCCTAAATCATATCTCCTCATGTAAAATCTAACGCCCCAAGAATGACCATTTATCCATTTTTTTATCTCTTTTTCCGGGATTACTAAAGGAAATTTTAAGGGGATGACACCATCCTGAACATTTACTCCGGTGTCCGGTATCCTCATTATGAGAATAATTAGCCGTTACAGTAATAAAATCCCAAGTTGAGGTGGGTTTCCAATTAGTATCCCCGGTAGTTTCACATCCCCAGCTTTTGCAATAAAAGTTTTCAGTTCCACCACATTTATAATTCAGAGATCAAGGGCGGTGGAACCCGGGGCATACGTAGAAAGTGAGGATACCAAGCATCATTCTTTTGCCTGCATTTTTGCAACCCGGCCCAAACCAGTTTCCGAAACTTTGGAAGGGGCAGTGTTCATATCATGAGAATCTTCTGTATCCCAATAAGGTGCTCCTATAGCCAATTTACAAACATCAGGAAAAAGATCTGGCCACCAGGTCCAGGGGGGTGCAGTATGACTAATGGACCAGGTTACATCTCCAGTCTGAGAAATTACCTGCCAAGTTAAACGTTGGGGGAGGTGAGGGCTAAAATCACTTACAGTCAGTAAAGGCAGTAAAACCAAAATTATAAGTCTTAGCTTCGTAGAAGCTTGAGTTTGAGCGGGTTGTCGGTTCTTTGGGCCCGCCATCCTGATGATGCCGTCGCTGGTGCAGCCTTCACATGTGAAGCATGGATCCAGGCAGCGATGCCGTCCACTTTTATGGCCATTGGGGTGGTGAGGAGGACGGTGTATGGTCCTTTCCATCGAGGTTCCAACGTCTGGGTTCGATGCCGACGGACGTATACGGAGTCTCCGACTTGGAAAGGATGAGTTTCTCCCGGTGTTCCCGGTTGGTAGGCCTTGGCGAGTTGGGACCATATTTCTTTCTGGACCAATTGGAGTCCCAGTAGCCTAACATATAAGTCAGTGTTATTTTGACAATCAGGTTTTATTTCTTTTCCTAAAGTGAGGAGGGGAGGCGGGGCACCATATAATATTTCAAAAGGAGTAAGATGGTATCGGGAAGGTGTATTTCTAACCCGGAATATGGCCAAAGGAAGGAGCACCGTCCAATCGGTACCGCCAGTCTCCAAGGACAATTTAGTTAGGGTCTCTTTTAGAGTCCTATTCATTCTTTCTACCTGACCTAAACTTTGGGGTCTATAGGCACAATGTAATTTCCAATCAGTCCCCAAATATCTGGCCACATCCTGACTTAACTGGGCGACGAAGGCTGGACCATTATCAGACCCTATTACCTTTGATGCTCCAAATCGAGGAAAAATTTCTTCTAAAATCTTCTTGGCTACTACAGCAGCTGTTTCTTTCTTTGTTGGGAAAGCCTCTATCCATCCTGAAAAAGTGTCTACAAAAACTAAAAGGTATTTATTACCGTACCTTCCAGGACGCACTTCGGTAAAGTCCACTTCCCAGTAAGTTCCTGGGCAGTCCCCCCTGAGTCTCTCTCCAGTTTCAAGTTTCCCTTTGTGAGCATTTACCTGTTGACATGGGACGCATTCCTGCACAATTTGTTCAGCTAATTTTGTCATTCCAGGGGTTTCGTACCCGGCTTTTTGTAACAAGGCTACCATCTTTTTAGTCCCCAAATGTGTCCATCTGTGCATCTGTTGTAACATGGATTCTGCTTGCTGAGGGGACAAAGTTCCTTTTGTTGTGGCCAGGATGATTTCTTCATCGCGGCCTGGTTTTTCAGGAACTTTATCTGAGAGTCCTAAAATGACTTCTCCCGATGCTATTTCTCGGGCCACTTGGTCAGCCATATTATTTCCCCTAATTATTGGGGTATTTCCTTTTTGATGTCCAGGGCAGTGGATGATACTGACTTTAGTAGGAAGCATGAGTGCAGTCAACAAAGCCACGATTTCGTCTTTGTTTTTAATTTCTTTGCCACCTGAAGTTAGTAGCCCTCTCTGTTGGTAAATGGCACCGTGGATATGAGCGGTAGCAAACGCATATCTACTGTCTGTGTAGATGTTTACTTTTTTATTCTCTGCCATCTCTAATGCCCTCGTCAGGGCAATTAATTCAGCTTGTTGGGCTGAGGTCCCTTGTGGTAGCGCCGCTGCCCATATGACTTGTTTTCCGTCTACCACGGCTGCCCCAGTTCGACGCTTACCTTCCTCCAGGAAACTGCTCCCATCCGTGAACCAGGTGAAATCAGCATCAGGGAGGGGCAGGTCCATCAGATCTGGCCTACTGCCGTGTGCTGCGGCTAGTACTTCCTGACAATCATGTATGATGGTGGAGCCTTCCAAGTCAGGATCAGGTAGCAAGGTGGCTGGATTGAGTCCTGTGGCTGGAGCAAACTTGATGCGATCTGAGTTTAGCAACAGGGTTTGGTAATGGGTCATCCTGGCATTAGTTAGCCACCTATCCGGTGGTTGACGGACTACATTTTCCAGGGCATGAGGAGCTGTTATCGTTAGATTTTGTCCTAAAGTTAGTTTGTCAGCATCTTTGACTAGAACGGCCACTGCAGCGATTATCTTTAAACAGGTGGGCCATCCTGATGCCACAGGGTCCAATTTTTTTGACAAATAAGCAACAGGGCGATTCCAGGGACCCAATTTCTGAGTCAATACTCCTTTTGCAATGCCCTTATTTTCGGCCACATATAAGTGAAAAGGTTTGGTTACATCTGGCAGTCCTAGGGCTGGAGCTGAAAGTAAAGCTCGTTTGATTCGGTCAAAAGCCCGTTGTTCCTTATCGCCCCAAACGAAAAGAGTGCTGTTTTTGGTTAGGGGGTACAATGGGGCTGCCAGCTCAGCAAACCCTGGAATCCATAGTCTACAGAATCCGGCCGTCCCCAAAAATTCTCTAACCTGCCTGGCGTTTTTGGGAGCCGGAATTTGGGCCACCGTATCCTTTCTGCTCTCCGTGAGCCATCTTTGCCCCCCTTTTAATAGATACCCCAGGTAACTGACCTGTTGTTGGCATATTTGTGCTTTCTTGGCTGAGGCTCTATATCCCAGGGTTCCAAGTTCCGTTAACAGTTTTTCAGTACCCTTGATACAATCTTCTTGGGTCTCAGCAGCTAATAAAATATCATCAACGTATTGGAGTAATGTTACCTGGGGATTTGATTCTCTATATAATGCCAAATCCTGATGGAGGGCTTCATCAAAGATGGTCGGGGAGTTCTTAAATCCCTGAGGTAGCCGTGTCCATGTCAGCTGACCAGACATTCCCGATGTTGGATCTTTCCATTCGAAGGCAAAGTAGGGTTGGCTCAGGGGAGAGAGTCTTAAACAGAAAAAAGCATCTTTAAGGTCCAAAACAGTATACCACATATGTTGAGGTGGAAGAGTGCTCAGGAGGTTGTAAGGGTTTGGAACTGTGGGGTGGAAGTCTGCCACCCGTTTGTTTACCTCTCGTAGATCCTGCACCGGCCGATAATCATTTGTTCCTGGTTTCTTTACCGGCAGGAGAGGGGTGTTCCATGCTGATTGACATCTTATTAAGATGCCCAAGTCTAGTAGCCTCTGTATATGGGGACGGATACCGTCTTTGGCTTCTCTACTCATGGGGTATTGACGGACCGTTATTGGGGTGGCAGTTGCCTTGAGTTCCACTAGCACCGGGGGCCGATTTTTGGCCACCCCCATTCCGGCAGTTTCTGCCCAGGCTTGAGGGAACCGAGTTACCCAATCAGTAACATTAACTCGTGAGGATGAAGGCTGCTCGTATAATTTATATTCATCTTCTAATTTCATAGTCAATATTTGAAGTAACCTTCCCTTATTATCAGTTATGGTGGGACCTTCTGGCTGAAAGTGGATTTGAGCCCCTACTTTGGAGAGTAAATCTCTTCCCAGCAAAGGATAGGGGCATTCCGGAATAATCAAAAATGAATGGTTTACTCGTCCAATCCCAAGATCTACTGTCCTTCGTGTGGTCCATGAATATTGTTTATTCCCAGTGGCTCCTTGTACCCATGACCTTTTAGCTGAGATAGGACCTTTTGAGTGGAGAAGGACGGAGTGCTGGGCTCCGGTATCTACCAAAAATTGAACAGGTTCCCCCTCCACTTTAAGAGTTACCCAGGGCTCGGGGAGAGGGTTCGAGCCCTGACTTTCCTAGTCTTCTTTCAATGTTAAGATTTTGTTTTTGGTTGGCCTTCCTCCATTCTTTTTCTTAGGGCATTCTCTCGCCCAATGTCCTTTTTCTTTACAGTAGGCACATTGGTCCTTGTCTAATGGCCGCCTTCTGTCTGCCGTTCGCCCTTCCTGCCTATTTCTATCCCCTATATTTCTTCCTCCAACCACAGTGGCCAGTATCTTACTTAAATTCCTCTCCTGTCTCTTATCCCGTCTTATTTCATGGGCTTCCTGCTCTTTCTGCTTTCTTTCTTCCTTCTCTTCCTCTGTTTCTCTTTTGTTATATACTTTATCTGCCTCTTTTACTAACTCCTGAAGCGAAAATCCCTGCAAGCCATCTAGCCTCTGTAATTTCTTCTTAATATCAGGGGCCGCTTGATCTATGAAAGCCATTGCTATAGTAGCCCTATGTCCCTCCGAAGTTGGATCATAAGGGGTAAAGCGTCTAAAGGCTTCCATTAAACGTTCCAGGAACACAGTTGGCGATTCCTGGGGCCCCTGAGTTACTTCCCTTACCTTAGCCAAATTAGTGGGCCGTCTGGCCGCTCCATGGAGACCCGCCACCAGAGCCTGGCGATACATTTTCAGGCGCTCCCTACCTTCCGGGGCATTGAAATCCCAGTTTGGCCTGACGAGTGGGAAACCAGTATCAATCTCGTTAGGCAGCTGAGTAGGTTGCCCATTGGCGCCTAATACATTTTTTCTGACTTCTAAAAGAACCCGTTGCCTCTCCTCAGTCGTTAGGAGAGTCTGGAGCAGCTGCTGACAATCATCCCATGTGGGCTGGTGGGAGAAAACAAGAGATTCTATTAAAGCGGTAAGGGCCTGTGGATTTTCGGAAAAAGTTGGGTTATGCATTTTCCAATTATAAAGATCTGCAGAGGAAAAGGGCCAATATTGGAGAGGTCTATTCCCTTGGCCATCGGGGGGGCCATATTCTCTAAGAGGTAGGGCAGTGGAGTCTGGGGAGATAGCCCTCCGGCTCCTAGTGCCCACTGAGGGACCCCTTTCTTCTTCCATCATGGATGGTTCCCTTGGTGCCGAGGGCAGTGGAGCTGGGGGTCCTCTAGGTGGTAGGGGATTCGGGGCCGGAGGATAAGGGGGTGGGGAATCCAAAAGAAGCAAATCGGACTGCGGGTCAGGATAAATCGCCTTCGGTAGATCCGGGACGTCGGGTAGCTTCTCCGTGTTGGGGTTTTTCTTTAAGGCTAATATCTCCGACGCTGCTGATGTATGCGCGGACGTACCTGTTGAGGAAACAAAGGGCCGGACCCACGGAGGTGGGGAGAGAATTAAATCTTCCCAGACCAAGACATATGGTACTTGGTCTGGATGTCCGTGGGGATCTATATTAAATATCTTAGACTTCAGCAGCTTAATCTTGTCTAATAAAAAGGATCCTTCGGGGGGCCATCCTATCTGAAATGTTGGCCATTCAGAGGCACACAAAGTCTGCCACTTTCCTTTCTTTACCTCTACCGAAAAATTATGGGCTCTGGCCCGAACTTCGGTCCAATAGCTTAGAGTAAGGGAAAGAGAAGTCGTCATAGTTTGTCCCATTGTCGTCCGTCAGAGAAGAAGAATAGACCACAATACAGAAACAGTTAAAACTCCACGAAACACATATACGTATGGGCCACCGCGAGCTCGCTTCAAAACCGAAACTTCTTCAGATGGCAGTTATCACCAAGGGAACTGCCGAAACCGAGTGAAGGGGAGACAGACTTTGCCTCTCCTTCCAGATGAGCCACCAGGGCGTCCCCTAGGGCTCATGGACGCCGGCTATTAGCACGTCTGCCTAGCCAGAGGTCCGATACAGATTCCATAATAAGCCGATTCTTACGGCTTTCCTCCGATAATGGCCTACAAAGAACAAGGGACAAACAGACAATCAAGCTCGAGCTTACCTGGTACCTCCAACTCCCGATGTTCTTGTGGTCCGGGGCGAGTGGAATCCCGGACGAGCCCCCAAATGTTAGACCTGCGCGGTCTCCTAGGAGTTTCGACTCGCCCAGGAAACAACAAGAGTCGGAAGTCGATGCAAAACGCAAGAGGTTTATTGAAGGCCGGTGCACCGGGGTTCCTTGGTCCTCACGCAGGAGGTCGAAGAAGGAACCCTTTTGGGCGCGAATATGTCAGTTTTATAGGTTCCCACTTCCCCGTATGTAAATTATAGATTTGGTTGTGTTCTCCTGCTGATTGGTCCCGGCTTAGGCTCGGACCAGAGAGGGAACTTGTCCCCAGCTGCCTGATTGGTCTTTGACAGACACCTTTTTTACATTTTGTTATCTCCCTCCTTCTCCCCAGCTGTCTGATTGGTCTTTGACAGACACCTTTTTTACATTTTGTTATCTCCCCTCCTTCTCGGAAGGGGGCCGGACATCCTGGAAATTCACCCATTGTCTAAGAAGCCCCTATTGTCTGGAGAGTTCTTAATCATTAGCTGGAACAATGTCCCTCGAGTCCCACACTAACCTAGAATTCTATATCCAACAAAAGTATCTTTCAATAATGGAGATATAAAGCCTTCTCAGATAAACTGAAGGAATTCATCTCTAGCAAACATTCTCTGCAAATATAATGTTTAAAAAAGTTCTTCAAGCAGAAGGATAATTATATGTCAGAAACTTTGATCTATGTAAAGAAAAGAAAAGCATCAGGGAAAGAATAAGTAAAATAAAATAAAATAATAAGTAAGAATAAAATAAAATAAGAATAAGTAAAATAAAATAAAATATTTTATTTATCTTATTATTAATTATACCAAATATAACTGTGTGTTTAAAACTTAATAGTAATGATGAATCAGATGATTACAGCAAATATAAGTGAAATGAATGACAGAATGTCACAGAGAACAGAAGGGAGAAATTGCACATACTTTGTTGTGAGGTACCCATTCTACATGTGAAGTCATGTTATAGTATAATTTGAAAATGAATTTAGATAAGTTAAAAACGCATATTGCAAACTCTAGGGCAACTGCTTAAAAATTTTTAGAAGAAATATAATTGATGTCCCATGAGATGAGACTAAATGGAACCATATAAAATGCTCAGTTCAAACCAGAGAAGGCAAAAAATGGACATGAGGTGAAAAAACACAACATATAAAAAACAGTTATAAACATGATAGATATTATATCAACTGCATCAATAGTCATTTTACATCTGAATATATAACTAATATACCAGTTAAAATACAATTAAAAATGAGATGATCAGAATGGATTTTTTAAATAAATTTATTTATTTTATTTTATTTTACTTATTTATTTTTGGCTGTGTTGGGTCTTCGTTGCTGCATGCAGGCTTTCTCTAATTGCACCGAGTGGGGGCTACTCTTCATTACGGTGCACATTCTTCTATTGCGGTGGATTCTCTTGTTGCAGAGCATGGGCTCTAGGTGCACAGGCTTCAGTAGTTGTGGCTCACGGGCTTAGTTGCTCTGCGGCATGTGGGATCTTCCCAGACCAGGGCTCGAACATGTGTCCCCTGCATTGTCAGGTGCATTCTCTACCACTGCACCACCAGGGAAGTCCCAGAATGGATTTTTTTTAAGAAATCCAATTATAGGTTGTCTATCAGAAACGTAGTTTAAAAATAAAGACATAGTTAAATTAAAAGATGTAGAAAGACATAGCATGCTTACAGTAACCAAATCAGAATGAAGTACTTATATTAATTACAGACAAATCAGACTTCAAAGCAAGAAAAATCATCAGGGCTAAAGAAAGGCAGTAAAAAATTATAAAGGGATCAGTTCTCCAAAAAGACATTAAAACTTCTAAATATGCATACACCTAACTGCAAAACATCAAAATGTGTGAGGCCAAAACTGATAGAACTGAGAAAAGAAATAGAAAAATCCACTAGTATCATTAGAGGCTTCAAAACCCCTCTGTCACTATTGATAGGTCAAGCAAACAGAAAACTAGTAGCAATATATAAGACCTGAGCAGCACTATCAATCAACTTGATCTAGTTGATATGTATAGAATATTCCATGTAACAATAATAGCAGAATATACATTTTTTTTCAAGCTTCCATGGAACATTCAGCAAGATAGGCCACATTCTATGCTATTAAAAAACAAAGCTTAACAAACTTAAAAGTATAGAAATCATACAAAGAATGTCTCAGATGATAACAAACTACAAATTAATAACAACAGATAGTTGGAAAATTCCAAAACATTTAGAAATTGAACAACACCATTATAAATAACCCATGTGTCAAAGAAGGAGACTCAATAGAAATTTTTAAATATTTTGAACCAAAGGAAAATGACAACACAATTTACCAAAAATTGTAGAATGCAGTATAAGGAGTGCTCAGAGGGAAATTTATAGTGTAGTAATACATTTATATATTAGATGAAAGATGTAAAATTAATAACCTAAACTTCCACCTTAGGAAACTGGAGGGAAAAGAGCAACTTAAGCCTAAATAAAGAAAAGAAAAAAATAACAAATATTAGAAGAGAAATTAATGAAATTGAGAAAAGAAAATCAATAGAAGAAAAGCACAATTGAAGCAAAAGCTGATTCTTTGAAAGATCAATAACTGAAAAAACCTTCAGGAAGATTAACCACCACCACCAACAACAAAAAACAAGAGGGAATACATAAATTACTAATGTCAGAAATGAAAGAGAGGTCATTATACCAATATCTCAAACATTCAAAAGCTAAAAGAATACTGTGAACACTGTGCCCAGAAATATGATAAGTAGGTGAAATGGATCAATTTTTTAAAAGACATAAACTACCAAAACTTATACAAGGAGAGATAGATTACCTGAATAGCCTTATGTCTATCAGAGAAAGTGAATCAATGCTTAATAACTATTCAGAAAAGAAAATTCCAGACCCAGACAGTTTTACTTGTGAATTCTACCCAAAACTGAAGGGAATACCAATTTCCCACATAGAAACGGAAAATAAAAAGAGTGAACACTTCCTAAGATATTCTAAGAAGCCATAATTACTTTAATACAATTTTTTAAAAAGATAAAGACATTACAAGAAATGAAAAATACAAATCAGCATCTCTCACAAATGTAAATTCAGAAATCCTCAACAAAATACTAGCAGATCAAATCCAACAATGCATAAAGATATTATACATCACAACTAATTGAGATTTATTCCAAGTATGCAAGGCTGGTTCAACAATCTAAAACCATCCATGTAAACCTTCATATTATTGAGCTAAAAAGAAAAGTCATCTGTTGATATTAATTGAGGCAATAAAAACACTTGACAAAATCCAAAGCTTTTCTAGAAGAGAAGATAAAAATACAGATAAATATCTGGGTTCTAGGTGCTTGAAAAAGAACCAAATCTAAGAACAATTCTTCCCATGTCACGTATCACCTTTCATATCACTTGGTCTCACTAGGAAGCACAGTTCTACACAGATATTTCTGGTCAATGATAACCATACAATCAATTAGCTGAGTCAAACTCACTTGTTTGAAATGTAAATATAATAGTCCAGATACCTCAAAAATTCCTCCCACTACAAATATCTAGAATTGTTAAATAAAATATAGCAAGTATTATTTTAAATGCATATTTAATAGCATCTTATAGAATATCCAAGCTCACATGTGAGTGAGGTGGTCAAAGGAGAAGATAACAGAAAACCAGAGTGGTAAGCATTAAGTTGCCCTGGGAAATTGTCAATGCTAGTAACTTTAGTGCTTTAATGTTCACTTGAATACAAGTGATGAGGTCCTGGGGTCATATACATTGAGAAATTGGAATTGAAAGTTTGAGATATGTAACAGATATATACACATATATGCACACATACAGTCAAAGCCAAGACACTGGAAGGAAAAAAAATTCTATCCACTGCAAAGGAAATAAAAAGAAAGTCTTTTTTTGCTTATGCTCTCAATAGAAAAATATATATATTTCCAGGAAATTAAAAAGTACATTCGTTAACCCACATGGCTCTGAGTTTTAGTTACAATCTTCTCATTGTGTGGGAACACATGCTTAAAATTTAACAAGGACCTTTGTACCTGGCCAGTGATAGCCTGAGGCTCCTGGCAGAGGCACAAAACAAACAAAACTGGAAGAAATTTGCAAACCCAGAACACAGGATATATTTTTTCTCCCCTCTCTGTCTCTGTCTCTGTCCTCTCTGTCTTTTCACTTTCCCTCTCTCTTTGTACACACAATCCCATTCAAGATGAGTTCACAGTCAAAAATTGCAAAATACATAAAGATATATCTACCAATAGTGAAAGTGGGCATAAAAAGCAGCAGAATTACAACTTCAAGGCTTTGAAATTATAGAATAAGATGAAAGGGAAAACACATTTATTTAAATTGCTAAAGAAAAAAAAACTGTATGCAAATTTGAAAAAAAATATACAGAATAGGAGTTGAAATGTAAAAAAATAGATATTAAAATGCAAAAAAAAATGGCTACATTAAATAGCAAATTTGACCCAGCTAAAATAGATTAAGCAAATTGGAAGATAAAAATGAAGAAATTACACATATGCAACAGGGAGAAATAAGACACAGCATGTGTGAAAAAGAAGTTAAAATATACACAGAATAAAATGAGAAGAGCCAACATACATCTGATAGAATAAGGAAAAATAGAGTAAGACACTTAAGTAAAAGCGAATGGCTGAAGACTGTCCAGATATTATAAAAGTCTTAGATCATCAGCATCAAGAAAAACAAATGTCAAAGGTGTTAAATGAAAACAATCCTACAATTAGACACAGCAGGATGAAACTACATTAAACTAAAATAAAAAGAAAAAAACCTTAGAAGCAATGAGAAAATGCTGCTATAGACTAAAAACAGAATTTTCCACAGCAACAATTTCTTCAGTCTGTTAAGATAAAATAATTTTGAACTAAAAATTCTATACCCATTTAAATCATAATTTAAAATTGAGAGTCGGGCTTCCCTGGTGGCGCAGTGGTTGAGAATCTGCCTGCCAGTGCAGGGGACACGGGTTTGAGCCCTGGTCTGGGAAGATCCCACATGCCACGGAGCAACTAGGCCCATGAGCCACAACTACTGAGCCTGCACGTCTGGAGCCTGTGCTCCACAAGAGAGGCCGCAATAGTGAGAGACCTGTGCACCACGATGAAGAGTAGCTCCCGCTTGCCACAACTAGAGAAAGCCCTCACACAGAAACGAAGACCAAACACAGCAAAAATAGATAAATAAATTACTAAAACTCCTACCCCCAACATCTTAAAAAAAAAAAAATTGAGAGTAAATAAAAGACATATCCCAGCAAATATGACATTTTTTATTCACAAACACTTACTGAAAAATACTGAAAGATTTACTTGAGGAAAAAGGTAGTCAAACCATGAGAAATAAATGGAATTAAAGAAGTAATGAATACTAAAAAAGCTGTATGCATGTTGAGAAATAAAAGAATTATAATACAAAAATAATAAATAATTTTGATTTATTAATAAGGCAAACTAAAATACAGAAAAACAATAGTATGTAAAACAGAAGAGAAAGTATTGGGCATTAATGGTCAATTATGGTTAGGAACTGGGAAGAGAGTAGAGATAGTGATGAATTATATAAATAGAGATTTTAAGGAATTGACTCAAGCAAATTTGGAGGCCTGGTGAATCAAAAATCTGCAGGGTAAGCTGGCAGGCTGAAGACTCAAGGAAGTGATATAGTCGCAGTTCAAAGGCATTCTGCTGGCTGAATTCTGTCTTGCTTGGGAAAGGTCAGTCTTTGTTCTATTAAGGCCTTCAACTGATTACATGAGACCCACCCACATTATGGAAGGTAATCTACCAATTTAAATGTTAATCTAATTCAGAAACACCATCAGAGACACACCCAGAATAGTGTTTGACAAAATATGTGGGTGCCGTAGCCCAGCCAAGTTGATGTATAAAATTAACAAACAAAACGCCCAAATTTTTAGAGGAAATGAAAGAGAAATACAATATTAATGCAAGAAGAGATAGGAAATGAGGAGAAAAACATGAAATAAGGTAAGCGCATCATTTAAAAATGCACAAATATAAATCCAAACAATGTTAAAAATAATAAATCAACTTAATAGTTAAAAATGGAAATTCAGAAGAATTTTACATCCAGCAATACAGTGAAAAAAATAATGTGAAAGGCCCTCTTGCTGCAGACAACTAGATCCTGCATAAAACACTCCTTTTATTGTAACCTTGTGCTTTCAGGAAGCAAAGAAAATCTCCAAGGGCCACCCACACACGCGCCCTAAAAAAAAAACAAAACAGAGTTCAAAATGGTTAGCAGTAAACACACTCAAAAGAAAGAGTTCTCTGAGGGCCAAAGACTAAATAAGCACCACAAGAAGAGTAATAATCATGGGGTAAGTGGCACTATGAAGAAATAGAACTTGAGGCTCCTTGTTAGGCAGGGACCTTAGAAGGGAGATAAATTGATCACAGGCTGGTAGCATCCCTATCTTATAGCAAAAGAAAACAGACATTAAGATCAACCAAATATAGGGACATCCCTTGTGCCAGTGGTTAAGACTTTGCCTTCCAATGCAGGGGGTACAGGTTCGATCCCTGGTCAGGGAGCTCAGATCCCACTTGCCTCGTGGACAAAAAACCAAAACATAAAACAGAAGCAATATTGTAACAAGTTCAATAAAAACTTTTAAAATGATCCACATCTAAAAATCTTTTTAAAAAATCAACCAAATATGAATTTATTAAAAAGATTCTTAAAATAGCAGTTTTCAAATATTGAACAACATGTAGAACAAGCCTCAGATTCTTTAGAAGAAGGAACCATATGAGATAAGATTTATAATTGCCCTAGTTTTGTCCAGGAGGAACTAACATGTAGGCTCACTGAATTGAGGAGATTGGAATTGAGGATTGGAATTTGACATGGCTGAGAGGACTGAAATTTGTGTGGCAGAAAATCAGAGATGGAGGAGATGGACAAAGAATTAGCCCCAGAATTTGGCATTCCTGTGAATGTATGCTAAAATCTAAGCTGTGCATGCTAAGAATGCAATTTAAAATTTCCAGTGATCACAGATTATTGGTAAACATTCCATTTCCAGCCTGTGAGGATTAAAAATCTTATTTGACTGTTCAAGACTTTCAATAAACACTGTAAATCTTAACAGGAGAGCAAAACTAGTCTAGATTAAGACTATCCTAGATCTGCTTTAACAAAACATAAACAAAACTCAAAAGGATTAAGTTAATCCACGTGTAATTTAACTAACTGCCAGAACAAATTCCAAAACTCTTTAAAGGAAAACAATAAAATCCAGCAACAATGGCATAAAATTCAAAGCATCGCTTATGCAATAAAAAATTACTAAACATGAAGAAGCAGGAAAATGTGACCTATCACCATGAGAAAATTCAATAAATAGAAAGAGATAAAAAATGACAGAGATGATGGAATTATCAGACAAGAATTAAGCAACTCTTCCTCTAACTATGTTCAAGAAAATAAAGGGAAACATGAACATAATGAGAATGGAACAGAATATTTTTTAAAGAACCAAATGGAACGAGTAGAAAGGAAAAAGAATCTGAAATAAAAACTTCACTTGATGAGTTTGGCAGCAGATTGCACATTGTAGAAGAAAGGACCAATAAATGTAAAGACAAAGCAATGGAAAATTTCCAAACTGAAGCCCAGTGAGTAAAAGGCAAAAAATAAATAAATAAATAAAACAAAACACAAAAAACAAAGGGAAAAACAAAAATTAAAAGAGACATCCAGGGCTTCCCTGGTGGCGCAGTGGTTGAGAGTCTATTTAATTCAAATTGATTAAATTTGAATCAAACAATATATATTAAAAAGTAAAAAGATGTATTGACTAAGTAGAATTTATTCTAGAATTGGAAGGTTATTTTAACATTCAAAAATCAAAAATAAATGACTGTTTAAATGGTGGTAATAAAGGCACTTAACCAAACTAAAAATCTATCATGATTTAAAATATAAGCAAACTAGGAACAGGCAGGAACTCCTCATCCAAATAAAGAATATCTATCAAAAATTTACTTTTATTTTAACATCAAATTTAAGTGGTGAAAGATAAAATGCTTTCATTCAGACTGGAAGTAAGGCAAGGGTATTTGCTTTTTCCACTTCTAGACAACCTTGTAATGGAAATCCAAGACATAGCAATAAAATAAGAAAAATAGGACTTCCCTGGTGGCGCAGTGGTTGAGAGTCCGCCTGCCGATGCAGGGGACACGGGTTCATGCCCCGGTCTGGGAAGATCCCACATGCCGCGGAGCGGCTGGGCCCGTGAGCCATGGCCGCTGAGCCTGCGCCTCCGGAGCCTGTGCTCCGCAACAGGAGAGGCCACAGCAGTGAGAGGCCCGCGTACTACAAAAAAAAAAATAATAAAGAAAAATAGGGCTTCCTTGGTGGCGCAGTGGTTGGGAGTCCGCCTGCCGGTGCGGGGGACACGGGTTCGGGCCCTGGCCCGGGAGGATCCCACATACCGCAGAGCAACTAAGCTCCTACGCCACAACTACTGAGCCTGTGCTCTAGAGCCTGTGAGCCACAACTACTGAGCCCACGTGCCACAACTACTGAAGTCTGCGCGCCTGTAGCCCGTGCTCTGCAACGGGGGAGGCCGCGGCAGTGAGAGGCCCGTGCACTGCAGCGATGAGTGGCCCTCGCTCGCCACAACTGGAGAGGGTCCACGTGCAGCAACGAAGACCAAGTGCAGCCAAAAATAAATTAATTAATTAATTAAAAAAAAAAAGAAAAATAAAATAAAAGAGTCATATATATTGGAAAGAAGGAAACTGTAGATATTAGCAGACATTACCATGTATATTAAAATTCTTAAAAATTCAGCACAATAGTTACTAAAACAAATAGGAAAATTTAGTGAGGCCATAATACAAAAGAATAATATACAAAAATTAATTGTATTTTACCTACTAGCAATGAAGAACTGAAAAATTGAATTTAAAATTTCTTTTTAAAACAGCATTAAAAACTTTGGGATATATTTAACAAAATATGTGCAAGACCTGTACAATAAAATCTACAAATCTTTGCAACAGAATTAAAGAAGAATTAATAAATTAAAAGACATGTCACGTTTGTGAATTTGAATATTTAATATTATTAGGTAATTATTCTCTAATTATTCTCTAGATCTACATATAATACTAATTAAAATTTTTGCCACAGTTTGCTGGAAACTGAGAGGCTGGTACAGAATATTAATTAACCACATGTGAACTATCTAAAAATGAAATCCCAAAAACGAGCCACCCAAAAGGAAATCAGAAGAAAAATTATACCTTCAATGCTGATAGTAGAAAATAATCAGGTTTCAAAATTAACAAGCTAAGTATAATTCAGTTTAATACATTAGAAAAATATTACATTAATCCTCTGAAAAGTTGAAAATATGATTAGTAAATATTTAATAATAAACATTTCATATTAATTAAGTAAAAAGTGTCTGAAAATATTGATAGAGTAGAAAAATCCTCTGACCAAATATATTAAAGCAGAAAAATATACTAGTATATAAAAGGACAAAACTACAGAAAGAGCAAAGGTAAGAAAAAATGAGATTATTTAGAAAATCTAATCCTAATAAGTTTGAAACATAAATGAACACCTACTAACATTGCTTATCTTTTAAAAACTTACTAAAAATGAAATAGTCACTTAGAAGTTAATAATTAATTGAATCATTAATAGGAATTTCTCCTGAAAGTCAACTCCAAGCCCATGTACATATACATGGGAGTTGTACCAAATATTCATGTAATTGGTCATTTAAATATTATTCAAATACTCCAAAAAATAGGAAATGAGGGTTTCTAATCATTTTATGATGTCAATATAACCTTGGTATCAAAACTGGATAGAGACATTATGAGAAAGAAAAATTCCAGACTAAACTCCTCCATGAATATCATTGCAAAAAATATAAACAAAATATTAGTAAAATGAATTTAATAAACTGTGTAAAAAAGTTAATTATCTCTGGAATTATCTCCAACAACATTAAAGTAGATCTCCGCATATGAAGAGATTTATCCTGTTACACTATAAGTAGAATAAATTTATAAAAATATAAATTATTTCAGTTTTAACAATAGTTACAATCTAAATTCCAATCAAAGTGCCAACAGATTATTCTTAAGAAACTTGACGATCTGATTTAAATTATTTGAAAATTTAATTATTTAATTATTTTGAAATTTTTGTTTAGTTTATTTGGAATTTTATAAGTTGCCCCAAATAATCAAGATACATCTGCAGAAGAATAATAAAGGAGTGGCATTTGTCAACCAAGAATTAAGGTTCAGTTTGAGCTATAGTAATTAAGATAATTTAACATTAGTTCAGAAATAAAAAATTAAGCAATGAAACATTATAAAAGCCCAGAAACAGAGCCAGACTTAAACATATATGTAGAAGTGGCTTTGCAGATCAGTGGAGAATGGAAAACAAATTTTCAATAACATATGAAAAATGAAATTAAATTCTTAACTCAAACCATATATAAAAACCCATTCTTGGTGAATTAAAGACTTAAATGTGAAAGATAATTATTTACAATTCATTTTAAAAGCACTCTTTAAAACAATATAGAATAAGAAAGAACAAATAAAACTACATAAAAACCACACTTCCTGAATCACATCTGGCTTTCATTAAGGGACATGAGAGTTGAGAGGAGCATCATTCCCACCCTCAAAATTGAAAAGAACTGACTCAAATTCAAAACTCTTTTAGAATCTGTTGGACACTGACGTCACACATCAGCCAATCATCCGGATCAATCTAAGGACAAAGGAGCACCCTCAAAGAGAGACGACATGCACGTACTCATTTACCTGGACAAGAAGCAACCAGACAAGAATTCAACAAGAAAAACCAATGAGTTGCTGAAAGATGAGAGGATGCTGGTAGGACTGGTTGAAGCACTTGAGGGATCATCAACTGGGAGTGTCTGCATATTCTTAAGAAAGAGCCCTAAGAAAGAATCTATAGTAGTGCGTACGTGGGGCTGTGGAACAGCCACCATGAAGGAGAAGCATGAAATTTCCCCTAGCCTCTTCTCTGCTCTCTCCCCTATAGAGCAAAAACCTTAATTTGTAGGGAAAGAGTATCAAGCACTCACACTCTTAGGGCACAGGTGAATACCCATTGCAGCTAAGGAAAAGGAACAGGAAAAAAAAGTCCTATTTCCGGGGGAAAGGAAAGGAATACACACTGAGCCCACAACTAAAGCTGGCGGAAGGCAGGAGAAGTGAGAAAATCACACATTGAGTCCCAAAGACACAGTGTATTCTACCAGGATTGAGCAAATAATTAAATATATTGTGGACAATGAAAGCCAGTTTTCTCAATCATCAATGTTGGAAAAAGAAATTACAAATAAGAAAAGATATCAGAGGTATCAGTATGAACTCATGTTTTTTTATATATGTACAGATAGAGACCGGTACAATGGTGTGCCTACACTCAAGCCCATGTGTGTATATACATATATTTAGTATGTATGTACTAAATACATACTCTTAAGAGGCTTTAGAAGCAAAGGCACCCCGATAGCAATGAGCACATCTAGCATCCAGATCTTGATTTCTAAGTGCCATTCAACAGTGAAAGGAACCCAGACTACATGGAAAATTGTCTGATTCCAGCAATGGGACAGAGAAAATATAAGATAAACTTGTGGTACCACAAAGTAAGGAAGAACTCAAAATGTGATGGGAATTTGTTGAAAGGATATATGAGCAAACTTGAAGTAGTCCCCCAAAGGCTAAATTTTGGGCAATTAGAGCAACACAATAAATAATGATAGTAATGCATTATAATCCATAAATAAAATAAATAACCATAAATCCATACAAGCATAAATACTTGAAAAAATAAATAAATGAAGGAGAAGGGACAAATTTTTCTACAGTAGAAGCCCAATTTATAAGTGTAAAAAGAAAAATGGAAATAAAAAGCAGCATTTGACAAATAGTACAGTAATAATTGTCGCAGACAAAAATCATTGACGGAGGTTGGAAATTAGCAAGTGAAAATGTAATGAGACTACATATCTTCATTATCTCAAAATATCTTCCTACAAGATATTTAATAATTATAGAGGGGAAAATAGTAATTTAGTGTGGATAAACTTGAGAGACATTGTCATATACAAATTATTAAAGTTAAAAATTATCAGTAATGAGACATATATATATCATGTACATCATGATATAGTGTACTGAAAAAGGCAAAACATTACTTTTGTGATATTCTTGCCACAAATGGATAACTTCAGTCTAATCATAAGAAAGCAACAGAAAAACTCATCAGAGAGACATTTTACAAAATAATTGGCCAGAACTCTTCAAAAGTGTTAAGGTCATTAATGATGCTGAAGAATTGTCCTTTATTGGAGGATGATAAAGCTATCACACCTAAATGTAATGTGGAATACTGGATTGGACTCTGGACAAAAAAAAGGATATTAGTGGGACAACTGATTAAATTTGAATGAGACAAGTAATTAGTTAATAATATTGTATTAATGTTAATTTTCTGGCTTGAATAATTAAACTACGGTACATAAGATTTATTTGGAGAAGCTGGGTGAAAGTATATGGAAAAATCTGAGTACTAGTTTTGCAACTCTTGTAAGTCTAAAATTATTTCAAAACAAAAAGCTATGAAAAAGATTGATAAATTTAACTACAATAAATATAGGTATATATTGAAAAATAGAAATAATAATATATAGCATAAATATATAATTTTATATTATATATATTCTGATACATCAGATGTCATATAATAAATGTATGAAAAATACTTTCAGATTGAATTATAAAATCCAGTTTCATGGTATTTACAAAGAGATAAGCCTAAATCATATCGATAGGAGAGCTGGAGGAAAAGGTATGAAAATAATACACTTGACAGTTACTATTAAAAGAAAGTTATATATATTTACATGCACATATAAAAATGACTTAATTGCAAAAAAATTATTAAGTCTGTGTTAAGGCATACTATTTGATCAACATTCTGCCAAATTATGAGCCCTTAGAAAAAAGTCCTACTAAGTGCAGTGTCTATAATTCTCATTTTCTCAGAAGGGGCTCATAATCTGTCCTCTCTTTGATTCAGTTGAGGAGTAAATAATTGTTGGCTTTTTTGAGTGAGTACACAGAATCTTGCAGCATTTTCAAATATTACTTAACTAAGGTATAGCCAGTCCCTGTGTATCGTCTAATAATAACAAACTTCCTGCTTGAAAGATATCTCCGAGTCCAGTAGCTGTTCTGTCCCCAAAACCTGACACATGAAATGTATTTGATAAATACTTATTGAGTAAGTGAATAAATGGAGGCAGAAAAGATTAAATGCACAAAGTTTAGTTTAGTGTCTAGGGTACTATTAATAAAATCCACAAGAAAAAAAGGGAAATGTTCCAATGAAAGGACAAAATGCAAAACAAATGGTTATTTTAAAATAAAAAGATAGAATTCCAATCTTGATTTTATCAAAATTTAACCCTTCCTCTAAATTTAACAGAAGTCAATAGGTCAACCCACAGTTACTGTTTGAAATCTACACTGAAAAGTTAAAATTAAAAAATACTGTTTAAAAATTGGCATACAGGGCTTTCCTGGTGGCGCATTGGTTGAGAGTCCGCCTGCCGATGCAGGGACACGGGTTCATGCCCCAGTCCGGGAGGATCCCTCATTACGCGGAGCGGCTAGGCCCGTGAGCCATGGCCGCTGAGCCTGCGCGTCCGGAGCCTGTGCTCCGCAACGGGAGAGGCCACAACAGTGAGAGGCCCGCGTACCGCAAAAAAAACCAAAAAACATTGGCATACAATTCTAACCATTTGAGACTTTAATTACTATTATTCCAGAATATTTTTGTAATTTATTACTGAGTAGAAAATTAAATAATTTATTTCATTTCAATGGATTTATAAATATTATGTAATAAATTTAATAAATATTAATAACAACTACTTCCATATCCTACCATCAGCTATATCATCCTACATTCAGACAAATGAAAATTGAATCGTTTTAATTACATTCAGGAAAAGAGATGTCTCACATTCTTTAAGAAATCACTTTGAGAGTCAACTTGGAGCTCTAGATTACTTTAGAACTCTTTTCAAATTCTCTATTGCATTAGTTTAATTTTAAAAATAAATTTTAAGTAAATTCCATAAAGGTAAAAAACAAATAGGTTTTATTCTCAAAGATTCTGCTTGTTGCTATTCTACATACTTGCTCACTTCCCCCTCAACCCATGCAAAGCATTTTCAGAAGTTAACTAGTGTTTTGCACCTGGAAAATACAGGCATTCATGGAGAGTGGGAAGAGGATTCAGCTGGCAGGATTTAAAGTAGAGTTCTCAGTTGTGGAAGATCTTGTTGCTGGAGAAAGCTGGAATCTTCCCCTTCTGGTCAGCAAAGCAAATTAGGATGGTGTTGAAATTATATCTGTCTTGTCATCTCCCTGGCAGGACACCTCTTGATAGGGCCTTCTGTTCCTCCCATTTCTTGGCAGCATCTGCCTTTGGGATGTCTGGAAATAATGGAACTTTCAAGACTAAATAATGGAGCCTGGCAGAGCTTCTGTAGTTCTTACTTAAAGATCTAAATCATATGTTTGCATCAGGTCATTTAAAGTAAACTCGAAGCACTTGAATTGAAGCTTGAAATATAGCTGCTCAGCAGTAGAATTCAGTTTCGTCAGATCTCCCTGTGATGGCAATGTCATCTAGAAAACAGGGGATTGCAGGATTTCGCTAAATGTATCCTGTTGCTTTTAAAGTATACGATGCTTCACACTTTAGGGAAGAAAAGATAAAATATCCAGACAGATGATTTGGTACCCATCATTGGAAGCAGATGCATGGTTTTTACATGTGGCAAGTGATGAAGATCTGCCTGTATCTGGTTTTGCTCTATCCTTCACTGACTTGAGCTGAGCCGGAGGTCTTGCTGATTTCAGAAAGAACACTACGTCTTCGACTCCAGAACAAACTCCTGTATGCAATTTCACAAGGCACAGAGCAAAACATGAATGTGTTCTGTACTTTCCAGTGTCAGGATGATTCATGTAATATTCCCAAATACGTGTCCTCTGAGTGCTCGGTCACTTGAAAATTTTTATGTATCCCACGATGAGGTCTAGATTTTATTTCTGGTGTTTTTCAGAGGCAACAGATTTAAGTAAGACCATTTTCGTAAGCACTGGAGGACCTCATTCAAGCCTTACTTTTGTTAGTTCCATTTTAGTCTTGAACAAATATGACTGTATAAACTGAATCTCAAAAATATGCAGAGTAAGAGAAGCCTTACACAATAGAGTATATGTTGAATGAGTCCATTTAGATGAAGTTCTAGAGCAAGCTAAACTAATCAATGACAAAGTACGGTGGTCCCTCAGAATCTGCAGGGGATTAGTTCCAGGACCCCCACAGATACCAAAATCTGGGGATGCGCAAAGCCCTTATATAAAATGGTGTAGTATTTGCATATAACCCATGCACATCCTCCTGTATACTTTAAATCATCTCTAGATTACTTATAATAAGTAATGCAATGTAAATGCCATGTAAATAGTTGTAAATACAATTTAAAGAGTTGTCAGCACATGGCAAATTCAAGTTTTGGTTTTTAGAACTTTCTGGAATTTTTTAAAAATATTTTTGATCCACAATTGGTTGAATCCGTGGATGTAGAACCTGCAGATATAAAGGGCTAACTGTATTCATAAAGCTTTATGAGTGGGAATGAGATGTGTATTTTTTTTTTTTTGCGGTACGCGGGCCTCTCACTGCTGTGGCCTCTCCCGTTGCGGAGCACAGGCTCCGGACGCGCAGGCTCAGCGGCCATGGCTCATGGGCCCAGCCGCTCCGCGGCATGTGGGATCTTCCCGGACCGGGGCACGAACCCGTGTCCCCTGCATCGGCAGGCGGACTCTCAAGCACTGCGCCACCAGGGAAGCCCGAGATGTGTATTTTGATTTATTTCAAAGTGTCTTCATTTGCAAATTCACCTGAAGTAATAGCTGATACTCAGAAAGGATGCCTATTAGCAGATAACATTTCTCAGCTAAGAGGTAAGAAGCAAGGCATCTTTTAATTTTAAAAAATGTTAATATTTTTTATCGTGATAAAATACACATAACAGTTACCACTGTAACCATTTTAGGGTATTCAATTCAGGGACGTTAAGTATATTCACAATGTTGTGCAAACATCACCAGCATCTAGCTCCAGAACTTTTGCATCAGCCCAAAGAATCTGAACACCTTGTACCCATTAAGCAGTCACTCTCCATTCTCCTCTCCTCCTAACATTACTTTTAAATGCATCTTTTTTCTTTCACTTATTTATTAAATGACCATGTTTTAAGGGCCTCCTATATCCTGGCACTGGGACAGGTGGGCAGATACAGCACCATCAGAGACAGACCCACAGGGTCTGTCCTCTATTTGAATGGCTCCTTCTCTGCCCTCCCCAAAAGAAGGCAGTAAATAAAAGAGATAGAAAGAGAGAGAAAAGGAAGCCGGTGTTTCCAAAGGGTAGCTTTGGCAACATACAACTGCAATATTTGTTTTCTAGCAACACTTTGTAAAATATTCTTCCCTTGGCGAAATTCAGAAACACAGACTTTCATGAAAAGTTTTCCATTTACTTTGAAAGAAAGCCCTTGAAGTGTTTTGACAAATTAGTGGCATCAGCAGAGGAAAGGGAATCAGGAACTTTTGATTCTATTCTTGTATACCGGTGGCTTCCTGTGTGGGTTTAGGCAAATCATTTACTGTTTGCTGTGTTACTTATTGGGGTGTTCTTTCTCAGAATGAGTAAAACAGTTCAATCTCCTGAATTGGAAGGGATGTACAGAATATACATTGCGAGATTTTATGCAACAAGGGTAATAACCTACTTTCTGAATGACTGAGACGCTCAGTCTTCCTCAGCATGACCTTTTTGCCTGGCCTCATCGGCATCCATGTAAATAATGTTAAAAGAGCAACATTTGACAAGTACTGATCATAATCACACACCAAACAAGATTCTACACATATTTTTCACCAGCAAGAGAACGGTCACATTGTCAGGCACATTCATACACGTGGAAAGGATCAACATCTTCTCACACACACACACGCACACGCACACGCACACGCACACGCACACACACATATTTTCCTCCGATTTCTCAGTTCAGTCCCAACTTCCAATATCAAGTCCTTTGACAAATAAAGCGTGACAAATGTTTCCTTCTCTGGGCTATTCATTCTCATACCTTCTACTCACGCTCTCATACACTCATATTTCTAGATTGCCACAGTCTCTTTATGAGGAAATTTGGCAATATACCAAAAAATTAAATTTTAAGTTAAAATTGAATTATACCTTGATCCTGAATATCTGATTTTAATATTTATCCTAAAGATACAATATGTCAATAAATAAATAAATAAATATGCAATAGAATAGTGGAATATATATTATCATATAATATATAGTGGGAAAAATAGATTAAAAATTTTATTGCAGCATATTTTAATAGGAAAATTAAAAATAGAAATGGCTTAATACTGTAATAATCTGTATGTATCCGTGTAACTAAATCCATGTGATACATCCATATAACTAAAAACCAAATAAGGTAGAACTTATACTTACAGATATAGAATGATTACCATACTACAGTGTTATGAAGATCATTTATTAAATCAAAAAATAATTATTGAGCACCTATTATATTCCAGGTTTTTAAAATTTATTTATTTATTTTTGGCTGTGTTCGGTCTTAGTTTCCGTGCGAGGGCTTTCTCTAGTTGCAGCGAGCGGGGACCACTCTTCATCGCGGTGCGCGGGCCTCTCACTGTCGCGGCCTCTCACTGTCACGGCCTCTCTTGTTGCGGAGCACAGGCTCCAGACGCGCAGACTCAGTAGTTGTGGCTCATGGGCCTAGTTGCTCCACGGCATGTGGGATCTTCCCAGACCAGGGCTCGAACCCGTGTCCCCTGCATTGGCAGGCAGATTCTCTACCACTGCGTCATCAGGGAAGCCCCCGGTATTTTTCTAAGTGCTGGGGTTTGGGTTGAACAAAACACATCCCCACCCCATGCCAGAATGAAAAGGAAGATCCAAAGTATGGGTGAGCTGGGTTAACACCTACACAGGCTTCGGGTGCTATTAATCAAGTCCTCTTTGATAAGGTGTATCAGAGCAGGGATGTGAAAGCAGTGATAGACTAAGCTCTGTGGACATAAGAAGGAAGAGCATTCTGGGAAGATGAAAGGGTAGAGAGTGGATTTGAGGGAATTATGCTTGGCACATTTCAGGATAGCAAGGAGGCTGGGCTGATTGAGTAAATGTGGGGCATAAATAATAATGATTGTAAGATAACACCATAGGAGTAGCAGAGATCCTAGCCCCAGAGAGCCTCGTGGGCTACTTACTCTAAGAATTTGTCTTTAATGCTGGGTGACATGGGCTAAAACCAAGAGGATGACAAGATCAATCTTACGTTAAAAGATCATTTTGTCTGCTCTAAGGAGAATAAACTAGGGTCAGGATGCAAAAGTGGAACCAAGGAGACAAATTAGAAGGCAATTGCAATAATTCACAAGAGAGGATGGTGGCTTGGGATAGTATGATGACACAAAAGGATTAGAAGTGGTTGGATTCTGCATATATTTTAAGGTACCATACACGGTGGGGTAAAAGTGAAAAAAAAGATAATAAATATTACATGCAGTATGATACCATTTGTTCAACAGAGGAGAGAATAGAAAACTCTTGACTGTAGTTACTTCTGGGCAATGATTGGCCCTGGGCAAAAGGAGATATTTACTTTTATTTTATATTGTTGTATAAAACTTTATTTTTTTGCTGTTATTATCAGTAACTTTTAATAACCAACAATAAACAAACTAGAAAACGTGGCTCTTGATTGTACATACTGAAAAAACAAATGATTTCAAAAATATTGTGAATTACAAGATAGAACACTGAAGGAATATATTCAAATTACAGGCATACAAATTTTTCAGTGAAAGAGAAGCATGCATTCAGGTGATGAAGAACTATATCATAAACCATCTATTTGGATCCTCCCAATAACCCACAACTAGCTATCTGAAATGTATTCATTAATTCAACATACTATTATTGGATATTTTACTAGATGCCAGGAATTACATTAGACACTGAGGAAAAAATTAGATGAAAGCAAGCTCAATGTAAGCGTGCAGGGTGCAAGGTATCACTGCTTTAAAAAAATGAAAAAAAGACATTACATTGAATAACATGAACAGGAGTAAAGGTAACAACTCAGAAACAACTGGTCTACTATAGTCAGCATTTAAAATTCTTACCAGATTATTGTGTCCATTTTGGGGCTCCAAACTACAGACAGATATGAAATCTTGGAGACTTTTCACAGCAGAACCATGAAGGGATTAAGGGATTAGGAAGAAATGTTTATGAGAAAAGGGATTATTTAGCCTGCAGAGAGGATGTGAATGGTGACTTAATATTGACCTTTAGAGTAACCAAATGTTTTAGAGATCCTGACTAACTATTCTGTACCTCAACTGGGAAGAGAAAATGGTTTAAAGCTGCAAAGGCAAGTTTGACAGCAGCGTGAAGGTTTTTAGGTACTGGTATGAAGGCACGGCATTTCTTCCTCGGGGGGCTTGGTCTTTAAAACAGAAGATCAATTTTCATCTGTCTAAATGACTTCCCAAATCCCCTTCATCCTTCTGATTCTCTCTCTGGAGAAAGAGATTCCTTGACCTGGCTTAGCAATCCATTCCTATGCCAAATAGCCTTCAAGGTCAGGAAGCTCTCTAATATAATTCACTTAAATAGATCCGGCTTCAACTTGAATCCATTTCCTCTTGCTCTGGCCTCAGTGGAGAGAAAGAAACATTTGTCATGGAGCTCCATTTCAGAACATTTCAAATAATTCAAGACAGCAATTTTGTGCTTTCACCTTACTTTCTCCATGCTAAATGATTTCAACTTGTTCAATATTTCACAAATTTTGCCCACATTTTAATCTAGCTCATTATGGCATCAATCATAGCATCTCAATTTACAGTAGTGAATTGAAGAGAAACTCTTCTGGAACCTCTCTTTCTTCACATCTCTTCTATGCAAAGGAACAAGCTTTGATAAGCGTCAGCACCTCTAGTCTCATATGATGTCAAGAGATGCATAAGAGCATAACGTTTTCATGCCTTGAATGGAATGATCTCTTCAGCTGAATATTCAGCTTCAATAATCCACATCCATGAGGTCAGGTCTTATATTGGATTGTCTCCTCTACTTCCTAAAACTTAAATGTTTGTGGTTCCTGGGTATATTAGTCAAAAATCTTTTTGCTGCAGATGCCAAAAACCCAATTTAAACTAAAAAAGGGAATTGATATGACCAAGCCACAGAGGCACGGGGACAGCTGAGCCTCAGCGATTAGGATAAAAAATCAAAACGACCAAGACTTTTTCCTCTTAGTCCCTTGACTATGTTTCTTTCTGCAATTCAGTTTCAGTCTAACCAAATTCAAGAGACTTTAACTCTTAAATGTCAGTTAAATTTGCCCCCTCCTCTCTATTCTTAATTCAATAACTACCAATGTGTTCCTAATTATCTCTTACGAAGATTAATACAAAGTCCTACTAAGAGATTCCCCTATTCTCATCCTTTTTCCTTCTAATCCATTTTAAATTGCATCTTGTCAGTTCTCTGGTAATAAAACTCCAAAAGCTCTTATCCTTTGCCTAGAGAATAAAAACCTAAACTTCTACAACTCAAAGCCTTTAATGATCGGCATACTTTTGATTTCTCTAGTTTGAATATCTCATTACAATTTAACCATTCTGAACTACTTGCATTTTCCTGTTTCTGCCACAAGCCTCTTAAACACCCATGATTATTGGAGCTGGGACTCCAGTCTGGGTGCTCCTCTCTTCTTTGTCTACCAGGTGACTTATTTTTTTGTCATCCTTCATGAATGGACTCAAGTTGGATACCTTGTTTTAATGGCTCTAGACAGAATCAGTCGCTCCTGTGGAAGAAGTTGTGTTGCAGTGTAATATTAAGCACTGTTATATAGTTCATTTTTGGATTATTTAGTTTATCATCCCTGCTAAAGTACGAACTTTTGGGGGAAGCAGAGTTGATTTTTTTTTAAATCCTCAAACCCCACTTAGTTCTTTACTTTTAAAAGGGGATGATGAAAGTATCTACTCCATCGGTTTGTTGTGAGGACTAAATGATCAACACATATAAAACACAAAATAGAAAAAGCCTGGCATGGGAAACGCCCAAAGAATGTCAGTGGTCATTGTTATTATTGTTATTTGGTATATTTATTCCATTACTCCTGGTTCACTGTAATACTCAATAAATGTTGGATGAATGAAGAAATGATTCGATCCGTGTGATATGAAACAAGGGAATGAATATATCTGGTGGCATCTGAATCTCCAATAACACTACTGCTTAAGCTTCATAATTTCCCTGAAGTTTTTAATGTCAGCTGGGACTTGGTAGTAGCCAGAAGTTTTCATTAACAGAGAGATATTGGATGATGGGTGAAAATAGAGATGGAGATGCCACTTGGGCGTGCCTTGGCATGGCACGGAGCCCGTCAATCACAGCTGCACTAGCTGACAGGAGAGCCCAGATGGCTCATAGCAAGACCCTCCACAGGGTCTTATCTCCCTTCAAAGAATATCCTCTCTGCTAAGGTCAATATCTACTGGAAAGGAAAACTGACAGTCTATAGGCTAGGCAATCGCATCACCTCTTTCCCCAAGTTTTCTCCGTTCTACATTTTATCAGCACTGTGAGATTACCCTTTTTCATGAAGTATATACCAGTCTTGTGGTACTAATGTTTCAAGTGGGCTACATAACTAATAGTAATCCAGGAGATGTCTTATCATTCTCAAATTACAAACCAAGAAACTAATAAACTAAACTCAATGTCCTTTCCACTTTATCGTGTTACTTCTCCAAAATCTACTTTTAAGAGAACAAAGGTAGAAGATAGGAAATACAGATGGGATTCATCTTGTGTGTTTATCCTCTTTTGGAATCAGAGAGATGGACTAAGAAAACCTCTAAAATGCCTTTGGAAAGACGTAAATAAAAGAGAGAGAGAAAGACAGAGACAGAGAATGTAGTTAGTACTTGCCAAGAAAGAGCAATAAAATGCAGACTTGAGAATAAAGGTGATGTGACTTGGGCTCTTATTGTTCCTACTTAGTTTTCAGACCTTCTCATTGATCCTTCAGTGTAACATAAGTCAGATTTTGGAGTCAAATATCTTAGTCTCACCTCTGTTAATGGCTGTATCAACTTGGGCAAGCGTGTGCGTGCGTGTGTGTCTGAAAGAGAGACAGAGACAGAGAAAGAAAATGTGTGTGTATGTAGTTCCTCCTTACACTCATAAATTTTCAAGATCTATCTATTTCATCACCAAGAAGAGAGGAAATAGCAGTATACATACATTGTAAATCTTATGGCTTGTGTACTGCAAAGTATCTGCAAGATAACCTAGGCTTGTGTCCTCGTTTTACAGAGCCAAAGTACTTAGAAAACTAATCTTACCAGTCTAAATATGTCTATGCCTTGTTTTATTCCACTAAAAGAATTTCAGAAAACTTTGCTTTCCTCCTAAACAGGACTAGGAATAAAAGAATTCAGCTGTAGGTAGCACCGTTTTTAAGTTTACATCCATCCATAGACCTTATATAAGAACAAGCTATCGTAAGTTAAACGGCAAGTGAGAACACGGTCCCTTCCCATTGCTTTGCTCACTAATAAGGAAAACTACCACAGCTTGTAACAGAATCATAGTAGCAGGTCTATTTCTGAAAGGGTTGCATGCCTGGGGCACACAAAATGAATAACAAGATGAGACTCTGCTCTGTCCTATTTCTCCCTCATAACAGTCTTGCACTTAATGCACTGTTGGTGCTGGTCTGCTACCTCCTGGGCCACCATTTGTCACGTTACTACAGGGCTTCTGAAGTAGGAAGCTGAAACAAATTTCTGCCCTGGAACCTTTTTATCCTATGAGGCTCTAGCTTCTTTTTCTTTTGCTTTACTTTATGGAGTTGATTTCCATAGTCATTGAAGGAAAATAATAACCATGATATAATAGATTTCTCAGCAGAATGCTTGACTAGGTCACAGAAATACGACTTACTTATAGAAATTTCTCCTTGATCTTAAAATTGCCAATCATTTCCACCAGCCAAACCTCTAAAAGGCTTTCAAGAAGAGTGGAAAATTTTGATGTTTAACCAACGTAGGCCTGTAAAACTTCTTTTAAAAATTTAAGAAACTGGGCTTCCCTGGTGGCGCAGTGGTTGAGAGTCCGCCTGCCGATGCGGGGGACACAGGTTCATGCGCCGGTCCGGGAAGATCCCACATGCCACGGAGCGGCTGGGCCCGTGAGCCACGGCCGCTGAGCTTGTGCGTCCGGAGCCTGTGCTCCACAACGGGAGAGGCCACAACAGTGAGAGGCCCGCGTACCGCAAAAAAAAAAAAAAAAAAAAAAAAAAATTTAAGAAACTATTTACTTTAGTTCCAAACAAAATAAATATGTGTGTGTGTGTGTGTGTGTGTGTGTGTGTAAGTTATTGTAAACGGATTTCTTGAGGGTTTTTTTTCTCTTCTTTTTTAGTGTCATGTTAGAAAGAACACTAACTCCTCATTTGGAAATGAGGAGATCTGGGTTTGAGTCACAGCTGTACCCATAGCTAACTTCGTGCCTTAGGAAAAGCAGTAAACTTCTTGTGTACAGAAGGAAGGGCAGTTCAACCAGGTGGCACGTAAAGCCCTTCCACTATAAGTATTCCACTCTCAAACTGGAGTATCAACCTTTTCTGAAGACCAAATTCTAATTTGATCTTGAAGAATCCTTCAAGATCTAAAGTCACTCATCCCACCCCAAAATGATGGTAATACACATTGGCTGTTAATCATAATTATTCCCCGAACTTCTTTCAAAGTAGCTGTTGTCTGCATAATAAAGGCACAGAGGCGAAGCAAGAGGGAATCTAGACTACCTTGAGAAAAACAGGAGGAGTGATACTCCGTCCTTCATCAAAAGCAAGGGTGACATTGATGTACAGATTAACCCTACTATGACCCTGTTCTGAGAGAACATGCTGAAAACGTGCCTATGGAAACCTCATGGGGTGCTGGGCAATGGCACAACCTCATCAGGTTACATGTCATTTCCTGTGTAGTGTTATCAGAGAATGCAAAAATAAAATCTTCAGCTCAGGCAGCTGGATAGTAAAGCAGCAGCTTCAGCCTTTGCTCCTCTGATGGCCTGCGCATGTCCACCCATGGCCTCCACGAGGTGCTACTGAGTCTGAGGCAGAATAGACAAGTCTCCCTGAAAGAAGGGGGCAGAGGTAGGACCCAGCGATGAAGCAGGGCTACACCAGACGGAGGGCCTCTCCCCAGGCCTGTTCTGTTTCTTGGCTTTGTTTTTTCGTTGTGTTTTGTTTTTCATTACTTACCCTCACAGAAAAGCCATAAGATTTACTGACTTTGCTTCTGATCAACTTACTTTTGCTTCAGAAAATCCACTCTCTTTTCTGAACTTTTATTTTATAGCCCTCTCCTCAGATTCCCTTAATCCTTCAATAATGTCTCACTCTCAACCGCATAAACAAAACTGCATTTTATTCTCCATGCTTCCCTTATAAATGAGCAGATTCAAACTTATGTCTGAATAGTAAGTTTTAGCTCTGTACGCTCATGTGAACTGTGTGCTTTGCAAAGTCTTCCCAAATTCTGATCTTCATGCCAAAAGCTCAGCCTCTGTACACCAGTGCCAAATCGAATCTCAGAGACAGAGCTTTGGGTGAAGTAGAAAAGAATAGCTTTATTGCGTTGCCAGGCAAAAGGGGACACAGCAGGCTCCTGCCCTCGAAAACTATGTGCTCCAACCCTGGGGAGTTTGGTGAGGAGTTTTATGGCAATGGTTCAAGGGTGGGGATGCTGATAAGATCAAGGTGTGTGCAGGGCCTGCATTCCTTTCATCTTATCTCAGGTAATCTTCTTGATGAGCTTCTCTGGTTCCTTTGGTCTGACCTCAGGTGTTCTCCCATATGAAGAATGCTGACATCTTGCATTTTCTGGATTTTAATTCTATAAAGGGCTTAAAGACATGGTTATGTGTATCCCTTGAAGGGGAACCAGGGCCCTGCCCCAAGGCTGTACTATTGTTTCTTGGCCGCCCCTCCCTTTTCTACGCATCCTTTCCCTTCACAGATTAGCAACTGTTCAAATCTGCCCTTTGGAACTCAGAGAAAGTCATGGAGGCTGGAGGGAGACCAAAAGACTTCTGTGCCTAGGAGTCCCACAGGGTCCTGCTTGGTTTCAATTTCACAGAATGAGGCAATGCGGTCTTGAAATACAGTTTTCAGAGCAGAGAGTGTTAAATCCAAACTCTAACCCCAAGTCTCTTGAGGTCATGAGGAGGAAGTTCACCCAGCCTCTCTGAGTGAAAAACAAATCCCTACTTTGGAGGATTTAATGAGTGTTTATTTGATAATATCAATGGATTCAACACAGTTCCTGACACACAGTCAAGATTTTTTAAAAAGATGTTTAATTTTTATGCTCTTACTTCTGTTACAAAACGTGAAATTAAACAAACTAAAAAATATTAAATGATGCAAACAGTAAGAAAGTATAGTCATTGTACCTAAAGAATTTGCAATCAATTAATGATTCTATAGGAAAGGAAAAACCATCTGAAGTAAAAATGCACAACATGAGACCTGTGAATTTCAGTTTTATTTGGGGATTTGCTGAGGACTAGAGTCCAGGAGACAGCATTTCAGTTAGCTCTGAGGAACTGCTCTAAAGAAGTAGGGGGAGAGGTCAGTATGTATATGATTTTGGAGAAGGGGTACATGTGATAAAGCACACATCTTGGTAAAAGTTTGCTGCTAGTCATGAGGAATAGACATCTTAGTTAATGGTTTTAGTGTTTTTCTAAGTATGAGAAGATGCAAGAATTGTGGTTCATAAAATGTTCTCCTGAAAACAGCTATCTCAAGGCCTGTTGTGCCAGTTTTCCCACAGCACAGAGTGCCTCATTCTTGATCTCCACCCTGAGTTCCTTTCAGGGTGTGTTGAAGGTCAGCAAGTACAGGGCAAATGACTCAGTCCTTGTAGAACCAGATGGCAAGTGACATTCTTTAGTTGGCATCTTCCACCCTTCTAGGTTCTTGACTGAGACCTTTTTGTAATAAAAGACAGATTAACAGGAGAAAAACAAACAGAAGTTTAATATCATGTATAGCTCCTGTATACGTGGAAGATACTCAAGAAAACTCAGTAGCTCCCAAGTCACCACTTTAAATACCATCTCCAGCAAAAGACAAAAGAAAATGCTGGGGCAGAGGATACCGGGAGGGAAGCCAATTGTGGGAAGCTATCAGGCAAAGCACAGTAAACAATTACAAACTTGTGATGCAGATTTAAGTCTGTTGCCGTCTCCATTGATGAGAGTTTCTAGAGATTTAGTCATCCTCTCTTCTTCCCGGTACAGAGAGGAGACACCCTTACAAATGGAAATTTCCCTTATAAATGGAAATGTCTCTTATAAGAGGGTAACTTCTTGGTTTTCAGAGCCTTTCCAATGTCTGCTCTTTCTTTAAAATAATCAGCCTAAAATAATCCTTATGCCAAAGGGACATATTTTAGGGGCTAATTCTGCTCCCCTTCAATACAATTTTGAAAATTAAAATTTCTTTCCTTATTTACATTGCAAGAAGGAATTAAGTTGAGAAAGATTAAACCATTTTTATAGATTCTAAATAATATCCGTCACCAAGAATAATGTCTAAGAATATTAACTGCTTAATAAATATTTTAATAGATGAATAAGTGTCTCTAACATTTTCTCAAATCAGGAGAGACTGGAAAATTTCTACCTTCACTCTCTTCACTTGTGAGCCATCAAACCTGGACCAAATCCCAGAAGCCTGACAAAACTTTCTGATCAGCAGCTCCATTCCCTACCCTCTATTTATTCCCACATGCTCTGTAACTGCTGAAAGTGCAACCTTCAAGTAGGGCATCCAATTATCTCCCCTGTCTGCTCACTTTGGTCTCCGTCAGGAGATTGGGGTGATTAGATGTCTTTAGAGTACAGCATCCTGGTCATGAAAGAGGTAATGGAGCCTCTATCCTCTGGACAAAATTGCCCATATTAGCACTCTCAAGTCCAATCATGGGTGCTCATTTTTAAAAGGAGCATTAAAAAAAAAAAAAAAAAAAATAGAGTACTAAATGTAATGCAGTATCCTTGGACTAGATCCTGGGACAGAAAAGGGACTTGAGCAGAAAATCTGGTGAAATCTCAGTGAAGTCTGTAATTTAGTCAGTGATATTGTATCCATGTTAATTTCCTAGTTTTGCCAAATGGACAACCATTATATAAGATGTTAACATCAGGGGAAGCTGGGTGAAGGGTATACAGTAACTCTCTGTGTTATTTTTGCAGCTTTTCTGTGAGTTTAAAATTAAAAAATAAATTAATTAATTTTTTTAAAAAATGGCTGATGCTCTGTATTTCCCTACTTTTTACTTTGTTCTTAAAATAAATTTATTTATTTATTTTTGGCTGTTTTGGGTCAGAAATGGCTGATGCTTTGTATTTCCCTACTTTTTACTTTTTTTAAAAAAAATTTATTTATTTTTGGCTGCGTCAGGTCTTTGTTTCTGTGCGTGGGCTTTCTCTAGCTGTGGCGAGCAGGGGCTACTCTTGGTTGCCGTGCATGGGCTTCTTATTGCGGCAGCTTCTCTTTGTTGTGGAGCATGGGCTCTTAGGCGCAGGGACTTCAGTAGTTGTGGCATGCAGGCTCAGTAGTTGTGGCACACGGGCTTAGTTGCTTCGCAGCATGTGGGATCTTCCCGAACCAGGGCTTGAACCCGTGTCCCCTTCGTTGGCAGGCAGATTCTTAAGCACTGCACCTCCAGGGAAGTCTGCATCAACCATTTCTGCCAGGGTTGATTCGGGAACAACATCAACATGGGCATTCATTCATTAATTTAGTCAAAAAGCTGAGTAAAAAAAAAAAAAAAAAAAAAAAAGCTGAGTAATTCAATTTTTAAAAAATAAGCCTAGCAAGTCATCTCGTATTTCATAGTGTAACAAATATTAAGCAATTGTTGCAATTAAATAGTTAATGTAATTTAATGCCACAATAATTCATTAACAGAGTGAAAAAATTTTTGAACATCTGCATGTGTGGGGCAGAGAATCAAAGCTGGTTGAACAGAGGAGAATAATATGTATTTTCTGCCCTCAATATTTGGAAAATGCTTACAGTTGGGAGATATAGACTTAAGAGATAATTAATTACAATAAAAGGTGATAACTGCTATGATGGAGATAGGACTAAAGAGTAGGGGGGCATTTAAGCCTGATGAGAAAAAAATGTTTGAACAATAATGAACATTTTTTTAGGTGGAGAAGAGGGGAAGAACATTCACAGAAAAGACTGGGAGATGATGAAATCTGAGAGGTTTGTGTATCAGTTGTATGGAAGGAAATTGGTAGGAGTGGAGGCAAGGGCATCAGTATAAATTGAGTGTGATTGGCAAAGACCAAGAAGGGGAATCAGATGAGGTCTGTAATCAGGAAACGACTTTGATTAGATTTGATTTTGAAGAATGGCATTAACTATACTATTGTGCACTGACCTAATCAGGTCACATCTGGAACATTAGTTCAATTATAAGTGTCCCATTTTGAGAAAAAAATATTAACAAACGGAAGCATGTGCAGAGAGGCTACCAAGATGGCAAACGAGCTGAAAGCTCTCTTTAATAATTAGGAGGGAGCATATTTAACTAATTTCTGCTAGTGTGGTCAAGAGCCCACCCCTAACCCTTGATGTCAAACCCATCCCCCCACACAATTTCACCCAGATCCAAAGGAAAGGTATCTTCATTACTATGCGAGGAAGCTTTTTTTATTTTTGTAAGTGAGAAGGCAGAAGGGTGGGGTGGGAGCAAGTGTGTGAGAGAAGGAAGAGTTAATTGCAGAAGAATTGAGAAGGATAGAATAATATTTTTATCCCACTAGTCCTTTGGATTAGGCATAAATCTACTATGGAGAAATGAGAAGAAGATAATAGAACTTCTGAGGGGACTTGATGACAGGACAAAGAACTGCTTCTGGCATCTGAAGATAATTTAAGACACAAAGGTGAGGGAGATGCACCCTTCCTCTGTTTGGCGTGGTGCCCAGCACTGTTTTGTGTAAGGTTTGGAAATCTTGGGCTTTTTGTGGCTGGCAGTGATAATAGATATGGACAAGTGGGAGTCAAAGCAAGGTTGAGGCACATGGTTATATGGCTGAAAAACTTGAAAATTCCTTTGAGGCTCTCCAGATAGAGCCAAGGGCAATTTGAGGATGAGAGCCAAAGTACTGTGACATCACAGGAGGAAACTATCAAACCAACGGACAATTGGCTACCAACTGAATATGGTTCACCCTGAAAGACTGTAGGCTGGAAAAGATGATTAAATCCTGTTATGAAGAATGAAATACTAGAGGAATGGGTCAGGAATAATGGATAAAAATAATACAGAATTGAAATGTTTAATGAGATTAAATTACTGGGTATTTATAAGTAAAATCTCAAACTGTTTGAGCTTTGCCTGGGTTTTAAGCAAGCGGAAGCTAAGTACCAATGTTCCCTACAAGGTGGAAGAAAATGGTGAACCTAGATGAGACAAGTTCCAAGTTCCATTGCATGTGACTTTCATTTACACTCAGCTAAGACTGAAAAATAAAGAACTGTCATGGGACAAAAATAAGCCATGAGAGTTTCAACTAAAATTTAAGGTAGAAAAGTAACTTTAGGAAGCCGTTATGTCTCCAAGTAATCCATCCTGTGGCCAAGAAAGTAGTAACTTTATAGACAGAGTAAAGTACCATTGAATTAATGCCTGACAAAAATAAACATGCACACACATTTCTCTGGGCTCCAAACACACAGAGATCCTTCGTTGCCCAATTTTCCTGATTCTAGGGCTGAAGGTTCCTGACACCTATATTTATGGCATTGGCAAAATATACTTTTTTGTTCTTGTAGGACTAAAATTGAGCATAACTCTTCACATGACCTCACTAACCCAGCTATCAGGAACTCTGAATTTTAGTTTCAAGAGTTAGGCTAACTGACAAGAAGGTAAATGGGGATGTGGGCAAAATAGAGTGAAGGTGTTCCCACCTAGCAAGTAGCACTGGGCATGAATGCATAATAATTTGCTAGAGTCTAAGAACACAGGTCGAACAAACTAGTGCCACTAGTTCTTCAGGATGCTCATGACACAGTCAAATAACCCCTCACGAAGCATCTAAATCCTTGTTTCTAATGCAGAGACTAGAAAGGATATCTTGGGCTCTTCTGCACACACAGCAGGAGAGTTCATCAGTGTCAACCTGATACGACATATTTCTCTTATCTCTACATAAATAAAAATAAAAGCTACATTCCAATGGAGCAAAAACAGCCTTTTGGAAACCACTGCTCTCCAAACCTTTCTGATTGCCCACTACATCGCTAAAATTAATTTACATGCATCATTCATATGTGTGCTGGTTTGTTTATGCTGTATAGACATAAAAAATCATACCACTAAGTTAGCTATATTATAACGTATTCACAAAAATACGTATTTCAAAGAAAAATGAAGGACATATTAGGCGAATAAGATTTGTAAAGAGTTTTATTTTGCTTCATTTATTAATGATACGAATTATTAATGCTCTAAATAATGCTACAATATTAACTGTAAAAATTAGTCCCCTAATAAATGTAATAACTAATAGTTTTTGATATCTAATTTAAGGTCTGTTATAGCATAAAGGAAATCTTATAAGAGCTTGTACATACCAATGGGAGAAGTATATTGTTGGCCACTTTTCATTCCCACCTACAGATAACCAAAGGTTCAGCTTTTAAGAGGGCTGGTCATATTCCATCTTCTCACATAGTCATGAAAAATTAGTTCATCCAAATTAAGGCAAATAGGTTACATTTTTCTACTTTTAATAAATTGATTTAAAATGTATTGAAACAACTTTGGAAGATTTTTTAAAATTCTATTTGCAAGATGTTAATTGTGACGTATCAAAGTTTTGTTTATAGGAGACTCACTTGAATGCTATTTAGCAAAAAAACTCATGCAGTTCCAAGTATCTTTTTCCAAAATACTCTTTCCATAGCGTATGTATTTTTAAAAATCCTTTCTCATCATCATCTTAAAGAGAAATATTGTGTATGTATTGATTTTTGTAACTGTTAGTGGAGCTCCTAGTGTTAACTAAAGCTGTTAGTCATCACAGCAAGCTTATGAACTCTGTCACTCTCATCTTTTGTAAAAGAAAAATGAATAACAATCTGTAACTTTAAAACCCCCTTTAAGTATTATCAGATATCAGCTAAGTTGTCACCAATTATATTCTCCTCTTCTTTAGTGCAAGGGTCACCAGACTTGAGCTGGGTACAGGCACTTGGAGCTAATGTTTACATTTCTCAGTTCCTCTTGCAGCTGGGTATGGGCGTGGGAAGAAATTCTGGCAGACGGGAAGGGAGCTTAAGCGAAACACGGGACTTCCTGAGTATACCCTCCTCTTCTTCAGATCCTTTTCCTTTGGTGGCAGGAAGGTGGCCTAGCATTGAACTGTCTTTGTGCAAATGAGAAAACACCTTGGAGTCGCAGAACAAGAAGACAGAATGAACCCAAGTGTTTAATCATCATGAAACTACCAATCTAGCCCTGGATTGCATGACTTATTCTACAAGAAAGAGAAAAAACAGAAATAAAGGTTCTAGCATCTTCTTTCTGCCCCACAATGGATTGTCTTGAGCAACTGCACTTTAGAGAACACTGCTTCAGAGGAGCAAATGGTTAAAAAGAAAAAAAAAAAAAAAATGTCCAGGAGGGCTCATCAAAAGGAGGAATCTAGGGAAATGGCTTCCTTCCTTATTTTCCTTGTGTTCTACTCTTCCTTTTGCTCTGTTTTTCCTGTTAATTTGACCTCGAAAGTTAATTCCAGACAATTTAACTTGTTCAAACACGGCTTTGTACAGTTATTTAAGGAAGCATACACAGCTTCTACTGAAAGGCTACATTGGAAATACCACATTCAATTATTATTTGAAGAATGATTCACTTCATATTCTAAATATTTGTTTAAATACACTCTGTGCATTCACTTTACCTCTCTTTTTCCATTTATTATTCCTTTCTTTGTTGAGTTTTATCCATTTCTGAGAATGTACCATTTGCTGTCCTTCAATATATTCATTTTTTCTTCCATTAGTAATACTAGTAATGCTGCTATCAGAATACTGTTCTCCCTCGTGTGCCTTTTTGTGGGACTAGAGTGTCCGACTTTGAGAAAATTTTTGAACATCCTATGTCGATTTATTAGCTAGCTCTTGAGAAGGCCTTATGCCCACTTTTAAATTTAAACTGATGCTGATCACCAACATAATTAGTCCTCAGATCTAACTGACCTCCAAACATGTGTACGTGTGCATAACATAATACCTGCCTATATCAAGGGGCAGGGTAGCACAGGATACATTGCCTGGGTCGAAATCCTTGTTCTATCATTTACTAGCTCAATAAACTCAGGCAAATTGCTTCATCTTTTCATGCATCCATTTCCTGGGAAATAAAATGAGAATAATAATAATTGTGCTGAATTATAGGGTTGCTGTGAGGATTAGATCATGTTAGGTGCTTAGACCAGTATCTGGCACATAGCAAGTGCTGTAACCGTTATGATTTCAATCGACTACCTCATTAGATTTATCCCAGCTAGTCAGATACCTTCCAAACTCTAGCATTTGTGATTCAGTACATAGGTATAAGTTGCACAGACATTTTAGAGAGTCTATCAAACAAGACACGTCAAAGTGAGAGAGGAAATTTTAGCAGGAGACAGAGCCGATTTGTTTTTTGCCTAGGCCGAGGTTTCCAAATAACGTTTTATTGGAACAAAACCATCCCCATTCAATTAGGTATTGTTTATGGCTGTTTTTGCACTACAGCGGAATTGTGTAGTTGCAACAAGATTGTATGGCTTGCAAAGCAAAAAAATAATGACAATGTATCATACAGCCCTTTAGAGAAAAAGTTTGCCAACCCCGCTCTAGGCCGTTGTTCATAGTTCTTTCTTCTCAAAGGCAACAAAGACGGCTGTGACCCTGATATGCCTGGAGAGATCAGCTGTCTCTCACACTACCACACACTCAGCACACCTTTCTGTTCTCAGGGCTGGAGCTGTCCCGCGTGGTCCGCCCCTCAAGTTGCGCCATCACTATTATGAGGCTGCTCAAACTGGCTGCTCCTTTCCCGTGAGCTGGAAGCTCTGCTGCGGCGGCACACGCTGTTGATGCCCAGACTTCCTCGGTTCCGGCTCGCTTTGCCTGTTGAGGAAGCCTGGGAGATTCAAACATGGTTAGGAAAGAAGGAGGAGAATCAAGAAGGGGAGAAAAGCGATTGGTGTTCAGGTACAATCATGAGCAATGGGAGAGGGTCCTTGCTCTTTTTTAATGTGAGCTCCACGATTCAAAACCCACTCCTCTACTGCCCAGGGGCTGCATCCCAACCTAAGTCAGACTATCCAAAACCGTGTATGAAAGAGGATTTAGAAGTATTGATTTTCTTTTCCTGAGGTTAGAAATGACTCTAGAGATTCTCTGACACAGTGGTTTTCAAAGTATGATCTGCAGACCATGAGGTACCTGGATACCTCTTCAGGGTCTCAAGGAGGTTAAAACTATTTTCATAATAATACTAAGATAGTATTTGCATTTCTTAAGTTCATTCTCTCAGAGGGGACCGTGAACTTTTACAAATGCTGCATGACCTGTAACATCAAAGATATTTGGAAAAGCCACTCTCAATTTTTTTTTCTGAAAAATGTAACTACATTTCATGAAAAGATTTAGGTTAACATATATTGGACCTAGTTTCATTTTCAATTACTTAATAAATAGATATGTTTTAATTTCTCAATTTTAGTTTCTTCCCTGGTAAGTCAGCAATATGCTGATAAATCAGCTCACTCGATGGATAGCATTTGCCGATTGGTAGCATTTGCCGATTTCTCTGATGTAAATATTCCCTCCACGGTTGATTTCAAGCTACCAATGGTTTAACTATAAGGTTGTAGAATTCTTGAGGAGTTAATAATTGGCTCTCACAGCACAGACACTGGATTAACATCCCCCCCCACCAAAGAAGCTCTATAGGACCTTAAGTGATTTGGGAATATAAAGGGGTCCTGAGACTATAATGTTTAACAACTGCTTTTTTAATAAAATCCCATCTTTCCACAAATAAGGCAGTGAGACTCAGATCCCCATATCTGAGATAAGTGTCTGGCTCCAGGTTACCGAAGTAATCAAGTCAAAAGTCTACACCAAAATTCAGTCCTCTTTGCACTTATTTCTCGAAGCTGAACTGGAAAGAAAAGGAATCTTTTCCCAGCACAGTTAAGCACCTAAACCTGATTAGATGTGAAAGGTAAGGAAGGTACAGAGATGGGTAGTGAACATGAAAGAAGGATTATGTCTCCAAGTAGACAAATGCATATAAAACGTAAGAAATTTTTTTTTTAAATAATAGGATCCCAGAGGTAAGCAAAATTACAGAAAAAGGAGCCTCCCAAGACCAAAGCCTCCTTATTCCTTGAATCTCCCATCCCCGGTGAGAAGAATGCTTTAACAAAGGACATAATCCTTTCAAAAGAAATAAATCATAAGTCAGATAAACACACGGTGTTATGCAGTTCCCCTTTATTTGAAGGATGCGGCCACAACAGTCCACTTTGAAGGAGAGCAATTACAGCTTGATGCCCCTAAGACACCCTCTGTGCACTTCCTCGTAAATCAAAGTCGATCTCCAAAGGAGAGATACTCAATTCTATCTGTAGAAGTAAGTCTTCCTGTTTGTTCATCACTCCCTAAGGAGAAAGACAGAGAAACTTGGGTTAAATCTCCCTTATCTGAGTCTATCCAGAGTGTTTTCCAGATCTATTCAGATATACACTTATGATGCCACATTCCTGTAGAATCCTGTAAAGTACAGGACCAAGATGACCTGGGGACAGCATACTAGTAAATCAGTATAGAATTTATAGGAATCTGTGGAGCACAATCTCAGTTACCATTGGTAAGTTACAGTGACTCCCGTGAAACTCCAGATTTTTCCTGATCCAGAAAGTTTCGTGAAAATGGAGAGTGTGACAGATTTTCAGGAGCCAAACAGCATCTCAAACCACAGATCAAGACGGTATTCTGATCACAGCAGCTAGTGTCACAGGATATTTAAAGAAATCACTGATAACTGCACGAGTGCACAATATCCAACTCAACTGAAACTTAAACAATTACGAAGAAATTCCAGAGAAGTTTTGAAAGGTAAGATGTCCCTCAGGAAATCAACTATGGTTCATCCTTTAGAACTTTAGAATATTCCTAAACAAAAATTCATCTGTGTCTATGCCCCTCTCTAAAATCTCCCATCTATCATTGTTTTTGTTCTGTTTTCATAATACTGATTATGGTCTGAAATATATATTTATATTTTCTTGTTAGTTCATTTGTTTTGTTTTGGGGAGTTTTTGTTTGTTTGTTTTGTTGGTCTCTTCACTCACTCATAGAATATGAATTTTGTGAGAATAGGTGCTGTATTTCCAGAACGTAGAGCAATGCCTGCCACATGTAGGATCTTAATAAATATTTGTTGGATGCACAAATGCATGAACGCAGGGTCACTCTCTTCTCTATTCAATTTTTCCTTCTCTTCTGTCTTCCAGATCTCACGTGCATGCCTCTCATTGGAACCATATGGGGAAGGGAGGCTCAGGGAATGCAATTCCTTATTTCTCTTCTGCCTAATAATGCGTTGGTGGTGAACCTGAGTTGAAAATACACAATATGTCATGGGGGGTTTGTACCCTGGCTTTCACCCCAGGCTCCCTTTGTGTTACGTTACCAAGAGAGTTGTAAAAAGTTTCCTGCTATTTCCAAAACTCCATCAAACATAAAAGCAAAAACATTATTCTCCTGTAGGGAAAGACACTGAGAGTTTGCAAGCAACAAAATGGAGTAGTGAGCGAGTCCCCTAGACAGGCATGATAGAAGTGAAGTGATACTGAACTACCTATGAACAGAAACCAAAAGTAAAATACATCAGGGCAGGACAAAGAAGGGTTGGTGGTGCATTTTAGTCATTTTCTATTGCTTAACAAGCACTGCTCCTGATGTCAGAACAGGCGGAAACTAAGGCTGGTGTGAGCTACATGCAGGTGTGTAAGCAGCTAATGGAAATGACAGCTAAGATGACATATAACCAGGGTGTTGAAAAATGAATTATCCATGTGGTTTAAATGGGCCAAATGCATACTGGAACACCATGTGGTTTAACACAAAGCATGGCATTCAAGATGGAAGATCCAAACCCTAACCCTGGCTCTCACACAGGCCACTTTTACGAGACTGAATGAGTCATTTTGACCACACCGTGCTGTGGTTTCTCCCTCAGTCAAATCAGCGTAGCAAAATGTATTGCCCAGTCACAACATAGGATGTTGTGAGGAAACAAGGGAGGTAACAACAAAAGTAGCCTATTCTGAAGACTGCAAGGTGTATGCATTGTGCAAAATAATGGCTCTTAGGTGCGACTGTCAAGGCAAGACTCCTCCAAAATTAATTTGTTCTGCAAACTGAAAAACTCCTCTTTTCTAAACTGGTGCAATGCATTAGAAATATTAAACTTCATTGCTTTAATTGGGTATTCCTTCCTTTTACATGAATTTATATTATATACCACAAACATTTAGAATCAGAGAACTCATTTTCGTTAGAGCAACTGTTGCCAATACTTTGCAGCATTTTACCGCAAGATCCCCTCTGGCCAGAAACATGCATCCTTGTCCCTGGATTCACAATCTTATATTTAGTCCTTGCCAGCAGGCCGTTTAGGTTGCTCCAAATCAAATAAACTGTGAAGCCCACACAGTAAGTATTAGATCATTACTGAGCAGGCGGTACACAGGCTGGGGGTGCAAACAAAACTCAAGGCAAAAGGGAATCACCAGGCCTGAAATTAGACACAGAGGTAATTCAATTATAGCCAAGGGGAAAAAGCACAGGACAAGGAGTCAAAATAGTTGAAGTTAAATACCAGCTCTGACACTTATGGTATGACCTTGGTCAATCTCGAACGGGACTTTGGACCTCAGCTGTAAAACTGGGATAAGGGGTTATGCCAGTGACGAGGCAAGAGGGGAGGCATCCCTCAGTTCAGCACATACCGAGTTTCTGTAAAAGGACAAACTTTAGAGTCCACTGCCTGGGGCTTAACGCTAGCTCTCACTCTCACCATGTGACCTTGGGCAAGCTACTTAACCTCTCTGTGCCTTCAGTTTTCTTATGTCTAAAACGAGGACAATAATAGCAGCTACCTCACCATGAGAGGAGAATTTAAGGCGTTAACCTATATAAACCATTGAGAAGTCTGTGGCACGACACTGTAACACTCAATAAACGTTGTTTATTATTACTATGTGTCCGGCATAGAGGACATAAAGATCAAATAAGGTATCATCCTTGCCCAAAAGAAGTCCTAACATACATCTCCCAAGGTCTCTTCCAGTTTCGCGACTCCCTTAATTTTAGTTATTTTAAGTTTTGCTTTCTCATTCTCAATTCTTTCCTTACTGCCAAGGTGATTTCACGACAATTGGATGTTTATCGCAAAGAGGTTGCTTGTCTGGCATCGAAAGCTCTCTCTCCCCCGAGAAACAGCCCTCATCGGTGGCAGTGGTAATCTTCTCTGTAGCAACTGCTGTATCACGGAGAACTAACCACCATGGGACCAGGAGCAGGGTGATAGGTATACCGAAATCAGAACAGTTTTCATAAACTTCTTGCTAGAAATAAGACAAGGGGTGGCAAATACAAAGAAAACATTCTTTTTATTCTTTCAGTGAATCTACTCTTTACTGAAGAGCCTCATGGGTGAGGAAGAAAAACCAGGTTTAATCAACTCTAAATTAAAGACACTTGGAAAATGCTATTCTGGTAAGTTTCCTAATACAACATTTTGTGGCAATTACTACAAACCATTTGCCATCTTCACAAACCTCTATCCTACCTGGTATGTTCTTCTCTCTCAGCAGATGTCTTCACTGAAGGCCCCATATTTTCTGTGAAAGACACACTCTGTTGGCTTCACAACACTCAATGTATAAATTTTCCTTTGTCACTTTCCCTTCTAGGCTTTATTTTTGGACAACATTCTTAAATGGAAAAGCCGTCTCTCATTCTTACAAAGAAATCCTGTGTAATAAATCACATTCGGTCTCCCTACTGTAATTCTCCCATATTTAATTATCCTTATCCTTACTGCCCCTTTCTACTGGTTCCTCCTCTTCAGCATATAAACTCAATCCAAGGGGTCAAACTGTAAAAAGGAAGAGAGAAAGAAAGAAAGAACAAATTCTCCCTAGCACACACTCCTCTAGCTTCAACCCTGTCTTTTTCATCTTGTCAAAAGCCACAATGCACAAAACATTGCCATTTTTTCACTTCTCTTTTCACATTAACTCACTCAAAGCAGGCTTGTGTTCCACCGAAACTGTTCTTGCTGATATCTCCAATGATCTCCACCCAAATCGCTAAATCTAACAGACTCCTTCTCGGTTTTTATTTTGCTTGACCTAGCAATGACACTTCACCTGTTAACCACTTCCTCCTTACACACACACACACACACACACTTTATTCAGTGTCAACACACCACACATTCCTGCCTTCCCACCTACGTCTTTAGCTGTCTTGCCCAGATTTGTGGCTTGTCATCTGCTACCCATTTTTTAAACGTTGAAATTTACCAGCACTATCCCCAAGACTCCATGCTTATCTCTCTTTCCACACCTCTCTAAGTGATCTTACATACGTCCGTGGCTTCAGTAAATCTCACCTCTAGTCCAGACTGGCCTTGTCTGATTTGCAGACCCATATACCCAAATATATGGTCCACATATCCACTTGAGATGCCTCCCGTACATCTCAAAATCAGTTTTCCAAGAATAAGCATAGCATCTCCATTGATAGGTGCCCAAACCAGTACTTGGAGAAAAATCTTACACTCCACCTTCTTACTTCTCACATCCAACCCATAATCCAATAATTTCAACTTCCTCATTTATCAGCTCAAACATCATTTCCTAAGAATAGCCTTTCTTGCATCCAAAGATATAATTAGCTCCCTTCCCTTCCCCTACACTATATTGTCCCATACGTGCTTTCCCTATGTCTCCAACTCTATTACATATAAATCCAAATAACCAGGAGTGTTTTACGCTCATCCTACAATTTACACAGTGTCTGTCTTCCCCACTGAGTGCTTCACAGACAGCTGGTCTCACAAACCTGCTCAGCCCATCTGAACTTCCTTCGCTGGTAATAATGCAGAAGTATCCATGAACTACCTACACGTAAAACAGAGGATGTGACACTGAATTTCCACTAATAGTGTAGTAAGAGTGATACACAAACATGTCTTGGCCATTAATGCCTGTGTGATTTTGCTCACTTTGGCCTACCCAAAAAGCCACTTCTCATACCTGGGCCACTCAGGCAATGTTATTCACCTCTTCTTCATGGCTCCCAAAGTTTCAACCATAGCGTCATAGTTCTAACCATAAGTTGGTACACAGCCTTGGTTCAAGTATCTCTTGCTAGGGCAACCTTTTCTTATTATCTTTGATTTTTCTTTCATCTAGCAGACAGCCAGATACAAAAGCACTCAATTTATTTATTTACTTACATATTTAAGTTGAGAAACTGGAAATGAGGCAAACCAGTCATTAGTCTAAAAACTAAAAAGATTTTAGTCTCTTTTTTCATGAAGTTGGTGGAACGTTTAAGAAAAAAATTTTTTTTAAATCTCAATCAGAGACCATCAATGGGCTAAGCACAATGTCATATATCCTCTGAGGAAAAAAAAAGATAAATTATTCTTTACTAGAAAATGGGGGGAAAGTCATAATTAAAGATTCATGCTCACTAATGTGAAAAAATAAAACTCTGATACTTATTGTTAACAGTTTTTTTAAAAAAATAAACAATATGCCAATTCTCTTAGGCTTTTTCTAAAAACACATAATGAGAAGTATTTGAAGAAACTCTGGAGAAAATTCTGAAGAAGCTCTAGGAAAACATTGTCTTGATATATAACATTAATAGCCTGCTGATATTAAAAATAATTTAGCCCTGTCTCAAACTAGGAGAAGAACATAAAGTCTTACAGGAATTGGGCTTAATGGTAAGAAATCACATAAGGGGAATTACCCTCTTCCCTTCTGCCAGGCAGTTGGAGAATATTGCTAATTTTGTTGAAGAAAATCATGTTATATTACATTGGTTGAACTCTAAACATGTATTCAGATTATACTATGTGTTAATAATAGAGAGAAAATTCTGAAATGGTCTCTTTCAAGAGTTTTCTCTCTGGTTGTGGAGACACAAAAGTAAAGAAATAATCTCAATATACTTGCTTCTATGAGTTAAAAATAATAATAATTCAGAGGAGAGAGGGTAATGAATGGTAAGGATGAAGGGTTCAGGAGAAATTCATCAGAAAAGTGATGACCATTGACTGAAGTATTGAGATTTGTTTAAATGTTTTATTTATTGTCAAAGTAACACATTTTAATTGTTAAAAAATTGGAAAGTACAGACTAAAATAACACCTGTAATCTAATACCACCACCTAGAGTTACACACCATAAAATTTTAGACTTTTTTACATTATTTTCTACCTACTTTTCTTTACATCATTGGGTTAGCACTATACCTTACGCTGTGTTTTCTGACAGCACAATGTAATGACCTTGAAATACTTTTAGTAAACTTTAAATCTTTTTGTAAACATGACTTCTCTAGAAGCATCATTTTAAATTATTTGCTCTAATACACTAAACCATCCTCTAGTGGTGTGATTTTTTCTGGTTTTGAGTATCCTATCTACAGTTATTATAAACACAATTCTAATAAATATTGATAGTTGTCTTTATCAATCTTTCTCCTCATTTAAAATAAGAATTTGGTATAGAAATGGCAGAGGAGAGTATTTGATCTTTTTTTAAAAGATGAACAGAGTTTTCACTGAATAATCCGCATTCAATACATTCCTGATGACAAGCTAGGCATTTTAGGACTCTGGAAGAGACCATACAAAAGCATACAACATTGACACATAGTAAGGGTTTAAAATTCACAAGCACATTGTCTTGTTGATCCATAAAGATAATTCAGGTGAGGAGTAATGAGGGATGAAGCTGAAGAGCTGGGAAGAACCGGATCATGAATATGCTTTTATGCCATGATCAGTAACTTCTCTTTTACCCTGAAGGCAATGGAAATTCAGTAAATGTTTGCTCAATGTAATTGATTTACTCACTGAGGAAGAGTTTGCTTCCTTACGTAAATAAGACTAGTAATGGGATATCTAGCAAGGACCCAGGTGAAAAGTATCCTTTAAAAAAAATATCCTTTCTTCAGGAAGTGTCCCTTACCTTCCTAGCTGAACTTAGAGGAAGCCCTCTTCCAACTCATTCAGGACTTCCAGTTAGTTAATTCATCCAAAAAAAATGATAGCCACAAATACTTTTTACATGTTACACACATATTGTTAATGGACTTTGAAACTTAGACAAATGCTTCAGTTACAAACTTTTGATGAGGGCCAGAGTCTTTTCTTTGATGAGTGATCCATTGATCAGAATTCTGCCTTCTGTTCTTTGCGTAAGACACATCCATAATTCATGATACATGATGCCTATTTTTTTATTTCTGCAAGATGCAGCAAGACGTCTAAAATGTGCAAAGCACTCTAAATGCAGTGAAAATGTTTACCCTTGAAAATTTTTATCAGTCTTATGTTTTACAAACTTTTTCAACTTTCAAAATTTCTACATCTAATTCAACAGCAAAATTTTCTTAGCAACTCATATATCAATTATTTCTTTAAAAACACATTCCACTTAGATTTCCTTGTAAAAATAAATTTCATGTAAAATTCATATTCATTAGTTTACTTAATATTGAATGCTTTGAGTCATCATATTAGTGAAACTGGCTTAATCTGGTTTGGTTTACTTAACAGCATAATCAGATTTCCAACCAACTCTTAATCTGAATTTAATACAGTCTGAATTTAATACAGATCAGAAGGGCAAGGGTATTAGGGGCCGAGTGGTTAGTTTGCTGTAGATTTCAGTCAGTTTTCCTTACAGAGGGAATGCAGGGCACTGGGAAACACCTCTTAAGTGGAGTCTTGTCAAGGGAGTTAATACTGAGATTTCTCTTTTTTCCAAATTTCCAAAGTCCTTTATCTGAAACTCTCATCACTAACTTCCCAAATATATAATTACTTAGGTACATGATTTTTCCCCTTTGAAAAATTCATTTCTGGTTTTTCTTTGTGTTCAGCCTATGAGAGCTTTCATTAAAATTTTATCTTATTGATGGTAAAGCTAAAAATATTGAAGTAATTCTACATGGACTTTAAAAAATATAAATATTGTTTAAATTGATAAAAACTTTCAATGCATCCTATTACTATTTTGTGTGGGTTTCCTCACAAGTACTTTAGTCATTTAAACACATCTATGCAATAAATGTTTATAACAGATTTTTATGGCTGGGTGACATAATATTATTTTTTAATGTAATGATCATGAAAAAGATAATACAGAAAGTGTTCTAGGACAACTGAGACCAGACAGCCCTGTGCTGGTGGTTCTATTTTTGCATATTCCTTCCCTGTGTATTCTCCATACTTCCTGCTCTGATCCCTAAGAACTGTTTCAGCCAGTCTACATGGCTTTGGAGGCATTTAACTAAGAGCAGGCACCAGCAGATGACCGAAAGATGGAAGGAGACAGTGGCCAGAAAATTTTGATCCCCACTCCCACCTTATCTCAGCAGCAAAGTTTTTGCAGTGGCTGTGTTTATTGACAACTCCTGTGAGGCAGTCTAATTCCCAGGGGCTCCTGAAAAAACACGTCCTCTCCCTGTCCCATCAGGTTGAGGTTACTAAGAGCTTCTTTGTGGAACTCCACATCCTTTATTGGTTCTCTTAATCCCACCCACACTTCTGTAAATAGTCCCTCAACCAATTTTCCTCAAGATGTCAGCTAAATATGCATTCTGTTTCTTGCCAGGACTCAGGCTGATACAACCCCCAAATATTTCTCTATAAATCCTTGCATTAAGTTTCTGTTATTCAAAAAACTTAGAAGTTTTTGCTTTTTTTTTTTCCTATTTGATTTATGTTGCATAAATGTTAGGTCTAGCTGAGAGCCTAGAGGTAAAAGTACTCTGGGTATTTAATAAAACTTGAAAAATAATTTGATAGTACTTTTCAAAAATTTAGCATGACTCTACCCTTTGACCCAGAAATTTACAACTTAGGCTGCTTTAGTACTACAACCTAACTTTTTAATGATACATCTCAGGGATCACAAACTTAAGGGCCCATGAGAATCAGGCAGGTACTGTAAATGAGGAAAGCCAGCCAAGTGCAAGGCAATAGAGAAGGCAGGAGGAATAGATAAGATTTTATAATTGCAGCAGCCTCTACTCTGTCAAACTAGTTATTGCAACTCAAGAAGTAGACCCAGAGGTTATTGATCTTTAGATTTTTTAAGAGAAGAATCCAAAAATCTGGATTTTCATCTAAATTCTCTTAATTTATAAATGTTGACTCAATTTTTTTAAATGTTTAAAACAGCTTGGAGCCCAAACCAGATGAATCTGCACTCTTAATGTGACCTCCGGGGCCAGTTATTGAACTTTGATGGATGTATAAGAATGTTATTGGCTGCATTATTTGAAATAGCAAATATTTAGAGACAAACTAAATGACATTCTTGAGATAGATTTTATGACACATACCTTCTAGGGACTAGTTTGTTGCAATTAAAAGAACAAGGCAGATACATATGCATGAACCCAAAAGGATATGCTATGTATAGTTATTTTTGTAAAGCAATTTGGAGAATAATATGAAGGCAATGATCTAATATTTTTAAAGGGTCCGTGTAGTGTAATTATGTGTGCATGACTAGCAAACAATACAGAAAAATACACATTGGGCTGTTGACAGTGGTTTAACTATGATCAGTGGGAATGGAGATGGTGGACATATATTTATCTTTTCATTTCTACTTTTTATGAATTATTTACAATGAGGTTGCAATATATGTGTAATTAAAATAAAAATAAGATTTAGCTAAAAGTATCTGAAGCTTGTTTACCAAATGTCTTTAGAGCATTTTAGTCCATCATAAACTAGAGCAAAAAGAAATAGTTGAGAGTCAATAAATATTGGCTATTAAGTTGTGCCAGGCACATTTCTAAGAGATGTCCATGTATTAACTCAAAATTCATAACAATCTTATGAGGTAGCTACTATTATTTTCCCCAGTTAACTGTTGCGAAAACTAAGGCACAAAAGAGTTTTAAGTGACTTACCCCAAGTCACACAGCTAACAATTGGTGGAGCTGAAAATCAAACTATTAGCTTAGCTCAGGAACCCACACACTTAACCCCAACAATACTGCCTAAATGCTGTCCTGAATTGCCAAAAATTCAGGAATGGTTCAATATAAAGTAAGCTAAAGTTTTTCAAGCTATTATTCACAAATTATATAAACTGAATTATTTAAAAATTCCAGTAATATTTAATTCAAGATAAAATAGCTCTTTTTATAGGAAAGCAAGCAACTCACAAAGAATTCTCCATATCTCTTCTGAGTAAATTTTTGCCAAGGTTGAAGAATTTATAGATTTACCTTATCCAAATGAAAGTAGTCAATATCTGTCTTTTAAATATTCAGCCAAGGAAGAAGCACTTCAGTTTCCAAGATGTCTTGTGATAGATGCCAAAACCATGATTTAAAGAGAAGTCGAGGTCATTTCATCTTCTGTGGAGGAAAAATGAGTTAACTTGACCTTGTAAACTCAGAGAAGAAGAAAGGAGAGCAAAACATCTTGAAGACGTGCCTTGTACTATCAGATACTTCTTTTGTTAGGTATGACCACAACAGACATGTCTAGGAAGAGCCATTGCTTGGACATACGGGCTTGGTCCACAGCAAGCAGTATGTTAGAACATGCTAATGTGACTTCAGAATTTTCCCTCCACAAGTTTCTACACTCTGTGTCACTTCATCTAGCATTAGGCAAGGCAGGACTGAGTTTTGACTGGAAGGACTATAATTTTGCCATTAATACTTTACAGGAAATGGCATTTTTGATGGCAAAATCTATCTCATGCTCTTGTTAATGTTATGTTAGTACTTAAATTTACACATTTACCAAGGGATGAAATTTGGCATTCCTTCCTTCTGTTCTCAAGCACTGGTAATTCTTACCCTGATTCACTCAATCAAACATACAGAGCTTATCTGCAGGGCATTTTCAAGGCATCAAAAATAATAATTTTTTTTCTTTTTTCTTTGCCTTTTTGCTAACTAGGATAACTAGATATATTGCACAGTTCCTTTATCTGGGAAATTCCTAAAGTTGTAAAAATTGATTCCTAAAATCCTTATACATAAGAGAGAAAGAATAAGTAAAAATGTAGCACATCACCAAATTATCAATTTCTGTGAGGACATGACAAACAAGGGAGAAAGGGAAACATTTCTGTGCCAAATTCCACCAAATAACTTGAATTCATTCAAGAGATAAAATGGAGCAACAAAATTAAAACTGAGAGAGAGATAACTTAAGAGACTAACCAGCTTATTTATTTATTCTCCTCTCTGCCTCTTACCCCTATGATCAACCACATTGGCCCACAAAACACAAGGCCATTTCCCAGAGCTAAGAGTATGGGGCCTAGAAGATAAATACATAAAATTATCAGTTCTAAGATCAACTGATACCAAGGTCCTATACCAAGGACCAGATTTGACAGATTTCCTGATCACATCTGAAGAAAAGGACCAGTTTGAGGAAGAAACAGACCAAGACCAAGGAGGAGATGACTACCTCCCTAGTGAAGTCATATCACCTTTGCAAACCAAGATGAAAGCTACAGATATGCAAGAATGAAATACCTTAAGATATTCTATTCCAGGATTCTACATGCTAGAGTTAGTCCTTCAAACACCTTTTATCCTGATTAGTTCCCCTATTATCACTTTCTTTGAAAATCCAATAAAGCATTGGCAGTCCCAGAGGTTTCTTCAGGACAAAAATTTCGAGGGATTATTATAAATATTGATCTCTTTTCCAGCTATACAAAGGTTCTTAAAATGTTGATTGGGTGGTGAAATCATGTGACCTCTTTAGGATATTGCAAACACTATGAACCCCTTCTCCCAGGGAAACACAGACAACAGCATTTAGTTATAATTTCAAGGTGACTGCTGAATATCTTCCATACTGGGAACCACTGCCCTGCCTAGGTGCAAAACAAAACAAAAACAAACAAACAAACAGGGACTTCCCTGGTGGTGCAGTGGTTAAGAATCTGCCTGCCAATGCGGGGAACACAGATTAGAGCCCTGGTCCGAGAAGACCCCACATGCCACGGAGCAACTAAGCCCGTGTGCCACAACTACTGAGCCTGCGGTCTAGAGCCCAGGAGCCACAACTATTTGAAGCCCGCGTGCCTAGAGCCTGCACTCCACAACGAGAGAAGCCACGGCAATGAGAAGCTCTCACCGCAACAGAGAGTAGCTCCCTGCTCAAAGCAACTAGAGAAAGCCCGCGTGCAGCAACAAAGACCCAACACAGCCAAAAATAAAATAATAAATTTATAAAAGACAAACAAACAAAACCCTACATTTATAGTTTTAGCTACAACCTGAAGGCAGATGACAACTGAATTTATGACTCTAACTCAGACCTTATTCTTAAGGTCCAGAAATGTATTACCAGCTGCTTTTTAGACATCCCAACCAACCAGGATACAATGGAAGCTGGGTCCAAATTGTGTGAACTCTTGAAGAATATGGACTTAACTTACCTGGGCTTGAATCACAACTCCACTACATTACCTAAAGTACCCCTGATTCCTTATAATAATTGCATCTATCTAATTAGATTGTGATGAGGACTAAATGTGCTTGTATGTACCAAACACATGGCACAGCCTCTGGCACAAAGTCAATACCAAATAAATGTTATATCATCATCACCAGCATTACTAGCATGATCAACACAGTATTAATACTAATAATACAGACCTCTTCATCCATTCCCTAAAACCATCTTGTCCCGCTGCATTTCCTATCTCCATCAACCGCAGCTCAACGTACTTAGTTTTTTTTTTTTTTTGGCGGTACGCGGGCCTCTCACTGTTGTGGCCTCTCCCGTTGCGGAGCACAGGCTCCGGACGCGCAGGCTCAGCGGCCATGGCTCACGGGCCCAGCCGCTCCGCGGCATGTGGGATCTTCCCGGACCAGGGCACGAACCCGTGTCCCCTGCATCGGCAGGCGGACTCTCAACCACTGCGCCACCAGGAAAGCCCCGTACTTAGTTTTTTAAGTCAAAAACCTACAAAATATCTTCTCGATCACCTCTTCTCCACCCCACACTCACCTGCTTGTTCCCTACCAACACGAACAGCTCTTTCTCTTATCAAGATCCTATTCACTACGTTGTGTCCCGTCCAACTACATTTTACCAAAAATACAACTCTATTTTTGTAATCCTCTTTCCCACAAACTTTATTGGTTAGTCTCAGTTTCTAAAAAAAAAAAAAAATTGTTAAATATCACTACCTTTAGAAATATTTCTATAATACTCACCCCACCAAATCAGGCAGAATTACTTACTCTCCTCTCTGTTCCTTCCTGTGAATGCCCAGGACACACTTGGCCTACATCCAATGAAGTCATTGTCATAATACATGGTAGCAGGTAGGCTTCTTATCTATATGGGCAGTCATTAGGACTGTGTCTTGTTTAGCTCAACAGACCCAAGAAAATCACAGTGACTAGCATATGCTAAGCAATCCCAAAGATTTATTAAGTCCATGTAGATAAAATCAAGGATACAATTGTCAATAGCAAATACAGTATAACTTAACAATCATCCTCCCCACTCCTGATAACAGTTGAGTGAGAAAGTAATTTAAGAAAACTTGATCACTCCTGGGAATGGAAAAATTAAAACTTCATCACGAATGTATTATTTCAAAGGAAAACAGTTACGTCCAAAAAAGTCAAAGTGGCACTGTCCTTCTTCCTGTGAGTTATATAGTTATGGAATTTTGCCTCCAGTGATCAAATGCTTTTAAGATATGAACCACCAACAATGCACAGAAGGACTTCCCTCATGGCTCAGTGGTTAAGAATCCACCTGCCAATGCAGGGGACACAGGTTCAAGCCCTGGTCCAGGAAGATCCCACATGCCGCGGAGCAGCTAAGTCCGTGCATCACAAATACTGAGCCTGTGGTCTAGAACTCACGAGCCACAACTACTGAAGCCCGTGTGCCTAGAGCCCGTGCTCCACAACAAGAGAAGCCACCACAGTGAGAAGCCCGCACACAGCAACGAAGACCCAACGCAGCCAAAAATAAATAAATAAATTTATTTAAAAAAAAACAAAAAACAATGCACAGAGACTAGAGATTCAGATTAGAGTAACCAAATCTCTTACATTTCTTAACGTCCCTGCTCATCTCAAGATGTGTTTTCCCGAAATCAATTCTTACCTTGTATTGGGTTTTCTAATCACAAAATACCACATTAGTCCATTTTTATAATAAAATATGACTCTTATACAGGCATTACTGTTACACTCTAAAAATTCTGAGGCAACATGCCTGAAAATGTATATTTCATTGCCATCAAGTTATAGGCAGAAATGTGAAATGTCTAAAAAGAAATGCTTTATAATATATCTCTATCTTCCTGACATTTGACAAAATTAAGTTACAGAATTTAACCAAAGGGGAAAATATTTCTAAATTGAATCTATTTGTGATATACTGGTTGCAAATTCAACTGCCAACATATTCTGTTTACTCCCCTGGCTTCTGTTGCATCTGCCAACTGGTGACCAAAAATTAGAGCAGACTTAACTAATTAGAAGAGTCCCCATCTGGTAGCTGAACTTCTTGTTTAAGCTTTCTTTACATTCTAAGTACAGAGATTCGAACCAGAATTTCTGCGTTTTGTAGCAGAGAAGACCCTCTGGCCAGCTTACTTGCTATTGTTCTGCTGAGCTGAACCTGGCGCAGATGAAAATGTTCTGTTTTATGGTCTCTCTTCCTGTGTTCCCCTTGAGAAGAATCATCTTTCCCACAAGACATCCCCTTGTCTCCCAAAATATTTTCTCAGTCATTTTTATCTCTATAGGCCTATATCTAGGAGTAGGAGGACTTTATTGACAAATAAAACTTCCAGATAGAATCCATGATTTGGTAAAGCCAATACTATCTTTCCTAGGAACAGAACTAAAGGAAAGAATTAAAGGAAAACATCATAGTGTCGTTTATTTCTTTGTGGTTTTTATTTAATTCTTGTGAGTATACCTTGATAATAAAGCAAACTCCTGGCAGAATCAGGCAGCAGTTACCATCTCAGGCTTTAAATAGGACTTCTATTGAAATTTTGACCCTGCCTATTAGGTTAAATTGACCGAACTTCACTAAACCTCAGTTTCCTCATATGAAAATTTAGAATAATATTTTAATTGCTGTTTCATAGTATGATGAAAATGCATCAGTACATGACATAAAGAAAACTGACAAAAGACCTGTCATTACTGAAAATAGAGGCTGAAAATATTTTTTTAAATAATAACTAATAGTCTTTTTGATATAATACATGTCGCACCATTTGGTTGCTTTGAAGTTCAGTTCTTTTGTAATATTTTTAAAGTTTCTCTTAGAAGCATTTTGATTTCCCTGAGCATATTTCATTCAATATTAGAGGAAGATTAGACACATGCCGGGTGGCAGAAGAAAGCAAGCATGAAATTAATGTATTATGAAGAGAAACACAATGACTCTATTTACTTTACCACATTTTGCCTATATTCCAATGTTACTTTTTCCCCTAAGTGGACAAGAAGAAATAGCAAATTTGAAAACAAACTTACTTGGAGAGATTGAGGAGTGGTTCAACATCTGTTAAACACGTACTATGTGCCAGCAATGTTTTAAGCCCTGGGAATACAAAGATGCTTAAGACATGTTCCTTGTCTTCAAAGAGTCCACAATGTTTTGAGGGAGCCAGGTATATGAATAAATAAGTTTCTGTATAAATAACCCCAAGCCTGCATTGTAGTGTCTGGCAATACTTCCTAGGAGAAGTGACTCCTGAGATGAATTTTAAAGGATTCATAGAAGTTAGTGGAGCTCCCCTGAATAGTGATGGTTGAACTAAAATCCCATATGCTGTGCGGCACAGCCAAAAAGTAAAAATTAAAAAAAAAAAAAGGATAGAAATATGGGGGGAAATGAACTTTTATGAGCCAAAAGAGGAAGAAGAACCCACAAAAGATACCAGAGAAGGAATAGTCAGAGAAAAAAGACAAGCTAGAATAGAATCATGAAAGCCAAAAACATAAAGCATTAGAGGAAGGGCAAGAGTGAATATGCCTAATGGAGATTCCGTAACATAATAAGAGCTGAAATGTGTAGTGAGTTAGCATGGACTTTGGAGTCAGGCAAACTCGGATTCAAGTCCCTCTTCCACAACTGACCATTTGTGTGGCTTTGGGCAAGTTTCCAAATCTGTAAAAATGATGCAGTGTATCTCCCTCTGAGGTTTGTTGGACACTGTAACAATAAATAGAACAATGTACGCAAAACACCTCGGCACAGTGCTGGGAAAACAGTAATATAGTAATCTCTACATAGGGGCATCTATTTTCATTAGTTTTCCTCTAAAGTATTAGTACTATAAAACGATCCTATAGTTCAAATTTTCTAGTCAACAAATTAACGATATGATCTTTACCTGATTGTTGCACTATGAGTGTTAGTTGTTCCCCCAAACACCTGGAATATACCTGAGTATATGAATTAATGAATGAGGCATAATTAAAATGGCAATTCATGGTCAATTCTTATAATTACAGGTCTAACATTTCATCAATTTAGGTAATACCTTTCAATGTAATGGAAATTACAAAATTGCAATCATGCCTTGATGGAGGTTTGATGGAGGATTTATCACATTATATGCAACAAATTTTAGACTTTTAAAAGGATTTGGCTCTAAAGTAGATTTGCCTATCCAAATCCCCTTTTCTCGTACCCATAAAATTAGATGCAAACTACCTGCCACAGGTGCTCTCAGAAAGAAGTCAGGCAGAAAAACATGAAACATACAAAAACCAAAAGGAGGCACAGAATACAATAAAGCTACAAATACAATCTGAATGTTACCAGATCAAATGGCTTATATTAGCTTCAGTAAGGTACCCAAAAGAGACTGCCCTGAAGAAACGTATCCTCTAGTAGCAGAAACAAGACATTTCAAAAGACGAAGAAATCATTTCAGCATGAGCCCTCAGAAAAAGTTTCAAAAGGAAGATTTTATCAGAGATGAGATAGTAAATAAATAAGATATTAAATAAAGAATAACCTTGCAATAAGTTGACTCACTCAAAAATATGTATTGTGTGTCTGTGCTGGGCATTGATTTCAAGGTTGAGGACTTAATGGCAAATAAGAGTTTATCAAGTCTAGTGACTTGTCTGTTAAGCATAAGTTGAATCATTTCTAGAGAGAGGGAGCCACCCATGCAAGGAGCTAAGGCTTTCCATTGAGTTAATAAACAGTAGAGTGAAAGAGAAAATTCAATATTTTAACTATGATATTTAAAACTATCTTGCAGTAAGAATAACCAAGACTTGAATATTTTGTCATTAAAATTATAACTCATTTGATATCATTAAAATTGACACAATTCACATTCTTCTTACTATTTCATTGTAGTATACCCTTTATACAATTTGTCAAAATAACATGAGTAGTGGCTGGCCCAAGGACCTAACTTACGTGTGGCCTCTGTTATGCTCCTTTTGCGGTAGTCTGAGCCATTCTTAATTCCTATGGGATATAAACATTGTATAATAAGACACTGACAGAGACAGGTTACTGTGGACAGGCACCTCCTAGACCCACTGCAGGTCATGACATCTTACCAATGTAGAGCAAACTGTGTGTTTACACTGGCGAACTATATCTAGAAAGATAGTCATTAGTGCTGCCTTTTTGATCTCTTCAGGTTTTTTGGATTTTAGGATAGGAGTTGCTATCAATATTTAAAGAAGCAAACCCCCAATTATTTAAACATAACAGAGGCATAATTGACTGATCACCACTGGAACGACAAAATTAAGACATTCTGCAATAAGATTCAAAAAACTCTTGTAAAAATTATTTCTAGGTGTGTTTTTTCTTATTTTTGATAATGTAATATTTTAAAAATTCTAAATAATTTAAAATGCATAATGAAATAGTAGGGTGAACCACACCAAATTGACTTTTTTTTGTTTGTTGGGTTTTTTTTTTTTTTTTTTTTTTTTTTTTGCGATACGCGAGCCTCTCACTGTTGTGGCCTCTCCCGTTGCGGAGCACAGGCTCCGGACGCACAGGCTCAGCGTCTATGGCTCACGGGCCCAGCCGCTCCGTGGCATGTGGGATCTTCCCGGACCGGGGCACGAACCCGTGTCCCCTGCATCAGCAGGTGGACTCTCAACCACTGCGCCACCAGGGAAACCCCAAATTGACGTTTTTGTAGATGAAAAACAATTTCATCTAGTCCAACCTGATATATACCTGGAAAATATCATAGCTGATAGCAAATATAACATCAAATCCATGTAACCAGCTCCCAGATAAAGAAATAAAACCTTACCAGTTATGGCTGAGCCCTTCACCCAAACAATTGAATTCCTCAGCCAAACAGCCAAATACCCTGACCTGCATGCCCCCTTCTGATCTCAATTCCACCTCCCTAACGCCACGGTAATTATCTTAAATATTGTGATTATCCTTTTAAGCGTTCTTTATACTTGATTCAAATGGTGCCCTCCTGGCCTTTCTTGCACAGGTTTCCTTGAGCAGATGCAGAAGAGTTCCCCTAAGAACACTAAGGAGCGAAGGTATTGGCTCCCCGGATATTGCCGATGGTTCTGCAGTGTGGCTGTTACAATTTATATTCTCACCAGCCAGTTAAAACTTCCCATGCCTCCACATGCATCACCACATCATTGCCAGACTTCTCAATTGCTTCCAGGGTGAAGGGTATAAAGTGGTCACTGTGGATTTAATCTGGGTCTTCAAGTTCACTAGTTAAATAATTAATATAAATATTGTAGTTTCCAATTTGAGCATCAACTCTGTATTCACTCCAAGTGTATGAACTGTCTTGGCATGTCTGTGGGGCTAAAGAAGGAGATCACTTGAAATCTAGTTGAATATGAGTCCTGGGAATCTCTTGGGAGACAGGGAATTCCTACTCCTATGCACTCCTTATGCACACACCTAGCATAATGCCATTGGGATACTATCTAAGGGGAGAAAGTGAGTCTGGACATTGTTTAGGATGGAAGCCAGTGGTCCTCACCATTCACTTCTCTGGACCAGCCTCACAGACTTATGAATGAATCCTAGAAAGAGAGAGAGAGAGAGGAAAAAGAAAAAAAGCAGTTAAAAAAAGAACACTTTTGTTCAAATCTCTAAGACATTGGAAGAAGTTCAAGGACACAATGCTTTGAAGCTCCCACAGGAAACTGTATCACAGATTTCACACACATGGCTCCTGCCATTTTTCTCTGCGTTCCCACTCTGGACCCGGCTGGGGCTCTGACTATGACCCCAATGCTCTGTGGGCCTGTCTGCAGCTAAGCCCAGCAATTGCCAGGCCCACACTAAGGCTTCAAACAACGTACTCCCCACGGCTCTGTTCCAGATGTGAAGCTAGCTTGGCTTCTCCTTATACTGCCCTGTAATCTGCTTCAACTTCTCCCTTTCCATTGCCTCCTATCTTTAACAACACAACAAACCCTCCCCTTACACAGAGCAGAAAAGAGTATAAAAACAGAAGGAAAGGGCACAGAGCACCATGTTCCCACATGCTTTGTTGTCATTTTTTTTTGGCTTTGGTTTGTCATCATTTTTAGTGAATGTACCCAAATAAGCAAAACAGTAATTATGTTGCCTTAATTATGGAGATTAAGAGTATGAAAGAGAAAAGGAAAACAAACAAAAGAAAAAACAGTAAAGCTTAACATTTTGCTTCTGTTTGTGGTTATTCATTGCACTTTACATCTAAGACAACCCCCCACCCCTGCCATATAGATTGTAAGCCCTGTCACTGCTAGTAGCACTTTCTGTGTCCTTTGTGTCTTGGGGTCCTACACATGGCATCACACATGCCCTATAAGTATTTGTGACTAGTATCACCAATCAGCACTTCGAAGTCCACATAACTAGGTAGATATCTTGAAGAATTAACTCTTACCCTTTTGGTTTTGCCTAAGAAAAACTGATTGCTGTTAAGCAAAGGAATAATCCAACATATTATTGGATCCAACATATAATCCAAATATAATCCAAAAAGTAATATTAGACTACTTTTTATGGAAGGAAAGAATGGGAGATGGAAAAAGAATGTGATTAGTTTTTACTTATAAAAATAACTATGAAAACTTCAAACAGTTAACAAAGGCTTTCAAATAACAATGATAACTAACACTTTGGAACATTATTGAGTCAAGCACTTGTGTCTCTGTCTCTCTGTCTCTCTGTCTCTCTCTCTCACACACACACACACACACACACACACACACACAGCCAGATGTTCAGATCTCATCTGCCTGTGAATGTAAAAGCAAGGTTGTTTAATCTCCCTTTAGTGACTTTGAGTCCCTACCTATTAAATTTTCTAAGAGTCTAGTCAACTCTCAGGGTTCTCCTCCCAAATATTCCCAGGTTTTTTCACTTCTGGAGTTGGTTACTTAGACTTGCTCTCAGCCCTACACCCATCTTTTTCCTCTCTACTCTCTAATGCTGGGACTAGGGTTTTGTAAACTGCATTTCTCAGGTTCCCTTGCCAACTGGCTTGCTGCCTTTTTGCCTGTCCTAATAAGAGGGCCTGACAGGTTCATAAGCAAGAAGAATGAAGAAGGCGTGTTTCTTTCTTTCTCTCTGTCTCTCCTCTATATTCTTTTCTGTCTTGCTGCTTTTAGCAGCAGCTCCTGAAGTTGTAGCAATTTCCCAGAAACCAAGCCTTTGCCTCAGTGACCCTTGTCCACAATCTCAGACTGGCTGACAGCCCCGGGCCTTAGTGCACCATCTCCTTTCTTGTTTCCCTAGCTAGAGTAGCTATTTCCTGCCATTATTTATCTCTGGATTACCTCACTTCCCCATCTGACATCCTCAGCCTTTTCAACACTGTGTAACCAATTCCCTACATTAAATTCCCTCCATTTGAAACACTTAAAGTATTTTCTATTTTTCTGACTGGACCTTGGCGGACGCACTTGTCTGTTAATCAGTCTCCTCAATCTTCTGCTGGTTTGCCAGGAGTGTGGGAACTCAAAAACATCCCTCCACACGAGACTCTGCAAATTTTTGGTCTTATATGTATGTATGGTACACACACACACAAACACACACTCGCACACACACACACCTTAAGGAGTATTCTCAGAGGAGCCTATCTCAGTATAATGCCTTTTATGTAAAAATGTACACACACACACACACACACGGTCACATGGATCATCACACTAACAATTATCTCATGTCATGGTAGAGAACATTAATGGTTTTTACTCTCATTTTTTATGTTAAAAATAGGTCTCATTTCACAAAGCTATTTTTATTTTGAAAAAATTCAAATATCTTAAAAGAACGTGAATGCATTATAAAAATTTATGTTCATTAATTTGATTATATTAATTGGACAGGATATGTAATGTGAATAATAGGGGGTGAAATATCAGATACAATGTAAAATAATGTGACCACAATGTGCCGTTCTAATAGATTTAATAAATGTTTATTACATTAATATTTTTTTTAATTTAATTTTATCATATTGTGTGTCATTGTCATTTCTTCTATTAAAGCATAAGCTCTCTTAACTTTGATCAATTCTACTCTAAGACATCCTTGCATACATTAATCTGGTACCAATTGGAGTACACAGTAAATGAACAAAAGGCTTTGAATCAAAAGAAAAGCAAGCACCAAATGTAAGATTGATAATTACCTCTCCTGGGCACCTGTTTTTACTATAACTGAACAGCAGGATACTGCATGACTCCAAATAATGTCTAAGAGGAGTAATAAAGCATTTTCCACAGAACAAGTTAAAGACTGAATGACTCCATTTTGCTGGTTTGTGTTGCAAACTTAATGTTATTTAAATGTATTTTTTATAGTGTGTTAATAACAGTAATAAAGAGGAAAAAATGACAACATACACTATGTTACAACAAGCAGATGGTGGCTGGAGATGGGCTGTTCTCCAACTGTTCCTATCCTTTTCCAATTCATGATCAGTAAAAGGAATATACATTAGTGTTCCCCTGGTCTGCCATAATATTCCAACTATAAGGCTCAGAACATCAGTGTCTCACCAGATCAAAATTCTATACAATAATTATTTACCATTCTAAATTCAGAATTCTTAAGTAAGTGATGATTTAGAAAGTTCAAGAGAGTCATCCTTTTGGAATTATAGACAAAATTTGTCTTCTGCCTCCATTAGAAAAGATTAACCAAGGGCAATAATTTACAGGCATAATTTATTAGCAAAGATATATTTTTATTCCCCTCAAAATTTATTTGGCTATAAATTGTTTTAACGAACATCACAATGGAATAGATCAGTCATAAATATTAGGGTCCATGTTTGCAATCTGGTTTATGGTGTATTTTTGCCAACATGAACTGGCACTGATCTTTACATTCCATCTGGGGACGTATTTACATTTGGGGACACATTTAGAAAAACATACACTGTACGTCAAATAGATTCACCCAATCATGGTGAATTTGTGGTGTGTGCTTAGCAACTGGTTTTATGCCGTGCAAATCAGCATCTTCTCTAATTATCTTTACAACATCTAGATTTATACATTCTTTTTTTGAATTTTATTTTATTTTTTTATACAGCAGGTTCTTATTAGTCATCAATTTTATACACATCAGTGTATACATGTCAATCCCAATCGCCCAATTCATCACACCACCACCCCCATCTGCAGGCCGCTTTCCCAGAAATGTCTCAATTTCTGCCCTGCAAACCAGTTCATCTGTACCATTTTTCTAGGTTTCACATATATGCGTTAATATACGATATTTGTTTTTCTCTTTCTGACTTACTTCACTCTGTATGACAGTCTCTAGATGCATCCACTTCTCAACAAATGACACAATTTCGTTCCTTTTTATGTCTGAGTAATATTCCATTGTATATATGTACCACATCTTCTTTATCCATTTGTCTGTCGATTTCCTCCTTCATAGCTGTTAGCAGTTGCCTTATGTATTGAGGTGCTCCTATGTTGGGTGCATATATATTTATAATTGTTATATCCTCTTCTTGGATTGATGCCTTGATCATTATGTAGTGTCCTTCATCGTCTCTTGTAACATTCTTTATTTTAAAGTCTATTTTATCTGATATGAGTATTGCTACTCCAGCTTTCTTTTCATTTCCATTTGCATGGAATATCTTTTTCCATTCCTTCACTTTCAGTCTGTGTGTGTCCCTAGGTCTGAAGTGGGTCTCTTGTAGACAACATATATATGGGTCTTATTTTTGTATCCATTCTGCAAGCCTGTATCTTTTGGTTGAAGCATTTAATCCGTTCAAGTTTAAGGTAATTATCGATATGTATGTTCCTATTACCATTTTCTTAATTGTTTTGGGTTTGTTTTTGTAGGTCCTTTTCTTCTCTTGTGTTTCCCACTTAGAGAAGTTCCTTTAGCATTTGTTGTAGAGCTGGTGTGGTGGTGCTGAATTCTCTTAGCTTTTGCTTGTCTGTAAAGCTTTTGATTTCTCCATTGAATGTGAATGAGATCCTTGCTGGGTAGAGTAATCTTGGGATCTTCCCGGACCAGGGCATGAACCTGTGTACCCTGCATTCACAGGAGGACTCTCAACCACTGTGCCACCAGGGAAGCCCAACCACTGATATTTTTACTGTCTCCATCATTTTACCTTTTCCAGGGTGTCATATAGTTAGCTCACACAATATTTAGTCTTTTCCAACTGGCTTCTTTCACTTAGAAATATACATTCAAGATTTTCTATACCTTTTCATGGCTTAATAGCCATTTCTTTCTATCATTGAATCATATCCCATTTTTTGGACTTATCACAGTTTGTCCACTCACATATGTTGATGAACATCTTGGTTGCCTCCAAGTTTGGGCAGTTATAATAAGGCCACCATAAACATTCATGTGTAGGATTTTGTGTGGAATAATTTTCAGCTCAGTTGAATTGCAGGATTATATAATAAGCTTATGTTTAATTTAGTAAAAAACTGCCAAGTGTCTTCCAAAGTGGTTGTACCATTTTGCATTTCCTAGCAATCAATGAGAGTTCATGTTATATTAATCCTCACCAATATTTGTTTCCTTTAGTTTTTAAGCCATATTTAATGCAATTTTTTAGATACTCATAACTGATAGAACTCTAACCAATAGAGAAAGCATAAGAACAAAAGTGGGAAAAATACATAGGCATAAAATAAGGATCCAGGTCCATGGTACTTGGATTGGAATTCTAGTTCTTTCATTTATTAAATGTGAGATTTTGGACAGGTTAATTAACCTCACTGAATCTCAGATTTTTTATTGGTATAGAAAACAGGGAAAATGGTCTTCCCAAGACTGTCATAAATCCTGAACACAACTGACCACTTAACAATCAGTGTATTTAAGATCAAGACTTAGATTATCACCCTGGAAATTAGAAAAATATAAGTGAGAAGAAATGGAAGAATACCATTAAAACTTCTTTTGGTACAAACCTCAGATCAGTTTTAAATCAGTTTAAAAGTAAATCAGTTTAATTTCCCCTTTTGTGTTCTTTGTCAAAACAAAATTTAAAAAAATTAGAAGAAAGCTAAGGCATATGTCTCAGAAATCTCTCTTCCAAAATGGCGGATCTGAGCTCTAGTACTTTTTGCTTGCCTCTGCCTGATTCACTTCCATGCATTTCATGAACTAATTAATGAAGCACAAAAATATCAGTTTAGTATTCCTACATACTGATTACATGGAAAGTGGTGTCATCACTTTTAAGTGGAAAAAACATGAAATAAAAGAAAGATGATGCTGAACTTTTTATTAAATAGATTTCCTCTGCACAAATAGAAAAACTCATGAGGAGACATTTTACTCTTACCTCGGTACTTTGTGTACATCTCTTCCCATGCCTGTCTAAATGTTCCCTTTCTTTTCAATATTTTCTTTGTCTTCAAGAAACAGATCTTCATTCACTAATCTTCTGGCTCACTTTTAGGGTCCCTAGCCACAAAACTTCCTTATATGTTCTTGTACCTTTCTTAGGCCAAATTTAAGAGTAACGTGGATGAAGTATTAAAATATTTCAATATGTATCATTTCTTTATTTTGCTTGAGGAAGGTCTTCAGCAGACGAATCATTCAAAATGCAATATCTATCAAGTGGATCTTTTTGCTAAGTATATCGTAAGAATTCCTGGGAAGTTACAAAGAACTATAGAAAAGAAAAAATCTCTTTTTTCTCTGTTGTTTTTGATGTTCACTTTTCTTAAGGATTCCATAAGCTCCAGCTACCTCTTTAAACCCACCCAAATAACTGTTGGTTTCTCATGCTTTCCTATTTCTCAAAAGCTTATCTTTTCTTTTTTCATTTTTGCTTCCTCTTCTCTGCTAAACATCAATTTTTATTTATTTATGTCCCTTAATAAATTTGTAATTATAAAAATTGCTCAAGATCTAGATTATAATGATAAATGTAATACAATTCTGAAACATAACATAAGCAAGTCATTGCTTTTTGAAAGTATATAGGTTGTATTCAGCCAAGCAACTAATAAATGTATTAAAATGTAGCAACAGATAGTTACTACCCATTATGTGTCAGGAGCTGTTGCGTTAGATATGAGAGATACCAAGCTAAAAAGAGTCCATTCTCCAACGAAGTTAAGAGTCTGGTAGAATGTGAACATACAAACAAGCACAACAATACTGTATCAGTCAGTGTCTACCCAGGAAACTAAAAATCACATTAAGTACAACAGAAGGAATTTAATGCAGGGAATTCTTAGATGGGTGATAGGAGAAGTGAGAAACAAACAAGGAACAAGTAGGTAAATGAGAGATTAACAACAGCAGGAAGTTACTCCATCACTGCAAAAACAAAGGGGCCAGAATCACCTTACAGAAAAGAACCATGGCTGACCAGCCAAGAGACAGAGCTGGAGCTATGGAGGAAACAGAGCTCCTGCAGGGGAAGCAGTCTGAGGCAGAGAAGGAGGGGGAAATATCTTGATTTTCTCAATCCTCCCTTTTGGATTTTCAGCCAGTGTGTTCCATTGGCAAATTGAGCAAATCCAACCGGGATCTAGCTGACATGGGAACCTGAAAAATTCACCCCACATCAGTTAAGCTCCCCACAAGACAGAGCAGAGCAAGAGAGAGACACAGAATAGCTCAGAGGGCCAGTGGGCCCAGAAATAGCACGTATACTATGATAATAGTCTGAGCAAAGCAGAGTGGAGGCATAAAAGAACTGATCAATTCTGGAGTGAAAGGGGAATGAGCAGTGAATTCCTCATACTAGTATCTCAGAATAGACATCACAAGGATGGGAGGAAGGAAGGAAAGATGGAAGGAAGGAAGGAAGGAAGGAAGGAAGGAAGGGGAGGGGAGGGGAGGGGAGGGGAGGAGAGGGGAGGGGAGGGGAGGGGAGGGGAGGGGAGGGGAGGGGAGGGGGACAGAGAAAAGTCATTTAATCTTGAGCCTTATTTTTTTTTTTTAAGTGGTATATACATTCTCTGTTTGTGAAAAAGCAATGTTAGGCTATTAAGATGCAAACTGACCCAGAGAGAACACGTCTATGAGGGTAACATCTCAGGGCATGTCACCACCAGATAGAAACTGCTCTCTAATTTAGTGTCCCAATGGTCATGCATGAAGATAGAACAATAAAAGGCTAGCTCATAAAAGGGAAATTTTAAGATTTACCCTTTAGGTTCCAGGGGACTCCAGGAATGGTGGTGGTGATTCAAACCCTATCAAGGAAACTTTCATTTTACATGTTCATTACAGGATGGTAATCTAAACCCACAAAGAAATCCAAGTGTCAAATCTTTTACATATCATAATTTGTTTCATGCTCCAAGCCTGGCAAGGATCAAGAAAAGAAAGGAAAGTGTTGGGGGCATGAGTTGTAGAAGAAACTAAGTGAATCAGAGACCCAAAACTTCAGAAACCACATTGGAACAGAAGTCTTAGGCTATTCAGCACAATGCACAATAGCCAAGAAGAAAATAAACTGAGAATCAATAACCTCAAATTCTGAAATCACCTGAAAACTTTAAACATGATATTTACATTTCCTTTTCAATGCGATACACAACAGGGTCACAGAGCCACATGGAAACCACAACCTGGGAAATTTTATCTTCCCTGACAACCTCACAAATCTTATTTTGCCTTGTGCCCAGACATTACCAGGGCTGTATACACCTCTTGATGTGAGAAACATGCCCCTGAAAAGACTGCAATTAAAGGTTGTAGTGCTCTATAATTCTGTCTGCATGTTTTTATTTCATTTATGTCTTCCAATATCTTTTTTCAAGATGTACTTGTTAGAAGGAAACACAAATCAGTACTTTTGATTTCCCAAATTTACTGTTTATGTCTTTCTCTCTTTTTGCCTTCTAGTAGAGAAAAACCTAAATTCTCAAAAGATTAATGAATTCACATTGTCAAAATTAGTTCACCTGAGGCCAGCAGATCTTTCACTAAAAAGGGAAAAACATTGCATGATTTAATCCCAAATCTTTGAACTTTATTATTGCCTCCTTTGTATTCAGTTTGTCTCTCAAAATTGTCAAAAGCCCTAAAGTCTTTTTTTTTTTTTTTTTTTTTGGCTGTGCCCCGCGGCACGTGGAACTTCTGCAACCAGGGATCAAACCCATGGCCCCTGCGTTGGGAGCACAGACTCTTAACCAGTGGAGCACCAGGGGAGTCCCCTAAGGTCTTTTTGATGGTCACAAATACCCATTTAGAAAGCATTTTACTTAGTCAGTGGACAAGAAATGGCATACTAATATTATAACCGTGTCTGCAAATAAGATACTCCAGGTCGGCCTTTGGATGACTGGGAAGGGTGTCAGGGAGATTCCTGCTTTGAATACACCCTCAATCTTACCCAGAATTTGTAGAAGAAATGACATTTAGGATATTTTTAAAGATTACTGTATACACCTAAAAGTAGGTAAAACAAATAAATGTAAGGGAAGCTTTCTCTAAGGATTCTGTTTCTCTGAAATGACTCAGAAGTGAGCTTCACTACAGACAAGCTTTTTGCTTCAACAAGACAGGACCATGTACTTAACCTGCAGTGCACTTAACCCGGAGGTTGTCTAGCTGCTAAGTTGACTTACCATTCCTATCTAATTTATCCTAGTGTGGTCCCCATGATTCATATTGTTTGCGAGAGTACTACTGGAGGTCTAAACAACGTCCAAGAGAAAAGCTAATAAACTTTCTGAGAACCTCTTCCTTCAAGGACTCTCATCATTCCAGCTGGTTCGCTTTCACCCAAAAAGCTGACCACTTTTAAAGAGACAGAAGTGGAGAAGAGGACAGAATTGCAAAAGATCACCTGGTTCAATCCTTCATACTAGTAAATGTCTGACACCCAGAACAAATACTTAGTTTCTTGAAGACCTCAGAGAGGGAAGGGATGGGAGAGAAGGGAAAGATTTATTGAGCACCTAACAAATGTAACCTCAACATCTGCAATATCCCTTGATACCAAATTTCATCACCTTCACATTAAAAAATTTCTTCCTTGTGCCTAATTCTAATCTTCCTTCCTTTATTTTTACTGAAATTTATTATATTTTTGTGGTCTAGAATTATAGAGAATAACTGTTGAGCAAACCTCCTCAATTTAATATATGTACAGATAAAGATAAAAATCAAAACACCCTTTGTGCTTCCCTAAGCCCCCAAACCATATAATCATTTTCATTCTTTCAAGTATCTTGTAATTTTCCATTTGCACATCTCTTTAAGTACAGAAAAGTAAAATAAGAAGATTACAGCCTTTGGTCCGTTGCATTCTTTTCTCTACACTAAATCAGGTGGGCTTATTTCTACAATGGCATCACATTGCTGACTAATTCAAAATTTACTCAGCCAAGCCCTAGGTCCTTTCCTCTGTATTCTCGTGCACAGACAGTTCTTCCTCAAATTGTATTTATAATGTTTATATTTCTGTCCCTAAGTAACTGAGCAAACATATTGTGGTTATAGCCAGGGGATGTAAGGAATGAAAGACAACAGGTTTTAGAGAATCACGTTTAGAATTACTAGTTCCCTCCAGCACCAAATATTAAGAACAAGTTTCAAAAATTTTTGGAATCAATTATGATGAATATGTCCCAATTATTTTTTTAAAGTCTCACTGATAAAAGGTAAAATCTTGAGCTGGTCAACAAACTACCTCAGCTGATCTTAGTTCCTTAAGGAAGAGATGATATATAGAGGGAATTATGCTTTACAGTAGCAAGAATTTGCCAAAATAAGTGAACAAACAAAAAAGGTTGATTTATCATAATATCATGAATAAAATCTGAAAATACTACACAAACAAGTATAAATTTTGATATTTGGATGCAAAAAAAAAGATAAGCAAGAGACAGAAAGCTAACTCCTCTCAGCCTCTGGGTAGCTTTCAGTGGGAAAGTTTCTATATCTAGGAACAAATGATAAAAGACTCAGCCTGAGGGGGCAGTGGCTAAGAATCCTCCTGCAAATGCAGGGGGCAGGGGTTTGATCCCTGGTGTGGGAAGATCCCACATGCCAAGGAACAACTAAGCCCATGCACCACAACTACTGAGCCCACGTGCCACACTACTGAGCCCATGTGCCACAACTACTGAACCCGCATGCCACAACTACTGAAGCCTGCACACCTAGAGCCCATGCTCCAAAACAAGAGAAGCCACTGCAAGGAGAAGCCTATGCACCACAACGAAGAGTAGCCCCTGCTCACCGTAACTAGAGAAAACCCGCACGCAGCAATGAAGACCCAACGCAACCAAAAAATAAATAAGTAAATAAATAAAATAAAATATGTATGGAATCTAAAAAAAAAAATGGTTCTGAAGAACTTAGGGGCAGGACAGGAATAAAGACTCAGACGTAGAGAATGGACTTGAGGACGCGGGGAGGGGTAAGGGTAAGCTGGGAGGAAGTGAGAGAGTGACATTGACATATATACACTACCAAATGTAAAATAGATAGCTAGTGGGAAGCAGCTGCATAGGAGAGGGAGATCAGCTCGGTGCTTTGTGACCACCTAGAGGGGTGGGACAGGGAGGGTAGGAGGGAGACGCAAGGGGGGGGACATGGGGATGTATGTATATGTATAGCTGATTCACTTTGTTATGCAGCAGCAGCTAACACAACAATGTAAAGCAATTATAAATAGATATTCCCTTGGAAACAGGTACATGCCTCAATAAAATTCAATCTTTATAGGATATATACCAATTTACAAGTGTAACCAGTTTTTAGAAAATCTTAATTATATTAACTATAAGAAATAGCCATTATTTTACCTAGTAGGGTGTAAAAAATTAATAAGCAAAAACCTCAATTAAGTAGAGTTGAGATGCCAGAAAGGGAGCTCTCATGCCCTGTGAGGATAGCAGAGCCCAACAGGAAGAAGAAAGACTCTTCTTGCCTGGCAAGGACTCAGCCAGTAAAAACCTATGGACTCATTGTTCGCTATAGCCCTCCCAGCTTCCTTATTCTCTCTATAAAAGGGGCTCCCGTTCCCTTGGGAGTGGGGACTTGCAGGTGGTTTGCCATGGTTGCAGACCCTGAATTGCAATTCTCTGCCAATCCCAAATAAACCCATTTTTGCTGGAGAAATAACTGCCAGTCGAAATCTTTTAGGTCAATAAGAGTTAGTTCCAACATGCCTACTGAGACATCGCTTAATTTATTCTCATAAAACCTAAGTATATACACTTTTTTCCAGATTGGAATTTATGGGTACCTTACTTAGCAAACTGCTGGAACTCAAACTTTACTCTTTCTTTGACACCACCGTTCATTTGATCTCACAAGCTCAAAATTTCAAATATTTTTATTCTTCCTTTATTCCATATGATCAGTTGTCACTGACCAATACATGCACACCTTCCTAATCTCAATAGTCTGCTGATCGATGTAACAATTCTCAGGTGATCTTTTGACATTTGTTGATATTCTTTTTGCTGTTAGAGTGATTTTTTTAAAATATTATTTTGTAGTTTTACTTTTTCACTTCTTTTTGACTTCTGTATCATTTAGGACATTGGGTTACAAATTACAGAAAACTCAATTGTGTAAGAAAACTTAGTCACATGATTACACATAGCCCCTTGGGAGACTAGGAGATGTAGTCTCCATCTGGGTAGCCACAGACAAGCTAAAACCAGGGTATAAAATCTGTTCATCACTGAAAACATAGAGAGACACATCCTGGTATTATTAGTATCTTTATAGTCACACAAAAAGACTTTGTAATTGTTCTGTTTTATTTTTAAAGGACCATACTAATAGTATCTTTAAGTTGAAGTATATAGTATGATTAGTCTAGCAATATTTTTTTAAAAACTTGCTCTGCTAAGGTTTAATATTCTGCCAAGATGTTCCTAGGCTGCCTCTGGAGCAAAAAAGTAGTTGAGTAATAAGAATTCTGGCCCATCAATTACTCTTCAACTAAAATAGCACCAGCTTTACCTGATATATATATATATATATATATATAGAGAGAGAGAGAGAGAGAGAGAGAGAGAGAGAGAGAGAAAGAGAGACTCTATACGACACGGGTTAACCATAGACATTTTCTCATCCCGGGATAGATAAGTATTCTTCTTGACAAACCTATTTCCATTACTTGAACAATTATGTTTTTAAGGTCAAATTGTATTGAAATCAGAAGATTGAACCTCTTCTCAGATTTTACTGTATAAGAGAGAAGAAAACTGAAAAAAAAATAGTTTGGTATGTATGTGAGAAATTTTTTCTACTTGGAATGTGAGAAGAGAATTTGTTAATTTGGAATGTAGAGAAGGAAATGATTTATGGATAGGTACACTCAAAAAATAAGAAAGAACAACTTTGGTCTGAACTGAATGTTAGATCCCAATATTTTTTACCTTCCTGTTGAGTACTTACAACTTCCTATGAAGTCTTACAGTGCCGGTGGAAACAAGGAATGGTATTCTTTGAATTCTCCAAGCCTTTTCCACACCCATCCACTTAATTTTTTTTACATTTGTCTGCTACATGTTTTTTGGTATTTAGAATCTTAGAACATTTTCGGTAGACAGAAAGCTGACCTCCGACATCTAACACACAGTTATAATTTCAGTTCCAAGTGAACACCCACTCAATCCCTTTGACAGTAATCCTAGCCAAAGCTTTAATACATAGGGTGAAATCTCCCAAGGCTAGAACTTTTTCTTGGCAGAGGGACATCAAGGGGATGGAACATGCTTTGAAAGAAGGACCTAAGTTTTGTTTTGTTTTGTTTTAAATTTTTATACACTAAAGCTTTACCTTTGCCAAGCGCGCTTCTTCGAGCGCTTTGGCAAAGAGCGCTTTGCCAGCCTGCAATGTCTAAAGGATAGAAAGTATATATTCTTATGAGATTTTGTTACAATAGAATTTATTAAAGGACTTCATGTGGTTTACACCTTCAGAGATAGCCAAAGGACCTTGGCACTCATATTCCCAACCTGGCTCCGGTGATCTTTGTATTCTTTCACTTCCTCTCTCAGAATTTAAGTGTAGAATCCACATCACTGTAATATTTTTACTCATTTTTTCTTGTAATTTTGCTTTTTTATTTGTGATTATGCTGTTTTTCCAGTTTCAAAATGTATATTATTTCTAATTTTATTTCTTTTGCATTTTATCAAAGTACCCATTAAATTCTGGTTACATAAAGGAAAATTAAAAATAAACCATCCATTTCTTGGAGCTGTATTGATCTACCATATTAACCCTGTGTGAGGCATTTCTTCTGGTCAAGTCCGGAGCTTATTTTTCTATTCTAACATTCATTTTCTTTGTTCTCTTAATTCTCATTTAGGGCTTTCATCATAATAATTTATTAACCTACTCCAAGTAGTTTCCCAGTACTCATTCCTTAACTCTTTATCGAGAAATCTGCAACTGGGTAGTCTTTGTAATAAAAAAATCTGGGTGAATGTATAGTATGTGGTGTGACTGATGTAGGACACATTTTAAATTTATTTGGCCTCCTCTAAAGAAAAATATTTCATTTTAATAAATTGTCTGTGTTCATTAATGTTTCTACTCTCCTCAAATAATAGGTAAAACAATAGCTCTTTAAGGCACTGAGTCAGTCAAAATCAGGAAAATTTTGTGAAGGGTAAGTATCTCTAGGTGATCAATATCAAAGGTAGAGAAATGTTGGTTTCAAAAATCTTAGTCTTCAGTAACCCTACATCCTCCTTTTCTGAAATCCAACCCCTCAACTCCCTCACATGGCTTGAGGGCATAAGGATCAGAACAGTTCAAAACCACTTAATTTGTGAAAACTAATTAAACACCCAAAGAGCATTTCAAAGAGTGAAGATCAAAGATATGGAACTACCATCACTGGAAAATATTTTTCTTTTTAAAATAAGGCAAATACATTATGTAAGGTAAAATTGAAGCATCTGCTACTGTTGTAAATAAAAATTGCCAGGGAAATTAAAATATCCTTTGGCAAGTTTACCATGTGAAACCATTGGAAAAATTCTGGACATTTTGCTTAAGATGGTAACATTAGGGTGATTATATGTATTGTTCAAGCTAGGACACTTGTAAGAGTGAAAGCGAGCATTATTAATAATTAGGTGGGGACTGTTTCCAAACAAACTGAGATATATATATGATCATTCTAAAAATATCACTGATGAACTTTATACACTTAGATATAAAAACAGCCCATAATTCCATAACTATTTTTTTTAATAAAAATGTTAAAAGAGCCCCAGATACACTAAAAAATGTAGAAAGAAAAAAAATAAAGATAAATTACAATGGGACTAGTTTCTATAAAGAACACCGAAAAGCAGACTTAAGAACTACCACTACAGATAAACAACAAGGTCCTACTGTATAGCACAGGGAACTATATTCAATATCCTGTGATAAACCATAGTGGAAAAGAATATAAAAAAAGAATGCATACATGTGTATAACTGAGTCACTTTGCCGTACAGCAGAGATTGGCACAAGATTGTAAATCAACTATACTTCAATTAAAAAAAAAAAAGAACTATATAATTAGTGTCCTAGAATAGAAAAGACAAATGGACAACTGGAATAAAAGAAATGTCCTGATTTCTCCTTCAATTCAAAATAAAATTGAGTAATAAAATGGAGATAAAAGAATGGGGATTTAAAAGAATTTTAATCCAAGTCAACATGATAAAATTAAATAACAGTATGAGCTGATCATCTAAAAGTGTTGGTTATCTATCTGATAATTTAGTCATTAGCAATGATGAAAACTTCTATGGCATGAACCTTCAGGCTGATATACTTAGGTCCCCCTTTGTTAACAGTCTACCCACTTCCGGGATATGAGCACACATATAATTTATCAATAGGCTTAAAGAATTTTTCTTATTAATTAAAAGAGAGCTAAAATTGCATAAAGAAGGGAAAGTGCTTCTTATAAATATTCATAACCTAAAGCACTTATTCAATGACTATTTTCACATGAAATAGGTTAGAATTTGTCCTCAGAACATTATCAAAGTCTAGTGCTTGTTCACAAACAACAACAGCAATGTTCCTTTACTTCTAAAAAAGACAGGCCATAAAGGTTGTAAGAATCATAGAATTCTAGAATAGAGGCCGAATCATAATTGCTTTTAAAGCTGTAAATACAATAAATCTGTTGTTAAGAAAACACTCAACTTAATATTGAAAAGTATTTGGATCATTTATAATAACATAACATTTTCTAACCTAATCTACTACTCATAATACTAGCTCTATTTAGAAAGGCTTGTAAAACAAAACTACAATATTCATTTTATTATCATTGGAACAAAAATCAAACATTTAAAATGATACTCTCACAAGTTATTTCGATTTGCAAGGCTCTGTCTTTGTTTATATAGTCTCACATGTGTTTAGCAAACTGTAAACAATTATTTCATTCTCCAATAAATAAATTCAAATTTATGAAAAGAATATTTATAAACCTGCTTAGATTCCCTATATCTTCTAACACAATTTTTAGAACTAAGCAAAGCGTCTTTTTTTTTTTATACTGTAAATGCTTTTCAGCAAACACTGATTTCAGAATTTCCTATGTAAAAATCAGATTTTTTTTCACACAGAAGCAGACAGAGCTTCTCATTTTTCATTGATATAAGGAAACAAAATATGTTCTCTATTTTCCCTAGCATATCAATATTAATCAGTTATCACTTCCTTCATCAGAAAAAAGATTAATACAACCCAACTCTCACAGAAAGCAGGGCAGAGCTATGGAGCAGGGAGTTTTTCTTAAAGATCAGTACACTTACCATAAGGTCTGAATGCAGATACTTTTCATCTGAAATCCTATGGTTTTCAGATCAAATAGGTTTTAATGCTAATAAATTTGCCAAGATTTTTTTGGTTTTATACAAATAATTAGCTGTAGGGTCTTGTGAAATGAAAATCTTTTTTTTTTTTTTAATTGTTTTGCTTTGCTTCGACTTTCAAATGTATCTTTACTTTGTGTTTCCACAGTACTGCAACTCCTGGGAATGATAAGTCAACCACCACCCTCCACCCTCCACCCTCCACCCCCAGCCCCGTTTCTGACCTATTTAAAACCTCCCTAGGTTGCTACCACAAACAGGACTGTGGTTAAAGCAGGCACGATTCGGTGGGACCATTAATTTGTTTGAGGCTATAATTTTTGTTCCAGTAACTAACACGTCATTAAGTTGAAATAGTTTCATTATGAAAGGAAATATTCACAGAGAATTTAACCAATGAATGAAAATTACTAAGTTTCCAACCAGTTTGATTCAGACTAAATGTAAAGCTTACTAATAAAATTGGTTCACGTTTTGAATTTTAAAAAATTTTTTAATCGTAGGAGAATGAAGACAGGAGGTATTTGTAAGCTTTCAAGTTTACCACAGTGAAACAAAAATGGCACATAAAAATACTTAATTACTCTTTAAAAATATGTCAGCCTCTATTTCGTTGAAATTGAATCAAAACATATGCTTTGTTTTCTTTAAAAATATATATTTCCTGGGCTTTATGCTTTCATTTAAGCACAGAAATTTAGTCTTGTTTTATATTGTTCATTCATTCACCAACTATCTACTGAGCACCCACTTTGGTCAAAGCATTGAACTAGAACAGGAAGGCAAATAAAACCGTCATCTGTTCTCCCCTGGGGAGCTAACGTTACAGGCAGTGATACAGAAATTACATAACCAAAGTCAAGATTATTTCATTACAACCGTGATAAGCAATGTGAAGGTGAAGTCCAGGGTACTAGGAATGCTTCTCTGAAGAAAGATCACTTAACATCTGAATGAGCAGGTTGAGTTAGGTGAGGAAGATAAGAAAGATAATTAATTTAATAATTTAATAAGAATAGACATCCTAAGGAGGAAAATAGGCTGGTTCATTTGAGGAAAAATAAAATAAAATAAAAATATAAAAAAATAACAAAATACAATACAATAATAAAATAAAATAAAATAGCTATTGAAACTGGAACACAAAGCACCAAGTAGAAAAGTGTGCTGACTGGGCTCAGATGGTTTGGATTCAGATCCTAGCTCCACTGTGACTTCCATGTTTTCTGATCTTAGAAAACTTCCGTTTCCTCATTTATAAGATAGGGAAAGTAACAGTATTGACTATAGTTGTTGTAAAGATTAAATAGTTAATTATTTTAAAAGCTTATGGTAGTGCCAGGCACATAGGAAATACTACAGAAATGTAGTTGTTTTTACTATTAATCCCAATTAGAGCCTAAATATATATGATATTTATTATAGTTTCTTTCTCTCAACTACATCCTCAGTTATACAGTAGGTTGAGAACAGGAATTCTTTGTATTCCCACAGTAGAAGTTGTACAACGTAAAGCAGATGGACATCATGGCTGAAGCACCAGCATACATTTTCAAAAACTGTTTGCAAAGATCTCTTAAGTTCCAGTCACAGGAAATTCAGGTTTTTTTGTTGTGGTGGCCATTGTAATCATTATTATTTGGTTTAGCTAAACCAAGTCTTTACTAAACTAAGTCTTTAACACGGGGGATCATTGTTTTCTGTATCTACCAAGTCTAGAATTAAGTTTCATTATTATGGCCAGACTCTTATAGTAAAAATTCTTTTAGGTTTTTTTTAAAAAAATGCATTCATATGGTACAACAGTAGGATCCATAATAGAGAATAAGGCAATACAAACATAGGTACGTGTCTTTGAACCAAACTGTATGCTTTAAGCTTTAATGTTGATTTTTAGTTTTTGTTTTCTTTTCCTTCCTTCCTTCCTATTTAATGTCTTACTATTTTTATATATTTCTTACTATGTAGATAACACAAGCTATACTGTCCTTATTTCTTTTGAGTCTTGACCACTCATGTTCAATTAGATACTTCTTATTTTGTCTGACAATTATTCTTCCTTTCCTGTCTTTGAAGACTGTGATATTTAGGGCCTCCCCATTTTAGAAGGATTAGCAAAGCCAGTTATTTTAATGTCATTTGCTATATATCCAGGAGATGTTTCCAGTCCTGTTCTCTGATCCGAGGTCATAAAGTTCTCACAAATAGCTTATAAATGCAGAATTTACTATAGAGACCAGCAAACCCACTGATAGTGATGTTCTTACTCCAAGTACTTATCTGACATTCCTAGTGCAACAGAAATTCAGACTCTGGATAAATCCCTTTATGCTCTCTTGGAAAGATTCCCAGCTTTACTGATGTTCACTCAGGAAGAGATTCAGGATTTTTCTAAATTTATCAGAAAATGAAACTACTCAGGGGAGTGACTACAATCCATTTATAGTCTGGCTCTGCATGAACATCTATCCTGAAATCTGCCTACAATCGTGAAAGAGTAAAAGGACTCACTCCTGAAGCCCAAATTAATACTTGCCTTATTTGGTTTCCAAATTCTGTGTTAGGGCTTTCAAATGTTCATTAAAGGCTTCCAAGATCCATATGGTTCCCCAGTTATCTTAATTTTAAAATATGCGATGCTTTATTTTATTATAGGCAATATCATGAACTCCCTCATTCTTAATTGTTTGCAGTTCTACATTTTTTCCTGATTATAAAATTAATAATAAGATCATTATGAAAAATTAAGAAAGCAGAGTAACACACATCCATCACCACCCACTTCCCCAAGAAGACTCACTGTATTTCAGCATATTTTCCTTCTAAATTTCTAATATTATTTAAACAAAATGATTTTTTTTCTCATGCAGTTGAACTCCAGAAAAATAGAATTTTCCTATTCAAACTGAAATCTTTAAGAGTCTATATCCACCTGGCCTTCCCCTAATAGAACACGTTAATTTTTCTCTCATCTTTGTAGCATTTTAACATATAAAGAGGAGCATATGTTTTACAGTTACCACCATTCCCAGGGCAATATAGTTTTCCAGTTTAAAAAAGTGCAATGAGAAAGTTACATATTAGAATCAATGACCCTCTTTAGATAGTAGGAGAGAAAAATGCCTTAAGTTGAACAAAGATACAAGTTCATATTCTTTCCGGATTTTTGCATTTTGAGAAAAAAACATAATATGAAGGCACTAAGCTCTCCTTGACTTCTTACCTTACCAAAAAAATCTGTCATCCTAATTAAAACATATTTCATAATTCTGGGTTTTTTAAAGTAAAATTGCACACCAAGTAATTGTGGTTGAATGTGAATCCATCCATTTCAGGGCTTTTTGTAAACACTATTCTAGCACATAATGTAAATATACACATCAAAATACTGAACAAACCATATTAAAATAACAAAAATAAGTCCCCTCCCCTACATTTGACAATGTAATGTCCATAAAAAGCAGTCAAAGAGAACTGATGAGTAAGCTTGAGAAAGATGATTCAATCTTTATAGGATCTCAGAAGAACAGAAGTCAGTTTTCAAAGTGAAATTGTTCAGTTTTCCAAATTTTGCCAAACATTCTAGCCAATTAAGTTCTCCTCAATTCCAAAGTATCACAGAAGCATTAATACTCTGGTCTTCCTCTATTTGTCAGTGAGAATAACAAAATTTATTTCTCTGAGATGTACATTGCTCTTTTTTTATTTTACTTTCTTTTTGAACTTTGAGGAAAAACCACTTCATAAAGCTATATGACTGCATTCATCCCATATTCCCACGGCACTTATATTGTTTATTCTATATTAATCTCATGTAATCTAAGAAAATTTTCCAATTAGTTTTCCAAATGTGTTTTTAATCCTCTCTCAGTAATCCAAATGATTCTTGAAGAAAGCGTGGTAGGTCTTGCTTTTCTTTTGTTGTTCTTCAGAATGACTAAAAATATGTTCCGTATATAGTAAGGACTCAATCAATAAATTTGGTTAAGTAAAGGAAAAAACAAACAGTAGACTTAGGTAAGGAATGACATTAATATCTACTATAGGCTGTGAGATGATTGAAGATACAGTGTTGTCTGACAGCTACAGAGGAGGATAGTAATCTTCTGTACCCATCAGCCAAGTACGAAGTAGGTTTGCTCTGCTCTTGAGATAGTTGAAAACTTTAAAAGATTCAATGTATAAATAAAAGCCACTCCATTTTGGCCCAGATTTTATCCAAGGGAACCTCCATGGATACGGCAAATACACGAGACAACGATTGTGAATCTGCTCCAATACAAATGGACTAGACGTCCTTGAAATTCTACATCATAAAAAGACATAAAGATTTTAACATGAAAAACAATTAGGGAAGTATTACACAATTTCAACACTGACTACTAAAAAAAAAGAAAAATGAACAAAATGTCTCTAGCATGTGAACACATGTTAAAATATTTGAAAAATAAGCTTTCCTTTCAGTTGCTTTGCTGTCAATATTATAAGCTATAAAACAATTAAAAGATGGAGAATCTCTACTAAGTATTACAAGATGAATTTGGACAGAGTTAAACTATTCTTTCGACCTGTTACTTGTTACCAGAACCGTCTCTCTAAGGGCTCTCCCTGTTCGGGAAAAGAAAGCCACATCACCTGTACATGGACACACCAGCAAATATAAATTATGTAGTAAAGGAGTAAATTATTATCTATACATTAGGAGGAAGTAAGTTCATATTAAAATAGATAAAGGAAAACACAAGTTTGACTTTACTATTTCACCTTGACTTAATAATAAAAGATAAGTTAACCATTACAGAGTGTTTATTAAATATGTGGCATTGTGCTAAATAGTTTTCAAAAAATTTCTCTTTTAATCTTTCTCTTTTTACTGAAAAAAGCCAATGGACAGGTGATGATACTGAGGCTCCGAAGTTTTATGTAACTTGCCCCAGGTTACAGAGTTAATAAATGGAGGAGCCAGCACCTGAACTCACAGTGATGGTTTCTAGAGCTGGGGCTTTTAAGCAAATCACTGTGCAATCTCCACCGTGGGGTGACTGTGGACGTTCTCACAGCAATTAAATGAAACTAAGAAAGCAAGAGGAAAATCCAAAAGCCAGTTACATAAAACTGGGGTCCAAGGAATGAGGAAGTTATATGTGTCATAATCTAAACAAAAGAGAAATCAGGATAAACTTCAAGGCAGGCTTACAGGTAGTAATGATGGAATAATGCACTTGGAGGAGCAGTGGCGGTGATGATTTGTTAGTTCTAACATTGTCATCTTGTCAGAGAGATGGACAAAAGAACACATTTGGGGAGCAAAGAGGAAACACAATAGAAAGAGGGTCAGATATTTCTCAGAGGAATTGATCCTTGAAGTTTAGAGAAAGAAGGACATTCCAGAGAAAGAAAAAAATCAGAGGCAAATGCAGGGCTTGATGAAGAAAATAATCCAGCAGCTTCAGGTAATGGGTACTGGGGAGGGCAACAGAGGGAGGAATTTCCTGAAAAAAGTAATATCAGATATGAGGCTCGTTGAGCTGCTGAAAATAATGTTTCCACATTTGTAAATTAATCTCTCTAGATAACACCTTGTAATTCTAACACTAGAATTAAAGTAGAAAATTTATAAAATTTATCTAAAGTGCCAGAGAAGTCTCTAAGAACATGCATGACTTTGGACTGGCTGTGGGAGAACTTAAAAATTATCCATTTGATTGAAATGGTGGAGATAAAAGCAGACCAGAAAACTCAGAAAATAAACTGGATAAGAGAAAAATAAGAAATGAGATGAGAAGGCCTATCACTTTTCAGCCTAAAAGACAGAGTTAGAATTAAAAGTTTGTTTTTATTTTTACAAGATCTGGATAAAATGAGATGATTCCATCTGAAGACAGAATTTTAAAATCATGAATTGTGGTCAGTGTTTTCTAACCTGAAATCTCCAAGTGTTTTGAAATTCATCATTAATTGTTGACTATAATTCAGCCAGTAGTTAATTAACTATTGCTTTGAAATTGCCATGACCTAGGGGGCCCAACACACTATAAGCTGGAAACTCAATGCTGTAGTCTGCTTAGAGAAGAGCAAATAACCAGGACTAGAAAAGTGCTCACCAACCCAGAAGAGTTTTATTCACAAAAGGATAGCTGTATATGCTGAAATCTGGTTTCATTTGGGCTAACATTAATATCCAAGGCTTTCAATCTATTGTTGGACATATAGTAGCAAGATTTCCAGTTTACTGTACTAACCAAGAGCAGCTACATGGACTGAGCAATCATGGTTTGATTAGCAGAAGGGGAGTATTTGTCTTCCTGGAGGACTAGCAACTAGACCGATATCAGTGCTGATGTTTCCAATCGTATCCACTGATTATATCAAGAAGATTCCTCCCCTATTTAGAGTGACCTGAAGAAATAGGTGAAACTGAGCCTGCACAGGACAAAAGGCTGTGAACACAGTGAAAGCAGTATCTGTGAAGTTACTTTGTTTTTTTCCCTTTTTTGTTATTTAATTCTTACTATATTACTATCTAAAACATCTATTACTAGTTTCTGCAGCTAGATAGTAAATTTTCAAGAAAGAAGACCAGGACTCATAGGTTATTGTATTCATTCCATAGCACCAAGCCCTTAAATGATATTCAAGATAAGTTGATTAATTTTTATAAACACAAATCCTCTAAAGAGATGAAATTAAAAGATTGTGACATTAGCAATATGGCAGAATAAGAAGCTCAAGACCCTCCTTTCTCCCACAGACAGTTATTCAACAAAAACATGTGGAATAATTCTTTTTATGAGAAATCTAGAAAAGAGCTCAGGGACCCCTGCACCCCAGGTGAGCATAAAACCAGCTGCTTCAAACCCAGTAGGAAAATTGTTGGAGTCTTCTCATCATGAGCTCTCTCACATAATCAGAATAAAACTCCCAGCTTCTGGCTTCTTCACAGAGAGGCAAACAGAAGACTGAAGAGTGTACATCCAACATTCTGACCTTGAGCAGTGAGGGCTGCTTCTTACTTAGAGCACTGACAGGACCCAGCACAAGCTAGATGCCTGGGGGCCACTGAGAACAACAACAAACAAAAAAGCTGGGCAGCATTCTGCTGCTCCAGAGGACACACAGTACAGCAGACACAGGCTGCCGTAGCTCAGCGTCTGCATCCTCGGGGGAAAGAGAAGAGTGGAGCATGCCTTCAATGTTCCAGGTTTCCAGGGGCTGCTTGAGGGTCTGGTTCTGTCTACTCCAACTTGGGGACCTGATGTGACCTGACATAATCTAAATGCCTACAGGCTGTTGAGAACAAAAAAGAGTTGGGTGTCCTGTCACTGCTTCAAAGGACCTGTGGTATAGCAGAGAGATGCCAGAGGGTACAAGAGATTACAAGCTCCTTTGAAAAAAACAAACCAAAAAAAACCAAACAAACAGTATATCCCTTTAATCAGGAATCTACACAAAGCACTTGTTTGTGTAGATTTGTAGTCAGAGACACATCCACAGAAAAAGTCTGAAAGGCCCCTAGAATCTCTATTCAGGCTGATGGGTGAAGGTCTTTCCCTGTGTGGAGCCAGTCCATAAAGGCTGGGAGAGGTGACTGTTTTTTCACATGCACGGGTACCAACACAAAATTATTGATACAAAGAACGCGAACAGGAAGAAATGGCCCAATCAAATGAAAAAAAGAAAAATCTCCAGAAAAAAACACGAAAGAAATAAGGTATATGAATTACCAGGCAAAGAATCCAAAAAAACACATAAAGATGGTCAAGCTAAGGAAAATGATACATGAAAAAAATGAAAATAGAACAAAAGAAAACAGCAATGTGGCAAAGAGATAGGAAATATAAACAAGAACCAATCAAATTTTGGAGTTGAAGAAGACAATAACTAAACTGAAAACTGTATTCAGTGAGATGATATATTCCAAGTGTTGAGTGAAAAAACTGCCAACCAAGAATACTATATCCAGCATAACTGTCTTTCAGAAATAAAGGAGAGATAAAGACTTCCCCAGATAAACAAAAGCTGATGGATTTTATCACCACTAGAGACAGACAACCTACCAAAACTAAATCATGACAAAATAGAAAATCTGAACAGACTGAATACTAGTAAGGAGGATGAATCAGTAATCAAAAACCTCCCAACAAACAAATGTCCAGGACCAGATGGTTTCACTGGTAAGTCCCACCAAATATTCAGAGAAGAACTAATACCAATCCCTTCTCAAACTCTTCCAAAAAATAGAAGAGGAGGGAACTCTTCCAAACTTTTCCTTTTACTTAATGAGGCTAGCATTACCCTGATACCAAAACCAGACAAGGACGCCACAAGAAAAGAAAATTCCAGGCCAATATCTCGGATGAACATAAATGCAAAAATCTTCAACAAAATATTAGCAAATCAAATTCAAAAATACATTAAAAGGATTATACACCACAATCAAGTGGGATTTATTCCAGGAGTGCAAGAATGGTACATCTGCCAATCAGTCACTGTCATACATCTCGTTAATGAAATAAAGGGAAAAAAATCATATAACTATCTGAATAGGTACAGAAAAAGCGAATGACAGAATTCAACATCCATTTATGATAAAGACTCAACAAAGAAGGTATAGAGGGAATGTACCTCAGCATAATAAAGACCTATATGGCAAGCCTTCAGCTATCATACTCAACAGTAAAAAGCTAAATCTTTTGTTTTTTATACCACAATAAAAAAGGATTTAAAAAAGCATAATGGGGCTTCCCTGGTGGCGCAGTGGTTGAGAGTCCGCCTGCCGATTCAGGGGACATGGGTTCATGCCCCGGTCCGGGAGGATCCCACGTGCCGCGGAGCGGCTGGGCCCGTGAGCCATGGCCGCTGAGCCTGCGCGTCCGGAGCCTGCGCTCCACAACGGGAGAGGCCACAACAGTGAGAGGCCCGCGTATCACAAAAAAAAAAAAAAAAAAAAAAAAAAATCATAATGGAGATTAGTAAGATAAATATAAATTTACAGCCACCATTTTGGAACTATAAGAAGAAGAGACTCTTCTAAAGTTTTGAAACAATGAAATTAAGACAAACAGTAAACTGAATAAACTATTGAATTATGCTCAGGAAGTGGTTATCTGTAAATGTAGTTCAGATGAAAAATATAAATAAGTTCAAGAATTATTTTACCAAATTAGCAGAAAATAACCTCAAATGAAATTAGTTGAAATTACAAAATTTTCCCTATCTGACATTGAGATCACAGAGGGTGATGTGATCTCTTAAAAAAATAAAATAAATCCCCTGATGAACTTGACCTCTGTGTAGTTCACTAATTTTTATCACAAAGTCACTTAACCAAGCTAAAAAAAAAAGCCTGGGAGAATAATACTGACACTAAAAGAGATGAAGGAAGGAAGGAAACTTTCCAGCTCTTGAAAATTTTATGCTCAAAAGTGCTGATGACACAGCAGGAATTAAGCCTTTATTCCTGAAGCCAGGTCTGGTTAATGTTTCATGGAGTCACCTCTCTTCAGAAGTAACCACATTAATTCAGTGGCTACACTGAGATCTGAGAGCACACAGCTTCCTCACATACACACTTTACAGAGGTTCAGCTTCCTGTGAAAGCTGCTGGAGCTCTGTCAACACAAGGGAGTCGCCCAGTGGAAGAGGCTGTAATGCCATGCTGGTAGCAAACAAAAGGAGGGAACGTATTTTGTAAAACAGCCCCAGGAAAACTAACACAACCAACACACTCCAGAATCCTGTCAATCATCGAATTTCCATTTTTATTTTATTTATTTATTTACTTAATCATTTGCAGACGATCTCCCTCTCCAAATGAAGTTCTACTCGGAAATCCAATATATAAAGCAGAAAAAAGAAGATCTAATCTGTTTGAAATGGGATGGGGAATACAGAGGTCTGCTTACCCTCCTTGGTTTCCCTATCCCCATAGTGTTTCCCACATTTGAGGGGAACTCCAGGGCTTTCCAGAACATAGTCTGAAAAAGAATAGATATAAGCCATTTCTATGAAGATTTCAATTTTCTTTTCTTTTTATTTAGAATAAAGGTTACTAAATATTTTCATATAAATGAAATAAACATAATATTCACAAAAATATTTTTAAGAAAAGTCATCATTCCTGGTGGTCAATCAACTTGTTAGGTAGCTAATCCAGGGAACCTGTGGAATATGATACATTAAAAAAATTATTTAGCTATTTAAATTTATTCAGCAAGTATTTAATAAGCATCCCAGATCTACCAGGCGTGGACAGGTCCTGAGGATGTATAGACAGCTTGTAAGGCCAAAAGTTCAAAAGATTTTGTGTATAAAATTGGGTCACATTGATTTAATACCACTTCATAAATCTCCACATTTTGGGACCCACCAGCTTGACTGGCAGGAGCCCACTCTTTCTGGGGAGCTCCTCCCAAATATTTCTGGAGATTCCTTGGGATGCTTTCCTGTGTCTACAGAGCATACCTGGTCATCTCTTCTCACCAGTGGGGTGGGAACTCATACATACTGCTTAAGGCTCTAAGTCACAAAAACAGCAACCTCAATGATCCTCTGAAAATGCTGCTCCTATTAACTTACCCCTTTCCCCCACTTGCCAATATACCTCAAGCACAGCCAATGATGCTGCTGGGGAAAGGAAAAACTTTTCATTGTTGGAGTCACTGAAGCATACTGAGCGTCTGTGGGCTTAATCCTCTGCAGTTCATAGGGATGTGCCTTGTCTCACTGGCCTTGTGCAATGCTAATTACACAGGCATGATGGATCCAGGGCATGAGAGGTGGACTGTGCCCTGCTTTTGTTATGCAGTCAATCAGAGGGTGAGATGCAGCAGTTCAACCAGTAGGTTAGGTGGAATGGAAACTCACCGTCACACTCTACCTCCTTCCTGGCTTAGGCTCCATCTGCCCCTGTGTTAAGCACATCAGGAGGTGTTTCATGTGGGAGGATGGAGAATAAAGAGGAGGCAAGAGGAGATAAATAGAATATGCATTACAAGGAAGCAAAGAGCGAGGAAAGAAAACCCTTTCGGATATTTTATAGTAATTAAAATGAGAAACAATGAAGATCTAAATCTTGTGGCAGAAGGTATTGAGAAGAGGCTAAGATTTGAGTAAACTCTTGAGAGATAATGCAGTTGAATTGAAAAGAGTACAGTTCATAGTCAAAACTTGTTAGTGTGATTATATATGTTACGATACGTGGCCAAGATGATAAGAAAGCCAAAAGGATTTTTTTTTTCAGAGAAATTACTCACAACATTTTTATGAATTCAAGAAGAAGCCCCTTTCTGGAAAAGGATTATGATCGGTGAAACCAATGGCTGTATGGCTATAAAACCAACTCTTGGTTTCCTTGGAGCCTGGCTACTCAAAGTTTGGTCTGTAGACCAGCAGCATTTGGGAACTTGGGATTAAATGCTGAATCCTGTGGCCCACCCCACCCCTTCTGAATTGGGTAATTCATTTGCACATTATAGTTTGAGAAACACCACCACAGAAGACTAGGAAGGCAGGGTTACTTTAAGACACAAGGGGCCCCTACAGAAACATACAACAAACATCACAAAGAGGAAGCTCAGGTTAGTGTAACCTACAGGGAAACCTAGCTCAGAAAAAAACAATCACATCTGCTAAATGCAGCATATAAATATCTTCCTAACTAGACAGATTTCCATCACATTCGGCACTAAAATACAATTTAACAAAAGTTTAAATGCAAAATGTGAGCAACTGATGTCCAATGAGATAAATGAAGAAGTATATTAGCAAGGGTAGCATTAACTTGGGCAAAATGATTTTAAGGAAGCAGTAGCAGCAGCCCCTGTAGCCACAAAACGATACAAGACAATATGACTACCAAGAAAAAAAAAAAAAAAAAACTCAAAAATGATGGATATGAGAGAAAAGAGCCAGGGCTAGGACTTTGCCCCTGATCACTCATCGTTGGGTTACTCATTCTTAATGAAAATAGCACTTGATTCAAAATTGGCATCTGTATAATAAATGATGTAATTAGGTATAGATACATGTAAATAAACTGCTAAGTAAATCCAAGTATCATTTACCTTCTGGCATTCCTTTATTTTTTTTTTCCCCAAAGGAAAAACCCAATTCATGTGCAGAATTTTGCCAAGTCCCATATTTATTGCTCCTATAGCAGTGTTTTAACCCATGGTCCCTAGACAGATCACCTGCAGAATCACATGAGAGCACTTTGTGAAAATCAGTCTCCTAGATTCAACTACAGACAATGATTCATAATCTCTGGGGATGAAGCCTAATAATAGATATATTTAATAAAATGCCTAGGTGATCTTCCTTCATTCATTCAAATATTGCACTATGTCTGGCACTGGGCAATGAACAAGAAAAATACTTAATAACTGTAATGTAGGAAACAAAAGAACAGCCATTCCTACATAAAGGGATCAGGAATACCTCCCTCAGGAGATGACTTGGATCTCTGGGATGCTCAGCACAGATTCAGAGGGGACCAATTTCAGTAGGAGCATTGAGCCAATCCTCAATGTGCAGGTGTTGCGTTTGTGGAGCCCCAGAAGCTGGGCTGGTGCGTTCAAGCATTACAGGAATTAGTTCTGGACACTGTCAGTATTAGAAGTCATCATCATAACCATCCAGAGCTGGGAAGGAGGAAAGAGCAGAAGCTAGAAGGCATCCAACACGGCCATCCATCAAGCACACAAGATTCCCCATTAGGATCCTTAGAGCTATTTCAGGGAAATGTAGAACTAAAGGATCTTTAAAGCAGGTAGAGAAAGAATAAGAGAAATACGATTGGTAACTTCATGTGATACTATTCTTTCCATCCCTTCACTTTCCAAGATTGCCTCTCTGTCCCTTCTCGTCACCCAGTATATCCTCAGAAACATGAGTTTACTCTGATTTATAGGAACTCCAAAAATTGGTTCTTAAGGACCTTGTAATTTGAGGGTAGGAGAGAGTTCTCGGAACACCCTATTGAAATACCTGGGCATTAGATTTTTAGACTATATGGAAACATACCAGCCAGAGAATATTAGCCTTACCTTGTTAAAGGGAGGAGGAAAACCATATGGAGGATTTATCAGTGAGGTTTTTATCTGTGGACTAACTAGAAAAGATATTCATGACGACACATTGGGAATTTTCAATACCTTTTTCAGGGTAGGCAGATACTATTTACAGATTTATACACAAACCTGGAACTACTTGGAAACATGTCAAAATGTCTACCCTAGCTCTCCAAAATCACCTTAGACTTAAGAAATGAAGGCTTCTTCAGTGTTTTTTCAATACAGTAAAAGTGCGTATATTTCTTTTAATTTTTTTTCTTCCTGTAAAAGTATTCAGTTGGTCAATATCTTCTTGAATGGAGCCATATATTCAGAACTGGAGCATAGGAAAACTATATGAGTCACAGCGCCTAACGCCCAAAGCTAGAAACTTCATGAAAGAGGACAATGTCAATCCTTCTGAGAGTAAAAAACAGAAGCAAAATTACATAATCAGTTAGTGATATCGCCTTGGTATAATTTGTACCAAGGAGCTATCACTAACTGATTACGTAATTTTGAGTAAGGGTGAGTCAGGATGAATGGCACCTGTGGTTGTAGAAGTAGATCAAATTTGTCGGAAAAGACCAAGAGGAAAGATGAAGGAAAAAGAGTTCAGTAATGGTTTAAATGATTATAAAGCAGGATCAAGAGGCTTAGAATGTCATTCTAAGTGGAAAGTGCCTATAAAAGAAGAAGCATCGCATTATTATCAAACGCATAAGAAACAAAGAGTAATTCCGGGCAGTGGGCTCAAGTGCCATCTGAAATGAGGTTCAACAAAAAAATGAGTAGATTTAAGTCTGCAGATACCATAATTGGGTCCAAATCTTATATTTGACTGTGAAGAGATTTACAAAATAATCCAAAACATGAGTGAGAAAGATTATTCCTCTTATACTGACATACAAGTAAAATTATATTGTGATATTCTACTGAATAAAAGGTAATTCTATTTGTCAACTTGGAAAGAGAACTATAAAAGAACTGAAACTGTTTAATAAAATTAAAGAAATGATATTTTCAATGTATGTTGGGCTTCAAAGGAATAATATGGAAGAGACAATAGTGGCAAAGATTTGCATTTTAATGACCAAATGAGCCAGGAGCGAAACATAATAAATTTTACCATTATGAAACACATGCCTGAAAAGTGAATAACTAAAACCAGAGAACTCAATTTTTTCAAATAATTTGAAAATAATTAAACTGTAATTATATAAGATTTAGGTCCTTAATATGACACAAAAAAAGCCTACATAACATAATTGAAACTATTTAGATGCTGCGTAAAACCACAGTCTAGATATTTCTTTCTTTCACAGACTTATAAATACTGACATTTCCCATACACAACTGATGTGTTTTAAAGTACTTATGAAGTTGAAATTCTTGACTAAATAGCTAGTGAAGTTGCATGAATTAACAAAATACAATGAGCAAAACAATCAAATACACAGAAGTGAGATTTTATTTCTACAAAACCTCAGATTTGGGACAAAGTATGACTCTTTCTGAGAACACATTTTAAAAAAGCATTCTAGGATCACTTAGGGCAATGAAATAATAAGGATACTATAATAAATGGATTCAAAACACTGTTAGGGGTATAGTTTATACAGCTGTCCCTCAGTATCCGTGGAAGATTGGTTCCATATAAATGTGTATCTTTTGTGCAAAAAGAGGTACCTTTAATCAGGAATCTCAGGACTCTCAGGAAACAGCAAGAAGGATTATCAGCAATATTATCAGTTTCCCCAATTCTTTAAAATCCCAGGAGTCCCCCTCAATTTCTCCACTAACTTCTTGGATATTACTACTCCATGTCAGGTCGCTAGGAATGCACCAACTCCCGCTTTCCTCTCCATCAGCTGAAGCTAATTCTTCCCCCAGTAATTCTAGTACGCCCCACCTCAGTCCAACTGAATCAAAATCTCTGGAGAAGACCCAGCATTTCATTTTTAAAATTCCCCCCAGTGATTACATTGTGTATCCAAGGCTGAGAACTAATGTTTCATTTAACTACTGTTTCTAAACTTTATTGTGCATAGGACTCACCAGGAATCTTGTTAAACTGCAAATGCTGACCCAGTGGTTCTGAGTTAAGGGTCTGAGAATCTGCATCTCAACCAAGCTCCCAGGTGTTGCTGATGCCAGTACTTGGAGTAGCAAAGTGCCCTTTAAACTTCTTGGAGGAGGGAAAATCTTTTTTCCTTCCCCCTTATAGTGGTCCACAGAGCTAAGGGACCAGTTTAGCAAGCTTTTTTTCCTTTTTTTACTTATACTCCTCCCCAACCCTCTTTGCTTCTTTTGTCTCAATAGACCCTGATGATCCTTTTGTCTTGGAGCCTGGCTCTTGGAAAAATAACTTTCACTTGTCTGAGGGAAGGAAGGGGATAATATTCAAACTCTCTCAGAAGATAAAAGGCAATATTTTTTCTGTAGCAAATGTATAGAATAAAATCAAGACAGTGAAGTTTCCATGTTATAGCTATCGAAAAGCCCCTAGCCAGCCACAGTTTGTTCATTTGAAGGTCTCATCCTACATCCTGTAAGATATAATCATAAAAAGAATTTGCTACTGGAGAGAAAGAGAGAAAAAGAGAGAGAGAGAGAGAGCAAGATTATAATAGTGAATAACATATTTTTTAAAGAAAAATATACACTCTTCTGGTTAAACATCCTTCTCCCTTGATCTCTCCACCTCTCTCCCACCACAATCATTTTTAAAGTACCTTTATGATAGTACTTCTCAACTCCAGGTGAAAACACCAAAGGAGCTTGTAAAAGTAGCACAGCCAAGACCCCACCTGGAACAACTGATTCAGTCTCTTGAGATAAAGTCTGAGATCTGTGATTCTTCCAATTCCCCACTCAAGCACACGGAGCAAGTTATGAATTCCTGATAGAGATGGAGAGGGAGGATATGCCATGGGCTTTTGGGCACCCTACACTTCTAGGCCTCCAAAAGGAATGGCTAATGGAAATTAAAGAATAAACAAAGCTCAGGAGATTTTGAAACTGCATTTGATAAAATTCAATACTCAATTGTGAATTTAAAAAAAATAGTGAACAAAAAATGAAACAACATTCTCTAACCTAAGTATTCTATCAAAAGCTTACATCAAATGATAAAACTTTCGAAGTTTACCCTTCAAAGTATGATTTAAGGACGGCCCTATTGCTACTGTTATTTACCATTGTCCTGAAGGTCCTAGCTAAAGAACAAAGCAAGAAAAAGAAATAAGGCATGATAGTTAAAAAAAATAAAAGAAAATACAGGGCTTCCCTGGTGGCGCAGTGGTTGAGAGTCCGCCTGCTGATGCAGGGGACACGGGTTTGTGCCCTGCTCCGGGAAGATCCCACATGCTGTGGAGCGGCTGGGCCCGTGAGCCATGGCCGCTGAGCCTGCGCGTCCGGAGCCTGTGCTCCGCAACGGGAGAGGCTACAACAGTGAGAGGCCCGCGTACCGCAAAAAAAAAAAAAAAAAAAACCCAAAAAGCTATTATTATGTGCAGACAATATAATTATCCTCATGGAGAATCTAGAGAGAAAGTTTTAGATCTATTAGACTTAAGAAGGGTTTGTGGATATAAGGACAACATTTTTTTAAAAACTCAATAACTTTCCTATTCAACAGCGGTAACAGTAATTGCAAAACTTTGCAAAAACTTGAAAAATTACTACTAATAAAAACATGGATAAATTGTAGTACTATATAATGGAATACAGTTCAGCACTATAAATGATAAATTATTGCTGTTTGTCACCATGGATAAATCACAAAAAATATAATTTTGGAAAGTTTCATAATAAAGCATTCCCAATGATACAATTTATTAAAGTTTATAAGCAAATAAATTAATAGCATATATACATAACTATTAATACCCATGTAATTAAAGTATGTGCAGGTGAATGAGAACAGTGTTGAATTGAAACAGCAACTTCAAGATAACTATTGCCTCAGGTAAGAGAGGGGAATGAAATAGGAGAGGAGTAAGAAAGAGAGTTTTAACTAGTGTTTGCAATATTTTATTACTTAAAATAAAGCCAAGCAAATAGGAAACCAAAATGTTGCCTTTACCTTGAATATTTGTGATGTGATTCCCTGTAGCTTTTGGTATGCATGACATGTGTTATGATAAACATTATTTTTAAAACAGCAATGAGAGATGTATGAGGGTAACTATGGTCATAGGGAATCACAGAACATGAAGGAGGTGTTTTCAGCAAGAAGGAATCTTATCCTTTTGAGCTGCTACAACAAAATACCATAGGCTTATCAACCACAGAAATTTATGTCTCACAAATCTGGAGGCAGGGAAGTCCAAGGTCAAAGCACTAGCACATTTGGTGAGTGGTGAGGGTCTTCTAGCTATAACTTTGCATGGTGCAAGGGGCCTGGGGTCTCTAGGGCTTCTTTTATAAGGGCGTTAATCCCATTCACGAGGGTTCCACCCTCTTGCCCTACCCACCTCCCAAAGGCCCCACCTCCTAATACCATCACCTTGGGGGTTAGGATTTCAACATATTTATTTGTAGGGTGGGAGGTAGGGTAGGGGGGTGGATGGACATAAACATTCAGTCTATAGCAGAAGGTCTATAGTATCAAGGGGTCCATTTGACTGGGTGTTAAAAGCTCAATGATTCATTAATCGACATATAAGTAGAATGGATAAAACTTTGGAAACAAGTATCAGATGGACATGAGTTTGAATTTCTATTTGGTCACATATTAGCTGTGTGGACATGGTTGGTCTAAACTTCACTAAACCTCCATCTTTTCATCTGTAAATGTTAGTAATAATAGTTCCTGCTCAGGGGATTATTTTGAAGATCAAATGAGATAATGTATATGAAGAATTTATTATGAATATTGGTGACCTAGTCATTCGCATTACCTCTCTCAGGCCTGAGAGGATTGATTTAGTGAGATAACCTTCCAAGTATAATAAATTCAACCCAATTGGGATCCATCTGTTCTTCCAAAGAATTTACAGTATCATTAGGGATGAGGACCCTGGGAGAGATTCTGAGTCAGATAAATGGGGCTTCTTGTCCAGGCTCCTCCACCTAAATGACTTAAATCGCTGTGTTTTCTTTCCAAGACTAAAACAATGGAGATAATAAAACATTTTTCACAAATTTGTCCTAAGTGCTGAATGAGATAAAGTATGCAAGAATATCGACCATAAACTATAAAAGACTTGCTCAGTACATGTTCATTGTCTTTAGAAGGAAAAGAATAATAGGAAATGTGAGAATAAATCACCAGAATGGGTAATCAGATGCCAAAGTGGGTGGTACAGATAAGTGTTCCAGGAAGAATATGGGTAAAGTGCATAAGAATGTAGGATGTGCTACCATTTTGTTCTGGTAGGATTATTCCAAAGGTGTACTACTTATCGAGACCAGGCAAAATCGCTCGTTTAAGGAAGCAAGAAAATAAAACTCTTCCTTCATCTCTCAGAGAAGCTATTGCATTTTTTTCTCATTACCTTTGAGACGCTTCTTCATCAGTCTTCTGAAACAGGACCCCTTGAGGCTCCACTCTCATATCTTACCTAGCTCAACAAACCAGTTGTCTTGTTTTCTCCTGTTTTAATCTGGAGGTTTCTGGGCATATTTGCCTACATTTTCATGCCTCATTTGCAAGGCAGAAAACTGTTGTTAAATAAGGCTTGGCAACAGACTGCACGGGTGCACAATTAGTCTGGAATCCTCTGAAAGAGCTGAGGTAACCCCGGCAAAAGAGTCTTATCTGGCTTGTTTTTACAAATCGAAAACAAGTTGCTGAACACGGGTTTATCTAAACCAGGAGAGCTACCTGAACAATTCAGATAACTTCCTAATTGCCAACCAACTTTCTGTTATTGGGAAATACTATACCAAGAGGCTGACTGTGTAAAATATGTGGAAATTTTCATCACGCATTTATATTCCGGCTAGAAAGATGATGTTTAAAGAACAGGCAAGGGTTGAAATGCCATTGAAAGTGTACAAAGTCCCTGCTAGTCAAAAAGCTGTCCCAACTAGGCTCAAATATCAACAGCATTGTGACTTTTTGTTTTGCCTTTATCACAGCTTGGTGTATAATGAGCCATTTACCTGCCTGGGACAGGGCAGTTGCCATTTCCCTCTTTTGTTTGAAAAGGTGTGTTTCAGAGTCGTGTGCTTGATGCTCTATACACAAGAGCTTTCTATTCGTGGCGTTCCCAAAAATCTCCAAGAAATTCGGAAGATACGTTTAGAACTCCTCAAGATCAAAAGCTTCCTGTGAAAATTGAGGGGGTGGAGAGGGACTGGAATTCCGAAGGCTTCAAAGGAAAGGAAAAAACATGCTAATTTTCAGCCATGGAATTGATTACCAAGAAATATAAGTGGTTTATCCCACCAAAGAGGACAGGTGAATGGTACATGCTGTTTCCACACTTTGGCAAGAGGGATATAGTACATTGCCAGGGAAATACCACAAAGGGGAGGAAAACATATTATTATGGGAAGATAGTAAAGTAAAGAAGGCTAGAGTCTGACAGTGGGAAGAAGCAGATGCATTCCAGTGACGCTCTGCAGGAAGTTTAATAAAATGTTGCTTCAGATCTGGCAACTACTAAACAGCAGGTCTAACTGAGCATTTATTCAAGTCTTCTAACAGTCACAGGAACAAGAAACTGGAGGATAGGCTGAAAAGTAAAACTAAACAATAACAAGTCTTTTGTATGTGGCAAACTGCAGATTAAAACCAACTCTGCTTCTTCTGGGGGATTTCATTACGCAAAAGGACTCAGTTCCACACGAAACAGTTCCACTGTTTTGAAATCAGCTGGCAGTAAATTTGGATAATGAAGAAGATGAACCTCTCGATTTGAATACATTTTTGAAATAGGAGTGACAAGAAGGAAAAACGGTGTCAAGAACCAAGGTAGAAAATAGCTAAATCATTTGCCAACAGGAAGTTTGGGAGAAAACAAAATGAAACTTTTAAAGAAATCTAACTCTATACCTAGGAACTGTGAGACTCTTAAAATACCTGTGAAAGAATTTTTATCTGTGAAAAGTCATTCTCAGCCTCTTACGTGGGATATAAATTCTTAGCTTGAGTTCATTCTAGAATTCACGTGTGGTTCAAACACAAGACTATGGACCAGAAGGGACATGTAACCTTAAACAGCTTACTTCCTGCTCTGAGACGCACAGCTTACTTCCTGCTCTGAGATGCAGTTTTGCTCTCACAGTAAAACGGGAATGATATTGATCCCTTGAGGTTAATGTGATGATAAACAAGAATATTTATAAATACTTTCACACTTCCTTGGCATACAGTAGATGCTCAACCACAGGAGTCAGTCATTATTAATCTTATCATCACAGTCACCAGGATCTTGACTCACTTTGCCCCAAGACCTAAGACACAAGGAACTTTGCCTGAATTCTGAGGGGAGGGCCTGTAATTAAACAGAAATAAAAACTAACAAATTTTCTAACGAATATTTTTCTAAAGAAAAATGGTTCAGTGAGAGCAAGCAGTGTTGACAGTATTAATGCTTACATGCCAGCAGGGTTTAGTGCCATGAAGTAGGAATAATGCCAAATCAGGCAAAAGCTGGTTAGGATGTTATGACACCAAAGTGGCTACAGGACAGGAAGTAGCTAAACATGGCATTAAATGTCACTGACTTCCTTGCTGAGAGAGTTCTTTCTCATTCAGTTCTTTTAGTTCCTAATTAACTCCAGGGGAAAGTATCAGTAAGCACTAAAACCTCTGCCTTTTTAACATCTCTCTAACCCTTACTTATCTCCCTGTTAACAAAGAGAGAGCAGACCTCAGGTCTAGAGTTCTTACAGGTAAGCATGTCTACCTAAAACTTATTAACATGATTTGTTTTCACTGTCTTTGTTCTATGACTGCCTTTTACATATAACAATATGTTGCTTTTCCAATTAAAGTTAGTAATAAAAAATCTGCCTTCAAAATACACATATGTACATAAAAATGAGTATATATAAAGAAGAATATTAAGTAAATAATTGCTCAGCCTGTCACTAGTTGTACGTTCTTGGTAAGATTGCTTCAACTTTCTATGCCCTAGTTTCTTACTTTATTATGGGGTAATAATTGTACTTACCTCACAGGGCTTTAAAAAGATTAATCAAATGATATCTGTGAAGTGTTAAACAGAATGCCTAGTGTGTAGTAATACAGGCTCAGTAAAAACTTGCTATGATTTCAGAAGTCAATTCCTGAGTTCAAAGCATCATTCTATGTAACCAATCTTCTTAACAGTCTGGTTATCCAAATTATCTCCTACTTAAAAGGGGGTAAGTTAATATTATTATTAAATAAATAGTACAAAACATGTACATCCACATAGCCATACAGAGCTGTCATTTATTTCACTCCCAATAATTGATAGACTTTAAAAAATTCAGCAAGGCCATCCAGTATATCAGAAAAGAGGTTCATATAGCTATATGTGATTGAATGATAACCAAACACCAAGCATCCCAGGAAACATACAATAACGCTTCTGAGGTTCTCAGAGGTTGAAGAAAGCAAAGAGAGAAATGTAATTAAAAATTAAAGATAAGGGAAAATAGGGAATGGAAGGGCCCTAGCAAAGAATTCCTTCTATAGTATGTTAACAACTATTCAAATTCCCATGACTGCATGAAACTCTGTTGACCAACTCTCCTAATCCCTCAGATGACATGGAGTGAAGACAGAGAGGAAGTTATCCCATGTGTTCTCCATGACAGGAGTAGAGGAAGGAGCAGGTCTATCTCTAGTGCTTGTAAGGAGGCCCACACACCTTAGACCTGAATTTTTAACTTATAAATAAAGCTAACAAGCTGATAAATTAAAAGGTGTTCAGTTTTACTAACATGTTACCAACTCACAGAATTGACTCAAATTTAGACTTATTGGATTCTGTGAAGTTTCACACCAAAACATGAAGGTGCTGATAGATTCAACTCCTACACCTTCCCCCAATCTTTCCCCCTTTTCTTACCACCCAGACTCCATCCCTAACTGTGAAAGGCCTCACAAACACACGTGTTGTTAAGGACTAAATATTTGCATCCCCTCTTAAATTCATATGTGGAAGCCCTAAACCCTCAGTGTGGCGATATTTGAAAGTAAGGAAGTAATTAAAGCTAAATGAGGTCATAGGGTAGGGCCCTGATGCCATAGGATTAGTGTCTCTATAAGAAGACCTATCAGAGAGCACTCTCTCTCTCTCTCTCTCCATCCCTCCCACTTGCATGTGTGCACACACACACATTGAGGAAAGGCCATATGAGGACATAGGGAGAATCTGGCCATCTACAACCCAGAAAGAGAGTTCTCACCAAAAATCAAATTGGTCAGAGCTTTGATCTTAGACTTCCAGCCTCCAGAGCTTTGAGAAAATTAATTTCTGTTGTTTAAGCCACCCAATCTATGGTATTCGGTTATGGCAGCCCCAGCTGACTAAGGCATGTATGAACAGTCTGCACTGCACATCCAAGCTCTGTCCACACTCCCTACCAACAGCAACCCTTTATTCACCCTGTACCTGGGGATGTGCACTGTGATGACACAGGATGCCATCAAGAGGAGAGCCCTGTTCATTGCAGCTCTATCTACAGTAGCCAGGACACGGAAGCAACCTAAGTGTCCATCAACAGATGAATGGATAAAGAAGATGTGGCACATATATACAATGGAATATTACTCAGCCATAGAAAGAAACAAAATTGAGTTACTTGTAGTGAGGTGGATGGACCTACAGTCTGTCATACAGAGTGAAATAAGTCAGAAAGAGAAAAACAAATACCGTATGCTAACACATATATATGGAATCTAAAAAAAAAAAATGGTTATGAAGAACCTAGGGGCAGGACAGGAATAAAGATGCAGATGTAGAGAATGGACTTGAGGACATGGGGAGGGGGAAGGGTAAGCTGGGACGAAGTGAGAGAGTGGCATGGACATGTATACACTACCAAATGTAAAATAGATAGCTAGTGGGAAGCAGCTGCATAGCACAGGGAGATCAGCTTGGTGCTTTGTGACCACCTAGAGGGGTGGGATAGGGAGGGTGGGAGGGAGATGCAAGAGGGAGGAGATATGGGGATATATGTATATGTATAGCTGATTCACTTTTTTATAAAGCAGAAACTAACACGCCATTGTAAAGCAATTTTACTCCAATAAGGATGTTAAGAAAAAAAAAAAAAAAGAGGAGAGCCCTGGGCAGAGACCCATGCAGATCCTGGAAGCCTCCTCAGAACTATTTGTCCAGGGAATTTAGAAATTATGAGTACCCAGAACGTGGTCTGAAAGGGTGGGCACCGGCTCTGGGTGAGCATGCACCCTTGACTCTAAGGAATCCTCGCCTTACAGAGAGGAGTATGAATAAAGGAGGCCCAGAGGGTCCTCTCAATGCTCAGGGTGTACATCTAAAGACTCAAATTTTATAGGTCTGTGGTGCCTCAGAGAAGTAGAATTTTTCCTTTTCAGAATCTCTGGTGACTCTGGCAACCATGGCCCATTGGAAAACACTGTTCTAAAGAGGAAGTATTGTGTAGTAGTTAAATGCATGGCTCAATGTGGTTAAATGCATTCTAATCCAAAATATCCAGCCTTGAATACTTCCCCTATTATGCTAGCCATGGAACTCTACACAAATTACTTATCTACACTCGATTTCCTCACTGTCAAACGGGATGAATATAGTACCTATTTCATATGGTTGTTACGAGAACGAGATGAGTGACTATATATAAAACACGTATTCATGTGTCTCATTCACAGTAAAAAAAAAAATCAAGAAAAGTTAGTAAACATTCACTCCTATTTGAAATAGCCATGGGTTCAGTGTGCAGGGAAAAAAAAAGTATTTATCAATTAATAAACTGCAAACACTGGATAGGTAAATATATTTAAACCAATGTCTATTGTAAGGTTTTTGACAGATGAGAACATTTAAACCCTCTATGTGTTCTTCCTATATTCATTATCTTTCTCTTTCATTAACTCTCATAATTGAAAGGTGGTTTGAAATATGAAACGCAATTGGGCTGCCAAGGGGATAAAGTTGTCGCCTCTACATAGTGTGAAAGTCATTCTGTCTCTGGTATGTAAATTCCCATTAGTAAAAGTGCCAAGTCCATGTGCACCTAGAAGAATTTCCCATTTCTAGGATTACCAAATAGTCCTGTGAAAGAATACCTCACTGCTTGTTTCCAGCATACTGAATTCCTAATGACTTTTCCCCCCGTGGAAAAGGCATGCTTATTCTTCCAGACTAAGCAAATGCTTATTCAGAACACAGATCTAAAAAAGCATGCAGGCTAATGAAATAATATTTCAGATCTCACATTTCCATGTGGCAGAACAGGAATAGAAAGAAATCCTACTAAAGCTGGTACTGACATTCCCAGATGTGCAGCCATTAACACATGCTAAAACTGGCTTTTTAAAGGGTCTATGCATTTTTCTCCAAAGGAATATAAAATATTATTCTCCAAAGCAGCCCCATAATGCTCTGTCTTCCTTCACTTAGGAGTTATCAAAGCAGCAAGAGATGTTCTGGAACATTGCCACTGTCGTGAATGCCACGAGTGGGGAAAAAGGAAGACGATGTAAATCAGTGTGGTATTTATATTCCTTCTTGGTTCTTTTGAGTTCTTACAGAACCATGCAATGTTGATTTAGGGTGGGATTAGCCCAAAGTTGTCCACGCATCCCTGAAAAGTTTAGCTGAGGGCCTGTTTATTGTTTACTGCAGTCCAACATATTTCTGGTGATAAAGATGGGATCCTGTCAAAAAGTTCAGTGAGAGTAAGTAAATCCACTCTCTAGCAGTACTGGTAAACTATTAAAGGCAGCCTCTGCCTGGACCAGTGGTACATGTTGTGATTGAAATGACTCCTTTGGGGAGCATTGAAGAATTTTATGTCATCCAACCTTTCAAAATGTATTAAAATGAAGTCCAGACATTATCATAATAATTTACATCACCTAGAGTCAGAAGCTGTTGATTATTCACCAGAGAGTGAAGCCACAAGGATGATCCCATAAAGCCTTAGGACGCTGCGATAGTTACCACAGTATTCATAAATGCCAAGTCCAAGATAGGTTTGGATTCCAACTCTGGCTTACCAAAAATCATTGATGATATTAAACAAAAAAAAATTTTTAGAAGCTTCCTTGACAAGGTTTCTGAGCTCAGCATCCACTCTTCAGGACCGCATTGGGTTCACAGGTGTGCGTGAATATGCCAATGTTGAAATTTCCCAATAAGCTTACATTAGGCATAAGAATGTCTTAGTCATCACTACATCCCAACTCCTTAGTACCATAGCTGACCCATAATAGGCTTTTAATTAAACATAAAACTAAAAATATGATAAATTTCTATTCAATAGTAAAACGGCCATCATCTTTACTGGTTCGTACCACTAACTTTATTTTCATCAAAATCGTTTTACTACGGGACCTTTCAGCAGATTCTTCAAATGGCAAGTTACACGGAGGAGTGCAGTAGACTGACTGCATTAAGGCAGCCTTCCCGTCCCCATTTCACCCGTTTCCGTGTCCCAGATCTTTGTCATATAAACTTATAATCTCCCCAGCTCTGAGGTAGGGCCTGATTACGTGACATGCTTTAGCTAAATAAATGTTTTGTTTATTGTTGTATGCCACCGAAGAGTTGTGATTGTTTGTTTTATGACATTAGCTAACTGATTCAGGGGGCTAGTTCAGTGCTCCTATATTTGGCTTGTGTGCTAAGTCTTCTGGAAAATAGCATTGACCTTTCTGCTCAAAAGCAGGAAAAGTAGAAAGTTTGTCATCTACTCCACCTAAGTCATTCCTAGCTTACAGCTTTTTGGTAAAGTTTTACGTAATATGCATAAGAATCTACTTTTCCACCTTGAGTATTCAGTGCCATACCCATTTTTTTTAAAAAACCTTACTTTCTGTTTAATTTGTTTTGCCAAACAAGCACAGTGAAAACTTTCGTCTGACTAATTGTACAGGAAACAGAATTTGTAAGCAGGCCATGCCTTTTTTCTTTTTTTTTACCTCAAAATATCTATACTGCTCCTAAAAAAATACATGTAAGCGTGCTACAATACCGTGAGTGTGAAGTTGGACATGTATGCTTTCCTTTCAATTGCGGAACGGGGCTTTTCCCTAAGAACAAGATGGCTCCGGGAGAGCCAATGCTTACTTCTCACAGTAAATATCATCTTCAGAGTTAAATTATGCATAAACCGACAAAGCAGCTTCAGTGGTCCCACAAGAGCAGGGCATCACAATTCTGTTTAGGAGATGTACTGATCATGAACTTCTATAAGAATTTTTTTTCCCAAGCCAAGAAAAGACTCTTTGGCATGTCACCAAATAGTGCAGAAATGTCTTTGGCTTCGTGCTAATGATTGTAACAGACTCTGAGCTCTTTGAAGGTGTAAGCTGGGTTTTATTTGTCTGCTTATGCCAAGTATTGAGAAGGCACTTGGTAGAAGCTACTTAATATTTGCCAAATGAATGGCTAGATGATTAAACACATTCATCTCTGAAGGCACTTCTGAAACAGCCTGGTTAACCATCATGGGAAGGGTAAAATTCAAAAGGGCGGAGAATTGAAACTAGACCCATCTATGAAGATTAGGTATTTGGTCAATGTACTTTGCTCCGGGCCCTCTAATTTCAACAAGAATCGGTACTGTCACAACTTCCCTGTCAATCTGCTCTTAGACAGGTGAGTACACTGCTGTATGTACTGCTCTTGGTTAGTTTTTACTAACTGTATTCTTTATCAGGAATCATAACTGTTCCTGCCTGTATAGCCAGACCAGACATTCATTCATTCATCTATTGATATGGTGAAACCTATTTGTATCCTCCACGTGTTCTCCAAGAATGTTCAGTCAATTAGAGTGTGAGAGCTTTAAACAAATAATTTTAAAACAAAATAGTAAGTGCAATACCAGAGAACACTGGAACAAAATTTACTATTCTCTAATTTCTCTTCAGCTGGAGACAACATGAACTCCTTATAAAGGAGGTGACATTTATGCTAAAACCTAAAGAATGAAAAGGAGTTAATTCCACATTGGGTACTTAACTGTATTTTGGGATATGTGAATACCACAGTGAATAAGAAAGATAAGGTTGCTTCTCTCATGTGGCTCATTCTCTAATGATGGAGTAATAGACAAAATTACAATTACAATATACTTCATCAAATACAATGATATTAGGAAATTATCAAACCTAATAAAAGAGAAAATTGGAAGCGATGGACAGGACCTTGTCTTATTCCTCTTTCTGCTATAGAACTGATGCAGTACCTGGTACATGGTTCAAACTACAAAATCTTATTACATGAATAAATGAAGGTCACAAAATCTGTACTGCAAAATTCAAGATTCACTGACCTAGATAGGCTATGATCAGCTAACGCAGCTTTAAAAATGCCCCTCTCATATGAATCTGAAGCAATACAAATGTTAGGAGAATTTTCCCTAGAGCTTAAGCATCCATAATGTAGTAAGAAAAAAAAAAAAACTCAATAAAGTATACTGTCCCTCTGTCTGAGTGCACGTGGGGATTGAAAAGGAAAAGGTACGTGAAATGGTAAGAGCTCAGTCAGAAAACAGAAGCCATTCCAGATAGTTAAAGAAGAGAGACATTAATACAGGGGATAGACTATATTGGTAATTGAAGAGCTGAAAAACTAAGCAGGGGATTGTGAAGTCACCCAGATGTCATCAACAGCAGGAAGCTTCTACCACTTACTTCTAAGAATGGAGGGAACAAGGGAGCTGGAGCCTCCTGCTGGAAGGAAATAATTCAGTATACCTGGTGCGAAGCAGACCTCACTGGAAAGTTCTCCACCCACAGCTGAAGCCACAGATGAGCATCATCTCTACTAGAGGCAGTACCTGAAGCACAGAGAGACAGAGGGGGGGGGGAGAAATCCTCTGGTTCAGTGGTGTGCTGATAATCAGGCTCTCCCTCTGCAAAATAAATTCCCAATTTGTAGTATTTGCCAATTTCCATATTGTAAATACTTTCAATGTCATTGATTTCAAAGTACCAAGAATTAACAACCCACGTGAAAAATTAATGAGGATTTCACAATCTGTTCTTGCAGCCAGTATCGAGTGGTTTCAGCACACTGCCGGGGCTTCTTCCTGCGCTTCTACCAGAGCTTCCTTCCCTGAAGCCAGGGGAAGAGGCAGCCTGAAAAAAACGTATAAAACATTCACGGAACCTGGACACAGTATTCACAGAGATTATCGTGTTATGCTCTAAGGAGTGCTATTCCCACTTTATTCTTTGTGAATTTTGCCCCTGGAGTTCACCTTTCTGCTCTACATGTGCTCAACACAAAAAACACTTCTGTGTTTTCTGGATGCAGGATCCATCGAAAAATATACAAATAAAAGTAAACTTTAGAGGAAAGCTTTGCACTAGAATTATATCAATAAGGATTCATCAAGGTTCAGAGAGTGTAGGAAGCAGGTGATTTTTTTCTGACCACTGTAACTGCTAAAGTGGAATTCCACTTTTATGCCCTAAGGAAAATACTCAGATTTTATAGCTACAGAGGCTGTTTAATGGTGTTACATATGGACTTTCAGGATGCCCATGATTTATGCACTGTAGGAAAGGCTTTTCAGATTTAACTCAATCTCAAGTTATTCTTTCCACCAAAAGCAACAAGGGTATAAAAGCATCCTGTGACTGTCACAGCCTGGCAAAAAAATTACATTAAGTTGAGACATGATTCATCCCATCTCCAGTGTTTTGTGTTTTTTTTTAAGGTAAAAGCTTGTCTTTGATTGCTATTTATGTTTATACCAAACATTCCTTCTGGATTTTTCTTTAGCCTTTCAATAGTCTATGTCATGTATATTTAATCTCTCAAGAAGTCTCCAAATATGTGTCAGTGAGATTGTCCCTGCTCTTCATTCACTTACTCTAAAAAAAATAATAAATTTTGTCTGAAATTAAAGTGGTAATGGATTCAGTTTGGAGAAGGGTTTGTCTTCAAACAGTTGGGATCAGAAAACAAGTACTACCATTGATTTTGTTTTTAATAGCCATCATCTTCCCCAGACTTCCCCTGGGAAAGGATTTGAAAGGAGTCAAGGTTTTCCACTTATATTAGAGTGAGCAGTTCAATTCAGCTCTGTTTTTATGTCTTGGAGCTATCTGGGGGATTACTTTTATGCTATCCTAAAATGTTCACTATTAAGACAATGGGTTAGTTTTTTACATTATCATAAGCATACTACTTTCAATAAATATTTATTAATGTTCCTATCTTAGAGAATGTGCAAAAGAAAAATAATAGATATACAAAAATTTTTCTGAAGTACCAGTTTGATGGAAGTGGATTGCTATGGGATCCAAATTCCCATGCATGACTAACAATGCAATCCTCACAACTCCATAATAGACACTGGAAAGCTGAGCAAGAAGAACCTTCTGGAAACATAGGAGCTGGAGGTAGATAATATATTTTTAGATGGCAAATTTGTTCATCTAGTAATTTAAAATAATCAAAAGACATGAAAATGTTAACATTTGCTTTAGAGTCTTAAAAGTCAATCATTTGAGACTAAGGTTTGGAAGAGGACTTAAAAATTTAGATGTTCTTACAGGGGAGCAAAATTTGCCAACCCAAAATGTGTCTCTTTGGCATGAGGATTAACTTAGGCTGATTTTTTTTGTTTGTTTGTTTTTGTTTTTGTTTTTGTTGCGGTACGCAGGCCTCCCAGTGCTGTGGCCTCTCCCGTTGCGGAGCACAGGCTCCGGATGCATAGGCTCAGCGGCCATGGCTCACGGGTCCAGCCGCTCCGCGGCATGTGGGATCCTCCCGGACCGGGGCACGAACCCGTGTCCCCTGCATTGGCAGGCAGACTCTCAACCACTGCACCACCAGGGAAGCCCTAGGCTGATTATTTTTAAAAAATAGCAGACTGAGAAAGTTTTTCTTTTTACCCCCTCCCCCATTTGCCTAAAAATTTGAATAATGGACCTGTTCCCAGAATAGAGCTAGCACCAGTGATATCTACAAAAATTATGGGACAGATGTGATAGGGGGAAACTTAGAAGAGTCTAGAGATCAGAGTCCACTCTGTGTCCCATTTTCTCTGCAAGGCTAAGCAAACATTTATTTACCAATCATTTGCTTGTCCATCTCCATGTGAATTGCCTTCCTCCCCTTTGAAGTCCCAAACCCCTATCCCCAACATCCTTTTTTGTCTTTAGTTGAAGATGGTATTTAAGTTGAGGGCTTTGGCCATTTTGTTAAGTTACTCAGTTTTCCTGGTTCTCTCCCATGTGTACATGTAATTAAAATTTTGTTTGATTTTCTCCTGTTAATCTGTCTCATGTCAACATAACTCTTAGGTGAGACAAAGGAACCTAGAAAGATAAAGGCACATTCCTTCTTCCTTGACATTCTGATAGAAGATCTACTCACAATACTTGCACTTCTGTTTTCTGCTTTGAATAAGTTATTTTCTACCTAACGAACCACTATAGTTCCCAAATTGTACATCTAGTGCCCAGAATAGACCTTTGATGGGGAGATGTGTGTGTGTGTGTGTGTGTGTGCGCATATCCATTTGTTAGGTAACGTGCATGACCGTGCTCATTTGCTTTTTTCCCCTCTAGGAATTCTTTAACTTTAGATGTTCTGAGGCAAGCTTTGTCAGCAATTTTCTATGAAACCCTAAATAATTAACTTAATGTACTTACATTTTATTTAACTTATTTGCAAAAGGGAAAAATAATATTGATGTAGATAACACTTTTACTTAGAGAAATTATCAAGGAAATTATTTTCCAGCTATCTGAGAAAACAAATTAAATTAGTGTCCATTCAGAGTTTTTCAGAGACTTTCAAATCATATAACTCTCCAGAGTAACTAAGTCTTGACTTAGGCAAATGATAAAACGAAAGTAATTTTAAAAATGATTCATTCCCATAATTTATGTAGCTTATATACTGAAAACATTAGACCAATCATCAAGTAGATAAATTATTATTGTTAGGAGTATGTTATGGAGTGGACTTCCTTGGCAGTCCAGTGGTTAAGACTCTACACTTCCAATGTAGGGGGCATGGGTTCAATCCCTAGTTGGGGAACTAAGATCTCACATGCTGTACAGTGAGGCTAAAAAAGAAAAAAAAAAGTCAAGAGTATGTTATGAAGCGTATGTATGTTTGTTATGTAACACGACAAATGTAATTATTGAAAAAGATTCTATACCCCACCCATGATATTTTGTTTTCAATTAAATTATGTATATGTCCATTGCTGTCCTTGTATTTTTTCTACTGTTATTTTTCCCCCAAAAGAATCATATTTGTATGCAGTTGCAATTACTATTGGAGTTATTCTGAAATTTAATTCTAAACATGCGCAGGTAATATTACAACCACCATTTACTGAATTAAAACAGCTTTTCTGATGTACAACATCCCACAAATCTCCATTGCAAAGAAATTCCCACAAGGTAAAAATTCAAGTAAAATGTTATCTTTCTTCCAGGTCAACAGCTTTACTATTATTCTCATTCTACATCTCTCTTTTAGGTGGGAATTTTTAATACACCTAATCATACATTTATACTTTTCTCAGGTTTTCCTTTTTTAACTTTGTGTATTTGTGTTCTCTTTCAAGGCACTAGTCACCATGTCACACAGTAAGTAAACTTCAGATACTTATGTAGACATATAAGGTTGGGAATTATTTTCCAAGGATTGGTAGAGGAGTTTCCCTGCAGGGTTTGATTTATTTTTTGCTGTTGATGAATAAATAATGCAACAAAATCATGAAAAACAAAATTTGTATGTCAAAATAAGTTGCCACTAAAAAAGTCCAAACCTTCCTCTGTAAAAGACTAACTCCTGGGCTTCTCTGGTGGTGCAGTGGTTAAGAATCTGCCTGCCATTGCAGGGGACATGGGTTCAAGCCCTGGTCCGGGAAGATCCCACATGCCATGGAGCAGCTAAACCCATGCGCCACAACTACTGAGCCTGCATGCCACAACTACTGAAGCCCATGCGCCTAGATCCTCTGCTCCACAACAAGAGAAGCCACAACAATGAGAAGCCCACACACCGCAATGAAGAGTAGCTCCCTAGCTCCCGCATGCTGCAACCAGAGAAAGCCCGCGCACAGCAATGAAGACACAATACAGATAAAAATAAATAATTTTTTTAAAAAAGATTAAAAAAAATCTTGACCAATACAGATACTAATTAAAATGCAATTAAAAAAATAAGACTAACTTCTACTTTGTATAAAAATCTGTAAAATACCAGAGGCTATATGAAAATCCCCACAGTGCTTTCTGAGAGAGAGACTTAAGCATAGCAATTATTGCATTGTCTGTGGTTACAGTGCAGTTAACCTCTCTTTGATATGTCCTTAGGCACAGAAGGAAAATTGACATAACCAAGACTTTAATGTTTTTCTTCCTTTCTTACCTAACATCTTTGCATTAATAACTTTATAGTATGGGAGCTATAGTTTTTTTTCTTTTTTAACAGCAGAGGAAATGGGTAATATTAAGCATATTTAACAATCTGTTCAATATGGATAATGCTTAATCAGAATGTTGCCAAACTACAGAATGGATCCTGTCTGTAAATAACTCATACAAATCAGCTGAATAGCAGCCTTGACACAGGCTCATAGTCGAAGAAATTTCCAGAAACACAGAAAGTTTCTGTTCTTTATTCCTTGTCATTATCTTTAAGTGTGTTCCTGATCTTTGGTGTTTTAATAGCTAGACTATGTGTGTGTGTGTGTGTGTGTGTGTGTGTGTGTGTGTATATATATATATAGTTATAACAATATTTTTATAAAGCAGCCATACAGTAAAGAATTACTAGGCCCAAATGGAAGGAAAATTGAGGACTAAGGGAAGAAAGCCAGTTTGGAATCTGCTTTTGTCTCAAGAGGATTTGTTGCTTCAGGAAAATTACCATATTTGTTTTGTCAGCTTCACAAAAAAAGTGGGGACAGAAATCAAAGCCTGGCATGTATAAGGTGGAAAGCTAAGCAGGAAACCCAGCTGAACAGACTATACTCTTCAGGTGAGGATGAATAAGAAATAGTGTATCCCACAAGGATTTATACTCAGATTTTAATCTTCCATGTTCTTCAGGGATATTTTAAACCTTGAAAATGTATTAAAGTAGTACTGGAGGCTGTGACCATGGTCTTCTAGCAGAAACAAATGTCAATCTTCTCTGGAGAAAAGTATTTCCATTATAGACTTCATTTTATTTCTGAAAAGATTTTTATCAAATACATTGTGCAACACACAGTGATGATGATTCACACAGGGAAAGTAAACTTTATGAGCAATAACCAGAAAAAATAACAGACATGAGCAACAAATCTGCATAGAAGTCAGATTTGGGAAATATTCAGCCCAGATTATACAATAATTATACATCTACATTTAAAGAACTAAGACAGTGACTATAAAACTATAAGCTATAAGAAATGACATCAAAGATCTGAAAACAAAATACATTTTCTAGTTATTGGAATAAATAACTAATTACACAAGTTGTAAAGGGAAACTAGATACAGTTAGGGAGAGAATTACTGAATTGAAAGATAAATTAGAAGAAAATATTTTGAGACAAAAATTTGGAAAATAAAGAGGGAGGGTAAAAGAGAGACTACCGCGAGAAAGTCAAACATAAGTTTAATCAAAATCCAGAAGAAGAGAATGAGGATCAAATAAAGGATTATTTAAGGAGAAAATAGTTGAAATTTTTAAAAAACTAATTAAAGACATCACAACAAATATTCAAAAAGCTCCAAGAAATCCCAAGCAGATTAAGTAAATTAAACAGTAAATTTACTTAATATATAATGGATTATATTAAATATAAGTGTACCACATATATAATGAATTATATTAAATATAAGTGTACTACATATTCTAGATGAGTCACAGATTGCCAAACTGGATTATGAAAAAGGAAGATATAAAACAGAAGAATGCAGAAAGATTAAAAGTTAAAGGATAGAAAAAGAAATACCATGAAAATCCTAATAAAAAGAAGCTGGAATAGTGTCAGGGAAGATAGATCTTATGGAGAAATACTGGTAGAATTAAAAGTCACTTCATCATGATGAACAGGAATCAATCAACCTGGAAGTTACCTCAATTTAAATTTGTATGCAATAATAGTATAGCCTTAACATATATCAATCACAATTGATAGAGACAAATGTACCATTATGTGGATGATTTTCATACACCTCTCTCAATAACTGGTAGGAAAATCAGACAAAAAGGCAATTAAGTATATAGAAAATTTGAACAGCATAACTAGCAATGTGTACTTCAGGAACATTGCTAAAAGTTGAGCATGTATCAGGTCATAAAACAATTATCAACAACATCAAAGTATTGAAAATTACATAGAGTATGTTCTAAACTAGGACATAGCAGAAAACCCTATAAATTTAGAAATTAAAAAGACTCATGATGCTATTTCTACTGCCTCTGACTAGTCAAGGCAATTAACATTGGAAAACCCACAACTATCAGGGACTTAACAAATTTTCTGTTAAATAGCAGAAAATCCTGATAAGTTTAGAAATTTTAAAATATACTTTTAAATAACCCAGTGGATAAAAAAGTAATTGCTATGGAAATTAGAAAACATTTGAAACTAAAAAATAATGAAAACTACAGGCCTTGATTCAGTATTTTTTTATTTGGCACAATGACATTCATTCTTTTTTTTTTTAATCCCTCACATTCCCTGATGTTTCAGTATCTCCAAGTAATGGAGAGTGCACTGTCTTAAATGATATATTCTGTATTCCTCTCTTCTCACATCTAAACTATCTCTAAATTTTGTCTATCTTTTAAGTGATCCTTAAATCTGCCCCTCAAATCTGCCCACTTCTCTTCATCCTCACTGCTATTTTCCTAATTCAGGCCACCATTATCACCTCTCTCCTGAATTACTGCAACAGTTTCCTATATGGTCTCTCTGACCCTGTGTTGTCCATCACCAACCAGACTGATATTTCTAAAATTAAACCTAGTCATGTCACTTCCCTGCTTTTCAAAGAAGAGAAAAGAAAGCAAAAAAGCATGTTGGCTTCCCCTTTCCCATGGGATATAAAACATCTTTAATCTGTTTTGAAAGATTTAGAAAATTTCCTTAATCCATTTACCTCTCCACCTTCATCTCTCACCATTATTCTCCTTAAGCTCTAAGCTTTAACCATCAAAATATTTAAATTTATCTTACTATACCATGTCTCTGAGTACTTGTATTTTCTGCACTTTCTGACAGCAACGCTTCTCCTAACGCATCCCCTTTCACTTGACTAGTACATAATCATTCTTTAAATCTTGGTTTACACTTCACTGCCTTTGAGGACCCATCCTTTACCTACTGAGCCTAGCTTAGGTGTCTTTGCAATGTATTCTCATAACATACCCTAACCTACCCTATCATAGCACTTCATAGACCATGTATTGAAAATATTTTCTTACTAGTCTGTATTTACCCACTTGACTGTAATCACAAAAAGGCCAAGATTTTATCTAGTTAATATTATAATCCCAGTACCTAGTACTATATCAAAAGATTGGATCAAAGGTAATACTTAGCTATATTATTTTTGAAAATAAAATTTCAAGTTTTTCAATAAAAGGCAAAAACTCTCAGATTAGACTGTATAATTGTACAATTTCTATTGATCTGAATCCAATTCACTGACACTTTCTTCTGCTATCTCAAATCTACTATTCGCCCCTTCTAGTGAATTATTAAACACGATTTAGCAAATTTTCAGTAAAAATAATGCATTATGACCAAGTTAGATTTATTTCAGCAATGCAAGGGTATTTCCTTCTGTCTCCCTCGTTCCTCCCACTAAAATGTAAGCTCTTTTAGGTCAATGATCTTTGTTTTATAGACTGATGACCCTAGAATTGTAGAATAGGGTCTGCCACAATCTAGGAGCTCAATAAATACTTTTGAGTGGATGGAAGAGTAAGTGAATGCTGTGCAATATCATGAAAGTCAATAAAAAATAAAGAAAATATATTGGCATTGCAGATGACAGTCAAGTAAACTGATATTTATGTAGTTTGACCTTATAATGCCATTTATACATATTTTTATATATTTATTTAGCTATACCTTTTTTGGGGTATTTTGGCCTCACGGCTTGCAGGATCGTAGTTCCCTGACCAGGGATTGAGCCCAGGGCCTTAGCAGTGAAAGCACTGAGTCCTAACCTCTGGACCACCAGGGAATTCCCATTTTTAGCTATATCTTTTGAGACAGAAAGAGAAGGAGGAAGAAACCAACATGGTGGTATGGGATTATTATCTCTGTTATATTTATTTCTCTTTTAAAATTTTTCTTAAATTAGCATATAACTTTTATAATCAGGGAAGTGTAAATATTAACTCTCACCTCCACTAGCAATGCCTATCTGATCACTCAGTCTGATGGAAATTCTCATTTTCTCTGAGGCATAGCATACCTGCAGACATTTAAACCACTGTGAGCTGGTTAATCTAGCCCTGCAGACTGTTAGCTCTTTGAGGAAAACGGTCTTCCTTTATTTTTGTGTGTCCTCACTATTCTGTACAGGACTTCATTACATAAGCAAGCCTCTGTCTCTTGATAATATGTTTTCATTTCTCCAGCAGATGAACCAGTACAATTTTAGAGCTTTCTTTTATTTTTTTTTAAATTTTGCTACCTCACTTAACAAATAAATATTTATTTTTATATGCCCAAATTCTGATCCTTGAATTACTCATGAAATCCCATATTTTTATGTCTTCTCAGTAAGGCATAAATTAGCTGATACGGATATTTTTTTGTCACTCAAATAAATCCCTTATTATAATAATTTGAATTTTATAACAAAAGCAATACATATTCATTGCAGGGAAAAAAGCAAATGTATTCCACTTTGAAAAGAAAAATCACTGTTAATATTTTTGCATTTGTTCCTCCACATTTTTCCTGTCATAGAATTAGATGGATATTGATGCTTATTTAGTTAGTTATTGCAAAGTTAGAATCATAAACCTGATTTTCCTATCAACAATATTTAAGAGTAAATTCTCCCATGTCAATTACACATTTTTATAATATTTTAATGTCTCTATAGTGTTCCATATTATGTTAAACATTAATATTTTGTTTATGTTTTTACTCTTCTGAACAACGCAGTTTTGTACATACTTGCTTATACATATTCTTAATTGTTTCCTTAGAAAATATTCCTAAAAATGAAATTATTGATTACAATGGATAGGGATGTTTTAAATCTTTTTCCTAATGAATAGTTAGATCATTAAAAGTATTGCGTTATCGCGTCCTTTGACCAATGCTCTCATTTTCAGCGTTGGTAGAAAATACTGATCATTTTTAACACGTTTGTGAGCTTATTGGTGAGACCTAAATTTTGATATTTAGATTCTCTTTTGAATGAGCAATATTAAGTGCCTTTTAAATTACTCAAAGTCTAGTCAGAGCAAGTCAGAAAACATCACAAATAGTTTCAACAATCAAATATGGTCTGTTGATATGTAAGAGGTGGTAGGTCCACATGAAGAGCTCTGAAATAAATCACAATTACTTGGTGCTGTAAGTGTGTCCACTAAGTGTAGGAGCACAATTAGGTGCCTAATTATATGGAAAAATGTAATCTCATCCCAGGCAGGAGCCTAAGCCACAAAACCTGTTCCTACCTGAGCCATTGTGTTCTACATAACCCTGGGACTCTACAATGGTTTCAGTGCTTTGCAGACTTTCCACAAATTTGTCCCAGTTTTTACTTTACATCTCTGTCCTTCATGCCCAAGCTCTCTCATCCTCTCTGTCATATTATCTTCATTAAATTCCCTTTGTAAATTTTCTTGGTTTATTTCAGACCATCTGTTCACCTAAGTTGCCCACAAACTTGCGTAGTCAAACCCTGCCAAAAAACAGCATTCAAAATTTGACTTCCACCCTGAGACACCTTTATGATTAAGAAACCAGAAGTGTTTGGCAGAAGATTCCAGCTCTCAACCAATCCTTCCCACAAAAGCTACAATTAAACAAAACTCTTTCCTCTGTTTAACCTATAACCACAAAGCTGTATCTTTAAAAGATTCATGAAAGTATAGAAGACACAGAAAACATAGAACCATATGTTTGCCACTTTATTGTTAGCCAATGTGAAAAGCTATAGACTGGACAAAAAAGTTTTAATTTGGGAAGGATATATGGTGCCCATGGTCACCTAACTCCAAGGAATCAATGAATATTATTTCCTAGTAGAGCCCATGAGGAGTTTTTGCAGGGGAGGGAGTGATGGAAAGAGTTAAAGGACCAAAAGCATTTAGTCACTTAAATCTATCTAATAACCCCGTTTTATCATCTATTTTCATTTTAATTTCACTATATAATCTAATCTGAGATAATGCAATACTATGCTTGAAAGTATTTTATTAAACAACGTATCATATGCCATTGTAACAAAAATATGCATATAAATTGAAATTCTCCATTTTATTTTGACTTCATAAGATCATGAAGCTCTAAGTTAAAAAAAATAGAAAAAGTGTTATTTTAAGAGTCCAGTTAAATCAGGGTATAACCATATAGTGGGATACTACGCAGCTTAAAAATCAATGGTGACTCTCTATGTCTCTATAGACTAATATAGAGCATATCCTAAGGTATGTCAAGTAAAAAGCAAGGAACAGAATAATGGGTTAAACAGAGAGTAAAAGAATTTATATGCAGATTTGATTTCTTAAGCAAAAAAAAAAATACCCTCTAAAATATTATTAAGAAAATATGAAGTCATCACATATGATGGGGGTAGAGTTGAGAAGAGACAGGGTGGTTGAAGAATGTTCACTAAATAACAATTAATTCTGCGTTTTGAAACTTTGCATATTTGCTGTACATACATTTGTGTGTATGTGTGTGTGTGTGTGTGTGAGAGAGATTATTACTAATATATCATGGCAAAACACTTTGAAATATTATAAATTTTGATAAATAATAACCAAAAATACATTTCAATGAAAATGTATCACTTAATGAGATGAATGGGGCTGGATTTTTCCAATTAAATTACATATGTATGAATTAATATTATTTACCACTACAATGTAACAGGAATAATTCTACTCCTACCCTATTTTTCATGATATAGTTCATTTGCTGAGAAACCTTCTACGCAATACAGCAAGTAGATGGGAGAAGGAATTTTGTATGGCCATTGCACCCTTTTTAAAAACAATCTCTAAGTTTTATGCCAAAAATCCTATAGTGAACTATCATAAAAATTAAGTTTAATTCAGATAATAAATGAATTAACTCCTCCTTTTACTTTGTTTAAAGCCAATAACTGGACAACATCTAATTTGCAAAATGATTTGTTACCTGGACTCTAATAATAATGTCATTAACTGTTTCAATTTTGTAGAAGCCTATAAAGATGCTGTAAAGAGTCATCAAGACCATTATTGATACCTTTAATCTTTTACTTAGAGGCACTTTTTTAACACTAAGAAAGAGTTGAGGAAATAAAATTATTGTTAATGTCAATAACTTTTCCACTGTAAGTTTTCTTTTTTTTTTTTTCGGTACGCGGGCCTCTCACTGTTGTGGCCTCTCCCGTTGCGGAGCACAGGCTCCGGACGCGCAGGCTCAGCGGCCATGGCTCATGGGCCCAGCCGCTCCGCGGCATGTGGGATCTTCCCGGACCGGAGTACGAACCCGTGTCCCCTGCATCGGCAGGCGGACTCCCAACCACTGCGTCACCAGGGAAGCCCTCCACTGTAATATTTTTAATGAAATAGTTTTATCTTTTCCCATGTTTTCAATAAATGTTCTTTAAAACCTTGAAGCTGCAGATTTAGTTTATTTAATTTACTTAAATGTCTTACCAGAGACTTCCGGGAAGATGACGGAAGAGTAAGACGCGGAGATCACCTTCCTTCCCACAGATACACCAGAAATACATCTACACGTGGAACTGCTTCTACAGAACACCCACTGAACGCTGGCAGAAGACCTCAGACCTCCCAAAAGGCAAGAAACTCCCCATGTACCTGGGTAGGGCAAAAGAGAAAAGAATAAACAGAGACAAAAGGATAGGGACGGGACCTACTCCAGTGGGAGGGAGCTGTGAAGGAGGAAAGGTGTCCACACACTAGGAAGCCCCTTAGCGGGCGCAGACTGAGGGTGGCAGAGGGGGAAAGCTTCGGAGCCGCGGAGGAGAGCGCAGCAACAGGGGTGTGGAGGGAAAAGCGAGGAGATTCCCGCACAGAGGATCGGGGCCGACCGGCACTCACCAGGCCGAGAGGCTTCTCTGCTCCCCCGCCGGGGCGGGCGGGGCTGGGAGCTTGAGGCTCGGGCTTTGGTCGGAGCGCCGGGAGAGGACTGGGGTTGGCGGCGTGAACACAGCCTGAAGGGGTTAGTGCGCCACGGCTAGCCGGGAGGGAGTCCGGGGAAAAGTCTGGACCTGCCGAAGAGGCAAGAGACTTTTTCTTCCCTCTTTGTTTCCTGGTGCGGTGCGCGAGGAGAGGGGATTAAGAACGCTGCTTAAAGGAGCTCCAGGGACGGGCGCGAGCCGCGGCTAAAAGCGCGGACCCCAGAGACGGGCATGAGACGCTAAGGCTGCTGCTGCCGCCACCAAGAAGCCTGTGTGCGAGCACAGGTCACTATCCACACCTCCCTGGGAGCCTGTGCAGCCCGCCACTGCTGGTCCCGGGATCCAGGGACAACTCCCCCGGGAGAATGCACGGCGCGCCTCACGCTGGTGCAACGTCACGCCGGCCTCTGCCGGCCGCAGGCTCGCCCCGCCCTCCGTGCCCCTCCCTCCCCCAGGGCCTGAGTGAGCTGAAGCCCCCGCATCAGCGGCTCCTTTAACCCTGTCCTGTCTGAGCGAAGAACAGACGCCCTCCGGTGACCTACACGCAGAGGCGGGGCCAAATCCAAAGCTGAGCCCCTGGGAGCTGTGAGAACAGAGAAGAGAAAGGGAAATCTCTCCCAGCAGCCTCAGGAGCAGCGGATTAAAGCTCCACAATCAACTTGATGTACCTACATCTGTGGAATACCTGAATAGACAATGAATCATCCCAAATTGAGGAGGTGAACTTTGAGAGCGAGATTTATGGGTTTTTCCCCTTTTCCTCTTTTTGTGAGTGTGTATGTGTATGCTTCTGTGTGAGATTTTGTCTGTATAGCTTTGCTTCCACCATTTGTCCTAGGGTTCTATCCGTCCGTTTGTTTTTTTTACATTTTTTTCTTAATTTTTTTTATTTTAATAACTTTATTATATTTTATCTTACTTTATTTTATTTTACTTTATCTTCTTTCTTTTTTTCCTTCCTTCCTTCCTTCCTCCCTCCCTCCCTACCTTCTTTCTTTCTTTCTTTCTACTAATTATTTCTTTCTACTTTTTCTCCCTTTTATTCTGAGCCGTGTGGATGAAAGGCTCTTGGTGCTGCAGTCAGGAGTCAGTGCTGTGCCTCTGAGGTGGGAGAGCCAACTTCAGGACACTGGTCAACAAGAGACCTCCCAGCTCCAAATAATATCAAATGGCTAAAATCTCCCAGAGATCTCCATCTCAACACCAGCACCCAGCTCCACTCAATGACCAGCAAGCTACAGTGCTGGACACCCTATGCCAAATAACTAGCAAGACAGGAACACAACCCCACCCATTAGCAGAGAGGCTGCCTAAAATCATAAAAAGGCCACAGACACCCCAAAACACACCACCAGACAAGGACCTGCCCACCAGAAAGACAAGATCCAGCCTCATCCACCAGAACACAGGCACTAGTCCCCTCCACCAGGAAGCCTACACAACCCACTGAACCAACCTTAGCCACTGGGGACAGACACCAAAAACGGGAACTACAAACCTGCAGCCTGCAAAAAGGACACCCCAAACACAGTAAGATAAGCAAAATGAGAAGACAGAAAAACACACAGCAGATGAAGGAGCAAGACAAAAGCCCACCAGACCTAACAAATGAAGAGGAAATAGGCAGTCTACCTGAAAAAGAATTCAGAATAATGATAGTAAAGATGATCCAAAATCTTGGAAATAGAATAGACAAAATGCAAGAAACATTTAACAAGGACCTAGAAGAACTAGAGATGAAACAAACAACGATGAACAACACAATAAATGAAATTAAAAATACTTTAGATGGGATCAATAGCAGAATAACTGAGGCAGAAGAACGGATAAGTGACCTGGAAGATAAAATAGTGGAAATAACTACTGCAGAGCAGAATAAAGAAAAAAGAATGAAAAGAACTGAGGACAGTCTCAGAGACCTCTGGGACAACATTAAACGCACCAACATTCGAATTGTAGGGGTTCCAGAAGAAGAAGAGAAAAAGAAAGGGACTGAGAAAGTATTTGAAGAGATTATAGTTGAAAACTTCCCTAATATGGGAAAGGAAATAGTTCATCAAGTCCAGGAAGCACAGAGAGTCCCATACAGGATAAATCCAAGGAGAAATATGCCAAGACACATATTAATCAAACTTTCAAAAATTAAATACAAAGAAAACATATTAAAAGCAGCAAGGGAAAAACAACAAATAACACACAAGGGAATCCCCATAAGGTTAACAGTTGATCTTTCAGCAGAAACTCTGCGAGCCAGAAGGGACTGGCAGGACATATTTAAAGTGATGAAGGAGAAAAACTGCAACCAAGATTACTCTACCCAGCAAGGATCTCATTCAGATTTGATGGAGAAATTAAAACCTTTACAGACAAGCAAAAGCTGAGAGAGTTCAGCACCACCAAAGCAAGTTTACAACAACTGCTAAAGGAACTTCTCTAGGCAAGAAACACAAGAGAAGGAAAAGACCTACAATAATGAACCCAAAGCAATTAAGAAAATGGGAATGGGAACATACATATTGATAATTACCTTAAATGTAAATGGACTAAATGCTCCCACCAAAAGACACAGATTGGCTGAATGGATATAAAAACAAGACCCATATATTTGCTGTCTACAAGAGACCCACTTCAGACCTAGAGACACATACAGACTGAAAGTAAGAGGATGGAAAAAGATATTTCATGCAAATGGAAACCAAAAGAAAGCTGGAGTAGCAATTCTCATATCAGACAAAATAGACTTTAAAATAAAGACTATTAGAAGAGACAAAGGACACTACATAATGATCAAGGGATCGATCCAAGAAGATATAACAATTGTCAATATTTATGCACCCAACATAGGAGCACCTCAATACACAAGGCAAATACTAACAGCCATAAAAGGGGGAAATCGACAGTAACACATTCATAGTAGGGGACTGTAACACCCCACTTTCACCAATGGACAGATCATCCAAAATGAAAATAAATAAGGAAACACAAGCTTTAAATGATGCATCAAACAAGATGGACTTAATTGATATTTATAGGAAATTCCATCCAAAAACAGCAGAATACACATTCTTCTCAAGTGCTCATGGATCATTCTGCAGGATAGATCATATCTTGGGTCACAAATCAAGCCTTGGTAAATTTAAGAAAATTGAAATTGTATCAAGTATCTTTTCCGACCACAATGCTATGAGACTAGATATCAATTACAGGAAAAGATCTGTAAAAAATACAAACACATGGAGGCTAAACAATGCACTACTTAATAATGGTACTGTACTTCCTCAAAGTGGCTAAGATTTTTTTTCTATTTTTGTTGACAAAGGTAGAAATGGATTGTGAACACACAAGCAAGTTGAGTAAAGTTTTATTTCTGCAAATTCAAGTCATTCTGAATAAAATTATCCCTATTACAGTACAGATCAGAAATGGATTTGGAGATGAATTTTACTCAAGACAATTTGTCCTAGGAGATGGGGGTCCCAAATGCTATTCTATTACAGTCTACAATACTGCGGGGAAGGGGAAGGTGGGATTTAAACAATTTTTAATAACAGAGCTTTTTTTATTTCCCTAAGGAAATATGACACTCAAACACCCCCCCCACACACACACACACCCCTATAAAAAGAAAGGTATTTTGGTTGAAGCCTGAGTTGAGAGTCCAGATCCTCAACCATCTGGTCTCCTCTTTGCCCCTCAGATCTGCTCTTGATACCCCTTCATAGAAACTTTTGTGAAATGTTGAGCCGTGCTGATCTCTTTATGGACTTTGAGATCAAACTTGTAGCAAAATCAACATTGAGAACATAGCTGAGAAACTCAAAAAAGTAAAAAAAAAAAAAAAAGTTTTCTGAAGTAACTGATTCAGCACTAAAAGAGCTAGGGAGTCAGGCAGCCTGGATTTGAATCCTAGCTCTGGTATTTATGAGTTGTATCAGTAACTTGAATAATAAATTTAATAAGTTACTAAACATATCTGCAACTCAATTAGGCCATCTATAATCACCTAGTTTACAAGATTATTAGAAAAATTAGTGATGATACATGCAAAGCACGTGATACACAATATGTACCTGCTACACAGTAGGGGCTCAGCCAATGATAGATAACTTGACGAGATTTAATTTTTTTATTAAGCTACATTTGACAAAGTTCCTTTCTGCATAGCTTATCAATTCATCCCCTCTTCAACAAACACGCCAAACTTCTTAAAGCTTATTTGACTGCCCTTATCTTTGGGATACAAGGAGAAAACAAAAAGCATA